>NW_022436961.1:15369225-15553288 GCF_009761245.1 Sapajus apella | reverse complement strand
TTTTTTTTTTTTTTTTTTTGAGGCGGAGTTTCGCTCTTGTTACCCAGGCTAGAGTGCAATGGCGCGATCTCGGCTCACTGCAACCTCCGCCTCCTGGGTTCAGGCAATTCTCCTGCCTCAGCCTCCTAAGTAGCTGGGATTACAGGCACGCACCACCATGCCCAGCTAATTTTTTGTATTTTTAGTAGAGACGGGGTTTCACCATGTTGACCACGCTGGTCTCGAACTCCTTACCTCAAGTGATCTTCCCGCCTCAGCCTCCCAAAGTGCTGATATTACAGGCGTGAGCCACCATGCCCTGCATTCTCGTATTCTTTTTGATGTGTTTTGGAGCATCAGTGGACTCCCTGATAATCTTACAGTCAGGCACAAGGACTTAGGCTCCCTTACTTCAACCTTATTCTCCAAATTCCTCTTGCTAAAGAACATTGCATTGGGATGATTGAGTCCCTGCCTAGCTCTTAATAAAGTGATAACTGTTTTCCCATTGGCAATTGTTCTTTGTGTGTATAGATTTCTTGGTTAGAAACTTCTAGGTTAGGGAAAAGGAGTTAGGGAAGGAACAAGAAGGGGAGAAACAGGAGGAGGTAGGAGCAGGAAGAGCAAAGGGAGAAGAAGGAAGGGGAGGAAAGAGAGGATACTCATTCCCCAGCCCAGGAAACGCAGATGCTTGGGAGGCTGATGTCTGTGGGTGTTTGGGGGAAAGACTGGTAAAACTTCCTGCTTCATTTTTTTTAGTTTCATTTTCAAAAGCTGAAAGATTTCCCAAATTTGATTTAATTCTACAATTATGGGGCATTCACTACATGCAAGAAACTGTTCTAGAAGTTGGGAGTGGGTTGGACATAGGAAAGAGATAAAATAGGTTCCCTCTATTTAGTTTCTTAAGCAACTAAAGTACAAAATAGTTTGTCATTGAAGTTAAGTAGAAGAATTCGCTTCTTCCAATTTACTGCAAACTCTACAAAATATCAAATGACAAACTGACTCATGAGAGCTCTTAGAAGTGAGAACTGGGTGTCTTCCAGGGGGTTATATAAGACAATAGCATTTATAAAAATGAGCTTCTTTTGTAGTTTTCTTGATTCTGGAAGCTTCAATTACCCTTCTCACTTCTGCTAACTTTAAAAAATCATGCAGAGATGTTACCCAACAAATGCCTGTTTAAGCCAAGACAGGTCATTCCTGCCGCCACCAGCCAACAAACTGCTGTTTTCCAATCTCTTCACAGATAACAGAAAGCAAATGTTCAAAATAATTATAAACGAAGGAACAAACGCATGAGATTTCCAGAAGCGAACACTTTTTAAATTAGATCTGGGAAAACACTATTTCAATAGTTAGATTTATCTCCATCTAAGAACATTAATCCTTAAAACAGCCTGCCTCTGGTAAATCTTTTCTTTCCCACTGAAAATGAGAACATGCAATGTTCTTTCTCACTGTTCAGTAGCGTTTTTGCCTCCTTCTGGGTATACTGTGCTGTAGGACATAAACGTAATTATTTATTACAGAAAATATTTATAAACTTTTATAGGCATATTATTCACATATTTTTTCTGGTTTTAATGTTTTCTATGGTAATTATGAGATTAATTTGTTGTTTTCCAAGTAGCTCTGGTATTCTGTTGACTCTAGCCAAAATTAATTGTTTCAAGAAGAAACTAAAACCAAAGAATTCAAGAGGATAACTTTAAGAGACAGTCACACATATGCAAGACTGTGGAAAATAAAGGTTGGAGAAGACAAAAGCAGATTTGCAGATTTTACAGCTGAGTTGGGTTTTTTTGTTTTCGTTTTTATTTTGTTTTGTTTCCAGACGGGGTCTCACTCCTGTCACCCGGGCTGGAGCACAGTGGCACAATCACGGCTCTCTGTAGCCTCAACCTCCTGGGCTCAAGCAATCCTTCCACCTCAGCCTCCCAAGTAGCTGTGTCAACAGGTATGCATCACCATGCCCAGCTAATTTTTTATATTTTTAGTAGAGATGGGGTTTTGCCATGTTACTCGGGCTGATATCCAATTCCTGGGCTCAAGAAATCCTCTTTCCTTGGCCTACCAAAGTCCTGGGATTACAAGCGTGAGCCACCACACCTGGCATACTGCTAAGTCTTTGATAGTGGACTTCAAGATATACCCATCCACACATTTTTTTTTCCCATTTTTTACTCCTCTCAAAAGGCAAATATCCTAGCAAATAAAGAAAACCAGCTAAACACTTAAGTGCAGCTGCCACGACTTTTGTACACTGGGTGGGGAAACACAGCAAACACAGAAAGGAAATAAATGGATTCTGGTGGGAGAGCATTGAGACATGTGAGTTTCTTCAAAGGATGCCTTTACTGGTTTGTATGGTGGAGATAATCAGTGACATTGTACCCTGTGCTGCAGAAGGGGTATGGCCTTTTGTACTCACAATCCTCCCCATCAGAGGAGCAAATACAGAGGGGTTCTTTTGCAATTTTCCTGGGTGCAGATGATGGCACCTAAGACACAGTAGCATCTGGTTCTTACAGGGGTGAAAGAAAGCACTAGAGTAGAGAACAGGGCCTGGCATGGTGGCTCATGCCTGTTCTCGTAGCACTTTGGGAGGGTAAGATGGGAGGATCACTTGAGGCCAGGAGTTTGATATCAGCCTGGGCAACATAGTGAGATGCCCATCTCTACAAAATATTTTTTCAAAAAGTTAGCTGGGGCTGCACACAGTGGCTCGTGCCTGTAATCCCAGAACTTTGAGAGGCCAAGGTGGGCAAATCACTTGAGGCCAGGAGTTTGAGACCAGAGTGGGCAACATGTCGAAACCCTGTCTCTACTAAAAATACAAAAATTAGCCAGGCATGGTGGCACACACCTGTAGTCCCAGCTACTCGGGAGGCTGAGGCAGGAGAATTGCTTGAACCTAGGAAGTGGAGGTTGCAGTGAACTGTGATAATACAACTGCATTCCAGCCTGGATGACAGAGTGAGACGCCAACTCAAACAAACAAACATAGCCAGGCATGGTGATATGTGCCTGTAGTCCTAGTTACTTGGAAGGCTAAAGTGGGAAGATTGCTTGAGCCCAGGAGTTTGAGATTACAGTGAGCTATGATTACATCGGTGTACTCCAGTCTGGGTGACAGAGAGAAACTCTGTCTCTAAAAAATAAATTAAAATGAATAAAATAAAAATAATAAAAATATATTAAATGGAAAAGAAGATCATCTTCCACTGCTATCAGAGAACACCTGTGGTTCAGAGTGTGTCTGTATTGATCGGGGTAATGAAAATCTCTGGTAAACTCTGATTATGCCTTTTAGCTAGAGAAACCGAAGCTGGAGAGAATTAGGTTACTGTCCTTGCTACCTTCCAAGGCATCCCTGCCCAAGTCCATATCTATCCATAGGCAAGTAAGGGCTCTGGCACCCTGATCCTTTTCAGCGGCCCCAAGGGAGAGACATGATTGGTGTTAATTCCAACAGGACCACTCTTTCAACTGAAGATTGTACATCGTGTGGTCTTACTCTCTTTAAAGACTGAACTGAGCTTTTTCTTGGTCTGGGTCCTCATGCCTACCAGCTGGCACCTCATTGCTCCTAAGGGAACTCAAAGGACTCCAGGGGAACTGCTCTCTTCCTCAGTGAAGAGTTGGTCATGCACTGAGCTCACTAGTGGCTGCATACTGAGTGAGGCCCATCCTTGGCTTTCTTCTTGACGCCCTAGCTCTTCAGTGACTAGGCTCCTATACTGTCTTCCCAGGAACTTTATTTCTTATTCGACACTACAATCTCCTTTGTAGCTGAATTGTTCTGTTTTTGACCTCCTTCCTTGCAGTGACCCCTGTCTTGTCAATGCCCAACTGCCCACCCATAAGGGCTCTTTATGACTATCTGGCCCACTTTTAGTTTGCCAGACACCATCAACTTTTACTTCGTATATTGCCTGGTTTTCTTCTGAGTGTTAAGTGCTCTCTTTATTTCTAAGCGCTCCCTTTAAGTTGGTATCTCTGGGTACCCTTTGTTTCTAAAATAGCTGGCCCTTGACCCTACTTGCTTGTTCAGAAGCATGGCCTTCCAGAGTGCCGTGGGTCTAATTGGATACTTAGTCTTTTCTTTTATCCCTTTGGCTCATTTTACAGCCTCTAAAGTCTGGTTCGAGAAGACTAAATCCAATAACTGAAAAGAGCACTTAAAACTGATTAATAGGGGTTCTGTCTACAACTGCATTGTCAAGTGTATCATGCTTTTCTCCCTTCTCTAAAATTAACATTGCTTCTCATGAATTTAATCAAATACATAAACATCTGTTTATGTTTGATTTTCATTAAGTCTTATATTTTCAAACAGTTGGTATTCTTTTGCACAATGACACTGGCAGATAAAGCTTGAGACCTTCCTTGAACTAGTAAGTTATTAGCTTACACCTGAGCTCCATGTGGGATTCTTATTCTTTAATTTGCTAATGGTCTATCATAAGAACATAGGATTTGAAGTGAGTCATACTGGGATTAATCCGTATCAGTGTTCAGCTATGAATAGTTACTTCAAATAACATGGAGTGAGAAGATACAACTGTTCTTCCTAACGAGCTTTACAAATAATTATATCTCAGAATGCTAGTAGCAATTTATGCCTCTATTAGTCATAAATTAGTCCGTACCTTATATTATTCCATTTGCATTTCCCAAGAGAACTACTTCTGCTGTAGACAACAGTCACTCACTTCTGTCAAATAAAGAGAAATAGGTACAGAGAATGGTAGAGAAAAAATTGTATTCTTTATGCTATTAAACTGCAATAAATGTGTGGCTTGATCTCAAAAAGCAGACATAGATAATGGTTTTAAATATTTTTGTATGTTTAGTAGCTTTGGTGTATGCAGTGGAAAAAATATAGACTTCAAACACAGACCGATCTAGGTTTAAATTCCAGCTCTGTCCTGTACTATCTTCATTACCTCTCTGAATTTCAACTTCATTGTGTAAAAATAATTAACATTTATCTTGAATGTCTGTTGTTAGAATCAAAAGTAATAATAAGGCCTGGGGCAGCGATTCATACCCGTAATCCTAGCACTTTGGGAGGCCAAAGTGGGTGGATTATTTGAGCCCAGGAGTTCAAGACCAGCCTGGGTAATACAATGAGACCCTTGTCTCTACAAAAAAAAAAAAAAAAGCCAGGAATAATAGTGCATGCCTATAGTCCCAGTAAACACAGTAAACTCAGGAGGCTGATAAATGGGAGGATCACCTGAGCCCAGGAGGTTGAGACTGAAGTGAGCCATGCTTGCGCCACTGCATTTCGGCCTGGGCAACAAAGTAAGACCCTGTCTCAAAATAAATAAATAAATAAATAAAAGTAATAATAAAAGGACTTAGTACTCAATGGTAGTAATAGTAATATAATTTGATATGTCTCATGTAGACATGTTCTTTCAATATAAAGAAAAAGTAAAGAAGGAGGGATCTAAAGAAATTAGAGTTTTGTTTAGTTTTGGCAACATATATAGGCAGAACTGTCATAGGGAACATGGTACAGCCTGTATTCTCTGACACAGTGGCAGCTAGCCACCTGGGGTTGTTTATACTTAAGCATTTACATTAAAAACTCAGTTCCTCACTTGTACTAGCCACAGTTTAAATGTTCAGTAGCCACATGTGGCCAGTGGTTACCATATTGGATAGAGTGCATGGAAGTCATTTTTATCATTCCAGGCCATTCTGTTGGGCAGTGCAGTTCTAGGCCTGGAGATTCTTTATAGGTTTTACTGCTAATGTCATGAAGGTCGTAAAATGTTCTCGAATCGGGCAGCCCTTCTCAATACCGGCAATGAGACAATGCCTATTTCTGGGTCCCTTTCCCCACCAAGTCAATTGTCTCCCCAGTCTCTGCCTTTTTACCTCATTTTACAAAACACCAAGGCAAATTTTCCATTTTTAAGCCATCTGCCAGTAACTTGTCTTGTTTCAAGGTATCTGTTCACTAAGCCCAGTTGAGTTGGACTTTGGGAACATAATATAAAAGCCTTGGCCGGGCGCGGTGGCTCAAGCCTGTAATCCCAGCACTTTGGGAGGCCGAGGCGGGTGGATCACGAGGTCAAGAGATCGAGACCATCCTGGTCAACATGGTGAAACCCCGTCTCTACTAAAAATACAAAAAATTAGCTGGGCATGGTGGTGCATGCCTGTAATCACAGCTACTCAGGAGGCTGAGGCAGTAGAATTGCCTGAACCCAGGAGGCGGAGGTTGCGGTGAGCCGAGATCGCGCCATTGCACTCTAGCCTGGGTAACAAGAGTGAAACTCCGTCTCAAAAAAAAAAAAAAAAAAGCCTTTATGGGAATAACCGAGTTTCAAATTCAAAGTAATGACTGAGATGCTTCTCCTTATAGATTTTCAGGGGGAAAACTGGGGGTAGGGATTGCTATGGACTGAATGTTTGTGTCCTTCTAAAATTCATATGTTGAAACCTAAACTCCAAGGTGATATAGAATAAGAGGGCTGTCCTAGAAGGCTCTGCTCTGAATGAAGGGGTTAAGAGTTTCCTTTCATTGTATCTTTTGATTTTTTTTTTTTTAATTTGTTCTTTGCTACTCTTCACTTTTGTGGTCCAAACAGGATCTTTGAGACCTAACCTCTGCTTTGAATTTTCTCTTCTGAGGATCTTTGAGACCTAACCTCTGTTTCAATTTTCTCTTGAAGCATAGTGGCTTAACTTTTAGCTGCCTCATTTCTCTCTTTAAAAATAAGAAAAATTGAATCACTGAGCCAGTTAATAGATGTGTTAACCTTCTATGCTGGAGTTACGCTCTACAAAAGGCATGGTGAATAATAATAGCTTGTTTTAAAAGTATATATAGTGCACGTACATGTTTTTAGGAAAGTTTCAGAAAATAGCGTTCACGATAGAGAAACTTTCTTTCCCTTTCCCCTATGCAACCCAGGTTAAGCATACTTGGAGGAACACAATGTGAGCTTTCATTGTGTTGGCAAGGATATTTATAAATGTAAGTGTGTGTGTGTTTACCCAAGTAATTTAAAAATAACCAAAGTGAACTAAGTAAGTGTATGCCATGCTTACCAAGAATATTAGGAAGCAAAGGTCCTTAAGTATCTGAATTAGCTGTGACACTGACTCAGGAAAGAACTGGATCACAACTCTTGCATAAGACTTATGTAAGAGCTTAGATGTGGTGCCTGAACTATTCCAGTTATCTACAATACAGCATGGGGAAAAAAGCAAAGTATGCTACATTGTTGATTCTTGCTCAGTTCTTTCTATTTCAACAGCTTTGCTGCTTAGAGAAGTAAAACATCTCTGATGCTTTTTTTAAAAAAAGCTTAAGTTTTCTAGTGTTTGGTACATATAGGTAGACGCAAACTATAAGAATAAAGCTATGGTAAAGGCACTAGGTAATTTAGAAATTAGAGATTTACATTTGTTCATATATAGACAGTAACAAGAGTTATCGTTTTGTGATAAAACTTGAAACTCCAAGGCCATGTTCTGCACATAAGTATTAGAGATTTTCCCACATCTTATAAAATAGCTTCTCAACATTTAGAGCACAATTCATCATCCTAATCATATTCTGAAAAAGATTTTTGTCAAATCTGATTTCCAGATATTTTGACCAAAATAGTAATGAAGATCATACATGACTCAGATAGTCTTGTCTCTACCATAAGCTTCTGCTTGGTTCTCATTTAAAACACAAACACACACACACACACACACACACACACACACACACACACTCTCTCTCTCTCTCTCTCTCTCTCTTTCCTCATGGGGCTATTTGATATAGAGAAAAGAAGAATTTTAGAGTCAAACCATTCAACAGAAGTACAAATACCAGCACCAGAACCATCACTTACTTGCTGTAAGACCCAAGAAAATTAACTACTCTGAGCTAATTTTCTCTATTGTAAGATGGGAATAATAATATGTACCTCTTAGGGAGGTTGTGAAAATTTAGATTTAAATAATTGGTGTGTGTAAAGTGCTTACTATGTAACAGGCATTTCTCAGTGCTTTTAAAAAAATCATTTAGTCCTTATATCAAGAAGTAGGTATCATTGTTACCGTGGATCCTGCATTAGGATGACCCTTCAACCAAGGAGATGAACAGAGTTGGAGCTCTAGATCAGCAATCTCAGTTCTTGTGATAGCGAACAAAGAAATGCAAACTAACACCAAAATGTAAGCTGGAAACAAAGCTTATTGAAGCCCAGTAATACACTCTCAGAGGGAGAGCGGGCTGATCTCTGTGAAGTGAAATCAGCTCCTCTTTGCAGAGCTCAGTGCATTTATGGGGTTTGTGGGGAGGACTGAGGCTTGGGCTGTGTTTGAGTGACAGGATGATGTCATTTGACTGGCATTTATAGTTATATCATTGAAATTAAACTGTGAATGTTTTTACCCATGATTCATAATTCATTAAGGAAAGCCCACTCAGGGGGGCAAAACCGCATGTAAACTTTATTATAATGACTGTATAATGAGGATGGGGTTACAGGGTTTATGGCCTAGATGGCCTGGGCACGAGCCACTTTAGGGGATTTTTATTTGTGCCCAGTTCTTTCTCCAAGATGTGCTGGTCACAGATTTTACCACAAACTTCATCCATCAGGGTGGAGTTAGGGTGGTCTTGGGGGCTGAGCATAGGTGAGTCAAGGGCCTATCTTAGTGACAGCCCTTCTGCTCTCTTTTCTTATCCACTGACTGAGCCTGGAAGTCACACTGTGAGTTCCCCTGGTTCTGAGGGACTTTATCTTCAGACTGAATTACACCACCAGCTTTCCTCATTCTACAGCTTGCAGACAGCAGATCGTGAGACTTCTCAGCCTCTGTAATTATGTGAACCAATTCTCATAATAAACCTCCTCTTATAGATCTCTATATATTTTATTGTTTATGTCTCTCTGGAGAACTCTGACTAATACAGATGACATCAGTGTCAACCTGTACATTAAGTATATGTAAAGCTTTCTTCTCATCTTGTTTTTAGATGAAAAATAAACATAAATTGAAGTTCTCTGGTGTAACTTCTCGTGTACACCCAGAAGAGTGTGTAATCTACTTTGGACACAACCACCTTAAGGGAAAATTAAAGTTAGAGAATGTTAAAACTAAAGCTGTTCCAAACCCATCATTTTAAGAATTGGCATGGATAAAGTCAGCATCCTTGAATGTTTTGTTTTCACTTTTGTTTTTGTTTTGAGATGGAGTCTCCCTCTGTCGCCCAGGCTGGAGTGCAGTGGCATGATCTCGGCTCACTGCAACCTTCGCCTCCTGGGTTCAAGCAATGATCTGCCTCAGTCTCTCAAGTAGCTGGGATTGCAGGTGCCCGCCACTGTGCCCAGCTAATTTTTGTATTTTTAGTAGAGACTGGGTTTCACCATTTTGGCCAGGTTGGTCTCGAACTCCTGACCTCATGATCCACCTGCTGCGGGCTCCCAAAGTGCTGGGATTACAGGTGTGAGCCACTGCGCCTGGCCTCCTTGAACGTTTTTTACAGAATTGTTTATTGTTCCTCCTCAATAAACTCTTTCTGGAAATTACAATGGAATACAAAATTTTTTCAGCTATTGTTCTCTTCCTATGCCATCAGATGGCTTTGTAGCACAGATTACAGAGCTATTAGGTACATGCAAAACTAATTGCAGTTTTTGCCATTACATTTGCACCTACCTAATAGCTTATTCCATCCTAGAGTTTGTGGCAGGCTCAGGATGGATGAACCTCTTCTAGCATAAAATTGCAATACATTTCAGTTTGTTAAACACCATCACTGAAGCAGACCTGTGGTCCCCAGAAAGATTAGGATGTGTAGCCACAAAGATGATGCAGTTATAGGTCAGATCTGGTTTTATATACCAAGACCAGTTAGCACATTTCATATTTAGAAATTATATGATTAAGATGTTTAGATATGATTAAGATTAATTTAAATATAGTTTGCAATAAGAATAGAAACATTAAAATCACTGTCACGCTTATGCAAAAATTACTAACTGTAAGAGCATTTTATTTTATGGCTTTAGAAACAGTGAATTTAAAAAAATGAGGTAAGAGAGGATTTGTCAATTTGAGGACTGCACTAAAGTTATGCTAGAAATAATAAGCCTCTTCTTTTCCCTTTGCCACTATGGATACAGTTCATAGCTAAAGAGAATATCAGAACAGCTATCCATGAATACAAGACATGATCTAATGTAAGCCATTTTCTCAGGTTTTTCTTGAGACAGGTGTGTATTAATAAAAATAGAGAATAGGGAGGAATTCAATGATCCTTTAATATACCTGTATGAATAATGGCAAATCTAAGACTAAGTTGTAAGTGTAACTGGATACTTAAATTTTGACTTTAGAATATCAATCAACCTAGTTCCCTACTTTGTGCCAAGTAGTGACTGTCATGTGGGGAACTTGAGTGTGGAAACTCCAATGCCACTTTCCTTTAGTTCGTGAACTTTTCTGCACACATGCAAAGAAAATCATCCTGCAGCTCTTGGGAATTAAGCCCTTTGTTAAATTCATCAGAAGCAGAAAGTTCCCTCCATTATGTAAATTTTGAGCTTGAAAGGGTAGGAAAATAATAAATATGCAAAGATCTCTTAGTAACGGAAAGTACGGATTATCTCCTGGTTAGGACTGAGTTTCTATTCTCCAGTCAAACATAAAATGGAGCTGGTATTGAAAACATGCAAAGAAGTTGAAGGAATAATACAGAGAATACCTGTATACCCATGTTATAGATTCAACATCATTAACATTTTGCCATCTTTATCTTTCTATGTATAATGCTACACACACACACACACACACACACACACACACACACACTTTTTTTTTTAAGCATACATTGATGTTCCTTGCAAAACCTATTATTTCATTGGTGGTTGTTAAACAGTGATTTCAAAAATTATGTCATTTCTTTAACACATATTAACTGTAATTCTTCTGAAAAGAAAATATTTCTTTTGGTCTGTGATATGGTTTGGATCTATGTCCCCACCCATATCTCATGTTGAAATGTAACCCCCAATGTTGGAGGTGAGGCCTGGTGGAAAGTGATTGGATAAGGGGCTTAGCAGTATCCCCTCAGTGCTGTTCTTGTGATAGTGAGTGAGAGAGTTATTAATACCATGAGGGTGCGGTGGCTCACACCTGTAATCCCAGCACTTGGGAAGCCAAGGTGGACAGATCACCTGAGGGCAGGAGTTCAAGATCATCCTGGCCAACACAGCGAAACCCTATCTCTACTAAAAACACAAAAATTAGCCAGGCATTATGGTGTGCATCTGTAGGCCCAGGTACAGCTTGGATAGCTGCTTCAGAGGCTGCAAGCTGGAAGCCTTGGTGGCTGTCATGTGGTGTTAAACCTGTAGGTGCACAGAATGCAAGAATTGAGGCTTAGGCTCTGCCTAGATTTTGGAAGATGTATGGAAAAGCCTAGATGTCCAGGTGGAAGCCTGCTACAGGGGTGGTGCCTTCAGCCTAGAGAACCTCTGCTAGGGCAGTGCAGAGGAAAAATGTGGGGCTGGACCTCCCACACAGAGTCCCCATTGTGGCACTGTCTAGTGGAGCTGTGAGAAGAGTTCCACCATCCTCCACACTCCAGAATGGTACACCCCCTAGCAGCTTGCAGCCTCAGCCTGAAAAAGGTGCAGGGACTCAACACCAGCCGGTGAGAGCAGCTTCTGGGGATGAACCCAGGAAAGCCACAGGGTTGAAGCTGCCCAAGGTTTTGGGAGACCACTCCTTGCACCAGCATGCCCCAGATGTGGGACATGGAGTCAAAGGAGATGATTTTGAAACTTTAAAATTTAATGAATGCTCTGTTCGGTTTCCAACTTGCACAGGGCTCATAGCCCCTTTCTTTTGGCTCATTTCTCCCTGTTGGAATGAGAATGTTCACCCAATGCCAATACTCCTATTGTATCTTGGAAGTAACAAACTTGTTTTGATTTTACAGGCTTATAGACAGAAGGGATGTGCCTTGTCTCAGAAGAGACTTTGAAGTGGACTTTTGAGTGAATGCTGGCATGAGTTAAGACTTTAGGAAACTGTTGGAAAGGCATGATTGTTTTTTGAAATGTGAAAAGAACATGAGATTTGGGAGGGCCAGAGGCAGAATAATGTGGTTTGAATCTGTGTTCCCACCCAACTCTCATGTTGAAATGTAATCCCTAATGTTGGAGGTGGGGCCTGGTGGGAGGTGATTGGATCATGGGGTTGGGTCCTTCATAAACAGATTAGCACCATCCCCTTGGTACTGTTCTCATGATACTGAGTTATTGTGAGATCTGGTTGTTTAAAAGTGCATAGCCCCTCCCCTATCTCTCTTCCTCCTGCTCTGGCCATCTGAAGTGCCTGCTTCTTCTTTACCTTCACCATGATTATAAGTTTCCTGAGGTCTCCCCAGAGCTGAAACCACCATGCTTTCTACATAGCCTACAGAACCATGAGCCAATTAAACCTCTTTTCTTTATAAATTACCTAGTCTCAAGTATTTCTTTATAGCAGTGAGAGAACAGACTAATATACTCAGCAACTGGGGATGACTATAATTATTCTTAAAAAGACAGGATAAGTGCTTAAGTTTTTCACTAAAATATTTCAGAGTAAGTTGTAGGCATAACAGTAGCCTCTGGCTACTATTCTTTTTCTTTCTTTCTTGTTTTTATAGTATTATGTGGACTCATCAATTCTTACTTATTCACTGGATTACAATAAATTACAGTCATTATTTTTTTGAATAGTTCCAAATTTGGCCAGTTAGAGGCCCTTCAAACTCACTATGTCCTTTTAAATGTGTTCTACTTTCATGTTGAAAAATTTCAAACTCACAGTAATGTTGCAAAAATAGTACAAAAGACTTCTCATTTCCTCACCCAGTGGTTAACCTTTTATGACATTTGATTTGTCATTCTCTCTTTTTCTTTGTTGCTTTTTTCCCTTAAGCCATTTGAGTAAATTATAGTTATGATGTCTTATTAAACCTAAACGCTTTAGCATTTCCCCAAACCAAAGTATTCTTTTATATAACCATAAAACAGCCACCAAATCTGATAATCAATAATGTAATATTATTGGCTGGGCATGGTAGCTGACACCTGTAATCCCAGCACTTTGGGAGGCTGAGGCGAGTGGATCATTGAGGTCAAGAGATTGACACCATCCTGGCCACCTGGTGAAACCCCCTCTTTACTAAAAATACAAAAATTACCTGGGTGTGGTGCCATTTGCCTGTAGTCCCAGGTACTTGTGAGGCTGAGGCAAAAGAATTGCTTGAACCCGGGAGGCAGAAGTTGCAGTGAGCTGAGATCACGCCACTGCACTCCAGCCTGGCGACAGAGCAAGACTCCATTTCAAAATATAATAATAATAATAATAATAATAATATCATCACCTCCCAACTGCTTCATTTGGTTCCTTACTCAGAAAGAAATTCAGTGTCCAGATCTTGATGGAAAGAAGGCAGTCTGAAATGTTGCAATATGCATGCTAAAAATAAAATATCTGTTTCTTCTGATGTGTTTGTAATTCTAGCAACTTTCTCTAGAACTGGGACATTATTTCACCAAATATTCTTGGATTAAGGTCTTGCTGAGGAAGACAGTTGAGAGAAATCAGTCATAAATCTAGATCATTATTTTTGTTTTTCTCCAGCAAAATGCATTCTTTTTCCATGTAAGGATATGAAGAACCACAAATAGTTATCAAGATTTACTTAAGAGCAAGAGTTAAAAAGACCTCTAAACAAATGCAGGAACTTGCTGATTTTAAAACAGCTTTTACTGTACTTTTCGATTTTTAGAGCTGAAAGTTTAAATAACACTTATATTAAGTTTTCAGATATCATAAATGGCTCCACATCCTGGACTGTGCACAGAATAGCTGACTCAAAGTCTGATGTTGGGAGTCTTCAAAAAAGTCTTTAGCTCTCTGAGGTCCAAAAAAAATCTGAATATTGGGCTTATTTTTAACCCTTGACCTTAATGACAATTTTATTTTGTTTTCTACCAATACACGCTGTTTTAGAAAAGGTTATTTTTTTTAGTTTTTGAAAACTGTATTTTAAAATTTGAACTATGAAGTGATTTGGTTACTTATTAATATATGTTTTGAAATTCTTAAATTATAACTGATGCATATGTTACATTATGTGGGAAATATTACAGTGATTGCTTCCAAATTAAAATACTTCATTTGTAAATAAAAGAGTTACATGCCACAGATTCTAGGGCTATTCCATGTAAAACCCCTCACATGATTTTAAGTACTAGACACTCACATAGCACTTAAGATTTAGGGATTTGTTCTTTTTGTGGCCAAAAAGCATTTTGTCTTCTGTTTGTAACTGATGTAACAGGAGTGATATGGTTTGGCTCTGTGGCCCCACCCAAATCTCATCTTGTAGTTCCCATAATTTCCACTTGTGGGAGGGAACCAGTGGGTGATGACTGAATAATGGGGTGAGGTTTTTCCTGTGCTATTCTCATGATAGTGAATGGGTCTCACGACATCTGATGGCTTTAAAAACGGGTTTCTCTGCACAAGCTCTCTGCCTGCTGCCATCCACCTAAGCTGTGACTTGCTTCTCCTTGCCTTCTGCCGTGATTGTGAGGCCTCCTCAGCCATGTGGAACTGTAAGCCCCATAAACCTCTTTCTTTTGTAAATTGCCCAGTCTTGGGTATGTCTTTATCAGCAGCGAGGTCAGCAGCAAGAAAACAGACTAATACAAGAAGTATACCAAAATCTTGGACTATCCCATCTTCCCTGTACCTTTCTTTGCTCCATGCCCTTACCCAAAGATCATAAACATAATTGCATCCACCAGAATTCTTGACATGCAAGAAGGAACTGCCCTGCTGGCTTCTTTTCAGGAGCCTTTCTCTTGAGCAGCATGAGCCCAAGTGAGTTTACCCTTCAATGCATAGTCTTCTAAATCTCCAGTCCTTTACACTCCCGGGGAGAACGTAAGAGACATGGCTCTCTTTCAATGGTGTGCTGGTTGCAGTACTTTTAATGCAAGTTTGCTCTTCGTTTTTTTCTTCTGGTCTCTAGGTCATTAAACATTTTATGACCATTCCCAGTCCAGGACTGCCAGCTAATTTTTCTATCTGAGGTATAAGATGAGCCAAATCATTTTTCCTTTATAAGTATTTAAAAATATATTTGAATTCACATAAAGACATAGCAAACTATATCTTTAATATAGAGTACAAATATTTCCTCAACGTATATTACATAGAGATTACTTAGCAATATAATTTATTTGGACTTTAGGAATGAGGACACCAGTTTAAGTCCTGTTAAAAAAGCCTTGTTGGGCCGGTGCAGTGGCTCATGCCTGTAATCCTAGCACTTTGGATGGCTGAGGCAGGAGGATCTCTTAAGTTCAGGAGTTCAAAACCAGCCTGAGCAACATGGGGAGAACATAGGGCAATGCAGCTCAGGAGGCTGGGATTACTCAGGAGGGTGAGATAGGAGAATCACTTGAGCTCTGGAGGTTGAGGCTGCGGTGAGCTATGATCATGCCACTGCACTCCAGCCTGGGCAACAGAGCGACACTCTATCTCAAAAAAATAAATAAAAAGCCTTGTTATTTGCTCCTCTGTGAGTCCTATAGTTTGTAAAAGACACTCACCCACTGAAAAAACATTTCATATAAATCCTAAGTAATAATCTCAAGTCATTGCTCAAGTTAAATGACGCTTCACATCTCATGAAATGTATTTGTTTTGATAGCAGACCCATGGATCACATGCTGTTTATAACACTTGGTAGACTGCAGAAGAGAGTGATATACAGGCAATATGACCCATGCAACCACAGAGAAGAACTGGTCTCTTCCCATCTGCACACATATGACCTAACCATGCTGTCCTGCATGTATTCTAGCTTGAACTTCTTTACTTCCTGGATGAAACAATGATTACTTTTACTTATTTATAACATCCTATCTCCAAAAAGAATAGAAGCAGCCTGCAAAATTGATTAATAGCCATTGTAACAATAGAGCCCAGGGCCAAAGTTGGGTTTTATTAGGAGGGAACTTACACCACACTAAGCGTAACAATTGATCGATGCCAAGAGTGAGCTAAAAATTGCGTGGGGAGACTTCTTGATGTTCATTATATAATTTCTGAGCTGTGAAAATACAAGTGCACTGTAAAATCTACAAAATACAGCAGGTTACATCAACCTTGGCCATTTGCAGTTATAAAAATGTTGTTGACAGCTTCAAAAATAAACATTTGTCTAACAAAACATACAAAGCTTGTCTTTGAATGAGAGCTACTCCTAAACCAAAGAGGAATTAGGTCCAGCTACAAACAAAATTTTCCCATGAAGGAAAATGTGAGATATGCTGATTTGTTTTTCTGCCAGCCTACAGAATGATCATGTCAGGAAGAATTTTTTTAGAACATGTATACAAACAAGCAAAGATTCCCCTGAAATAAGACCTAGAACTTTGGCATAATACTGTATTTTGCAATGTAGATTGTTTTCTATTATGAAGGCATTGAGCTGTTTTGAATTTTTTTTCAGAAAAGCGCATTTTAAAATACATCCCAAATCTGAACATCCTAGTCCAGTCTCTGCCATTTCTTACTTGGACTATTGCAGTAGTTTTTCAATTGTTCTTTTTTCTTC
This sequence comes from Sapajus apella, assembly GCF_009761245.1. Lineage (NCBI taxonomy): Eukaryota > Metazoa > Chordata > Mammalia > Primates > Cebidae > Sapajus > Sapajus apella. The sequence continues at coordinate 15,536,643 of NW_022436961.1, read as the reverse complement.
CATGCTTATCGCACTACTGGCAAGCAAAGTGTTCACTGTTGAATGAACAATTACATTTGCCCCTAAGCTGAAATACGATGTTTATTTTGTTTTGACTGAAATTCCAATTCAGTGTGAGAATATTGGTAAGTTCATATAAATCAAAAGTACTGATTGGAAATCATTTATATGAGTGTACCATTACCTTTTTTCCCATCACTTTCTCCCTAAAAATTATTTTAGGCATTTTTTAAATGACCACCTTGAAATTCTAGTACAATAGATGTACTGTGCTTTATGTGTAAAAGAGTCAGATGTATTCACTCATACCACAAGAACCAATTTTTTCTCATTGAGAGTGCATGATCTATTGAGTAAAATGGGGAAAACTAATGTATTACTTAGTATACTACAGTCTCATGGAAAAAATCTTCCTAAATATGAGGTCCATAGGAGAAAAATAGTGGTCCTAGTGGATTTTTTATTAAAGTCAAGAACCAGATAAATAGCTGTTAACTCTGTCATCTTGTTGGGCTACGTCTTCTTATTGTCAGTTGTGTTCCTTCTTCCATGCAGTTGACAAACTGTAAAATACAGAAAATATACTGCACACAGGGCCCCTCCCTGTAGTTTCCTGTCTAGCTTGCTGGCTATATTGGTTGATTATATGCCTGCTGTCTGTGCCTCTTTACAATTCATAAGACATTCAATGCTTTATGGCTTGTTCTCCTGTATCTTACATGAAGGGGCTCAAACCACAAGCATGCAAAAAGTAAGCAATCAAAGGCAATAATAAAACGACACAAAACGCAACTATAAGAAGATACAAGTCCAAGGCAGTATATAATTAAGAGACAGGTGACTAATCCAAGAATTAACGATTTTCAAAGTGTATCCTGCAGGACCTCCAGAGAGGCATCCTAGAGGCTGTCGAAGAGACAAAGAAGGGTCAGAATTTAGGCCCAAGAGCAGGGGCTGTCAAGATGTAAGATTTAAGTTCTCCCACTATCACTCAACCAGAACCCTTTACTCTCATACATTTCTTGTGTTGGCATTTCGCATGTTTTGTTTAAAGAACAATATAATGATTTAGTCTGTTCTGTGAAGTTTTTTCGATGTTTGAACTGATTGAATTTAGAAAATTGTTTTACAGAGGTATGATTTTTAAAAATATTGGCACACTTAATATTAAAATCCTTTGATCAGAAGACACTTAAATGTCAGAATCAACCACTGTTGTGACAATCCAAACATAATACCAGTGCTCTGAGGATACGCATTGTGCTAGTCTTCATGGCAAAGGTTTTCAAATGTTGGCATTTATCAGGATCACCTGGAGGGCTTGTTGAAACAAGAATTCCATTTCAGTAGGCCTGGGTGGGGCACTTTGCTTTTTACTAGGTAGTAAGACTTGGCATTGACATAAATAAAAATGGTTTAAAATAACTACAAAAGAAGCCCAAAAGAATTTTTTTCCAAATATTCAAGATTTATCTTCTATACCTGAGGATGCCCCTGCTCTTTTTCATTTTAGTCATGGTATTAAAATTAAAATGGAAGTGTTATATAAGTATCAATAACTAATTTTGAGTTTGTAGATTCTGGCATATGGTCAATTCCTATTGAGAATGAAAAGACTGTGAATGCCTAATAGAGCTGCAAATGTTCTGTTCATACACTACTTCTTCTTGTGAGACAGGGTCTTGTTCTGTTGCCCAGGCTGCAGTGCAGTGTCACAATCTTGGCTCACTGCAACCTCTACCCCCTGGGCTCAAGCCATCCTCCCACCTCAGCCTCCCAAGTAGCTAGGGATACAGGTGCATGCCACCTATACCTGGCTAATTTCTGTATTCTTTGTAGAGATGGGGTTTCATCATGTTGCCCAGGCTGGTCTTGAGCTCCTGTGCTCAAGCAATCGTCCCACCGTGGCCCCCCAGATTGCTATGATTACAGGTATGAGTCACTGCACACAGCCTCATATACCACTTTCTGTAAAAACAAAAGAGACAGAACAATACCATCCAATATGATTAAGACAGTAGACTAGAGGTGTCCAGCACTAATCTCCTCTTCAAAGAAGGACCAAAATGGTGAGTAGAATATGTTAAATACAGTATGTAAGGGAGAACACTAGCATTCAGCACAGAAGTGACAGGGACCCTCTGAGGAAGGAAATTCAAGATGATGGCCTAGAGAGAGCAGCAAAGCAGTTGGCCAGAGCCAGGAGGGATTCCTCATTGTGAGGATCCCCATTGCAAGAGATCCCTAACAGTCCACATTCCCATAACACAACTGTAGTGGCAAGAAAGCCACTCAGCCCTCAAAAGCCCTGTACTTAGTGAAGGGAGCTGCTTTGAGTCCATGAGATTACATTGTCCTGAAGAGGGAGTTCACACTGGGTTCCACTCACCCTCCAGAACCCAGGCTGCTGAATCATGACACCATTCTAAGGATGGAACAAGCACCAGGCTACATCCTGCCCTGGGGCCCAAGAACCCCTGCATCTCCACATCCCTGAGGCCCAGCCAACATTCCCCTCATATCCACTTAGAGGGCTGCAGCATCATGACACCAGCTGGACCTAGCAGTGTGGCTGCATGCCTGACACCCAAGCCCACACAATGTCCTATATCCTGGGAAACAGGTGGTCTTGCACATTAGGGAGGCTGCCTTAGAATTTATGGAGCTGAAGCTTGTACTCCCCAGATGCTGAGAATCACCTGCCAGAGGCTGCCACCACCAGCAATTACCTTGCTTCCTCCAGCAGCAGACACAGACCCGAGTGTGCTCCTGAGAGACTCAAAAGCCAATCCACGACTGGTGCCTGCACGTGCTGCCAGTGGACCCTGGAACTGATCCTTCCCAGGGCTCACTGCTGCCATAGTCTGTGCTCATGTACACAACCCAGTGGCCTGAGAACCAGCCCATCTAGTACCCCAGGTCCCAGAAAAGCCTCACCATAGCCTTCACAAACAACTGTAACCTAAGCTACTAAGAAACTCATAGACACCACTGACACTGAAACAGTCAAAGAAATCTTATAGGGACTTAACTACAATGCCCACTGCAACCAAACCCAAAGTACTCAACCCAATGGACAGTATACATATATCTGCAGGAAAAAGTCTTTCACTGTGAAAACTACTCCATAAAATTGGAAGAAGTGACTGTTACACCAGATATATAGACATCAACATATGTAGACAAAAAACATGAACAAGCCAGGAACATGATGCCTCCAAAGGAACATAATAATTTTCCAGTGACAGGTCCCAAAGAAAAAAAATTACAAAATTCTTAACAAGGATTTCAAAATATTATTAATATAAGTCGATAGCAATTGTATTAATAAAAATAGTATTGATATTAATGAAAATATAAGTATTAATGAATAGATAAATAATATTAATGATTAAAATATTATTATCTTAAGGAAATAGTGAGATATAAGAGAATACGAATAATACAAAGAAATTTAAAAAACAATTTATGATGGGAATGAAAAAATTTGAGGAGATAGTGTATTAGTCCATTCTTGTACTTCTATAAAGAAATACCTGAGGCCAGGTAATTTATAAAGAAAAGAGATTTAATTGGCCCATGGTTCCAGGCTGAATAGGAAACATGATGGTGGCATCTGCCTGGCTTCTGGGGAGACCTCAGGAACCTCACCAACACAGCATAAGACAAAGGGAGAGCAAGCACTTCGCGTATCTGGAGCAGGAGATAGAAAGAGAGGGCGAAATACTACACACTTCTAAACTACCAAATCTTGTGATAATTTACTCGCATCATGACAATACCAAAGGGGATGGTGTTAAACCATGAGAAATTGTCCCTGTGATTCAATCATCTCCCACAAGGTCTACCTTAAGCATGGGAGATTACAATTTGACATGAGATTTGTGTAGGGGCAGAGATCCAAACCGTATCAGATAGATAGTATAAAAAAGAACTAAACAGAAATCCTGGAGCTGAAGAATTCAGTGATAAAATAAAAAATACAACTGAATGCTTCAACATTAAACTAGATCAAGCAGAAGAAAGAATTTCTGAACTTGAAGACACATCTTTTAAAATAACTCAGTCAAACAAATAAACAAAAATAATAAAAAGGAATAAAGAAAGCCTATGTGACATGTAGGACAACATAAGGGGAACAAATTTGGGGGGCTTCAAAAAGAGAAAATATTAGAAAAGGCATAAAAAGCCTATTTAATTAAAAAAATAGCAGAAAATTTCCAAAGTCTTAGAAGCCTTATAGGCATGCAGACAGAGGAAGTTTAAACATTCCCAAAAAGATTCAAACCAAAAATGTCATCTCCAAGGCACATTACTGTCAAATTGTCAAACCTCAAAAAGTAAAAAGAGAATCCTAAAAATAGAAAGAGAAAAGCATCAAGTCACACATAAGAGAATCCCCATCAGACTAATATCAGATTTCTCAGAAACCTTTAAAGGCCAGAGAAAATGGGATAATATATTCAAAATGCTGAAAGGAGAAAACTGCTAGTCAAGAACACTAAACAGAGCAAAGTTATAATTCCGGAATAAAACTTCAAATGAAGTCTTTCCCAGACAAGCAAAAACTGAAGGAATTTATCACCATTAGACTAGCCCTATAAAAAATGCTTAAGGAATTCCTATCTAGAAGCTAAGAGATAACATTTACCATCAGAAAAGCACATGAATGTATAACACTCACTGGCAGAACAGATACACAAGTGATAAGGAGAAAGGAACGAAAGGTTGTCACTACAGAAAACCACTAAATTGCAAAGATAAACAACAAGAGAAGAATAAGGCCACAAAAGACATATGAGACGATCAGAAATCAACTAACAAAATGACAGAGGTAAGTCCTCACCTATCAATACCAATCATGAATTTAAACCATTTAAATCCCCCATTTAAGAGATATAGACTCATTGAATGGATTTAAAAAAAAAATTTAAGACCCACCTATACACAAGTAATGCACTTCACCTGTAAAGACACACCCAGACTGAAGATGAGCAGTTAGAAAAAAGTATTCCACATAAATGGAAACCAAAAGTGTGTGGGAGCGGCTGTACTTATATCAGACTAAATAGACTATAAGTTAAAAAAAAAGAAAAAAAAATTGAAGGAGACAAAGAAGATCATAAATTCAGCAAGAGGATATAACAATTGTAAATGTATATGCACCCAACACAGGATCACCTACATATTAAAAGCAAACATTATTAGAAACAAAGAGAGAGAGTTCCCAAAACAATAATAGTTGGAGACTTTAACATCACACTTTCATCATTGGACAAACAATGTAAACAGAAAATCAATAAAAAAACAGAATTAAACTGCACTATAGACTAAATGACCAAACAAACATCTACAGAACATTTTATCCAACAGCTACAGAATACACATTCTTCTCATTAACACATGAAACATTCTCTAGAATAGATCGTACTTTATGCCACAAAACAAATCTCAACAAATATGAAAAATAGAAATCTTATCAAATTTCTTCTCTGATCACAATAGAATAAAATTGGAAGCCAATACCATGAGAAACTTGGAAACTGTACAAATATATAGAAACTAAATAACATGTTTCTGAATGACCATTGCACCAAGGAAGAAATTAAAAAGAAAATTTTAAAAAATTCTTGAAATAAAATTCAAAGCACAACATACCAAAAACCATGAGATATAGAAAAATCAGTGCTAAGAGAAAGCTTTACAGCCATAAATGCCAACATCAAAAACGTAAAAAGATTTTCCAAAACAACCCAATGATGCATGTCAAGGAACTAGAAAAGAAAGAAAAACCAAACTGAAATTAGTAGAAGAGAATACATAATAAAGATCAGAGAAAAACTAAAGAAAATAGAGACTACAGAAATACAAAATGATAAATCAAACGAAAAGTTTTTTGTTAAACAAAATTGGCAAACCATTAGCTAGACTAAGACAAAAAGAAAGAATACTCAAATAAAGAGAATCATAAATGAAAAAGAAGACATTACAACTGATACCACATAAATGCCAAGGATCACTAGGAGCTATTATGAACAACTATACTCCAAAAAATTAGAAAATGGAGAAAAAAATGGATGAACTCCTGGACACATAACCTACTAAGATTGAAGTAGGAAGAAACAGAGAACGTGAATGCAGCAATAACACACCAGAGTAACAAGACTGAATCAGTAGTAAAATGCCTCCTAACAGAGAAAAGCCCAGGACCAGATGGCTTCACTGCTAAATTCTACCAAACTGCTAAATACTGCTAAATTGTACCAAATTCTTCTCAAACTATTTCATAAAATTGAAGAAGAGGGAATTCTTCCTAACTTGTTTTATGAGGCTAGCATTACCCTGATACCAAAACCAGACCAGGAAACAACAAATAAAGAAAACATAGATGCAAAAATTCTCAACAAAATACTGATAATCCGAATCTAACAACACAACAAAATTATATATCATGATCCAGTAGAATTTATCCCAATGATGCAAAGATAGTTCAACAAGTGCAAATCAGTACTTGTAATTCTTCACATCAACAGAATAAAGGACAAAAAAAGCATATGATAATCTCAATAAATGCAGAAAATAATTTGATAAAATTCAACATCCTTCATGATAAAAACTCTACAAACATTAGGTATAGAAGGAACATACTTCAATAAAATAAATGTCATATATGACAAACTCATTGAATGCAGCTACTACATTGAATATAGAAAGGCTGAAAGTCTTTTCTCTAAGAACTGGGGCAAGACAAAATTGCCTCTTTTGCTACTCCTATTCAACATGGTACTGTAAGTACTAGCCACAGCAATTAGGAGGAAAAAAAAAGTAAATACAGGGCATCCAGATTGGAAAAGAGGAAGTAAAATTCTCCTTCTCTGCAGAAGATCTTATATATAGGAAAACGTAAGATGCCACCAAAAACTCTTAAAACTTAGAAAAATCTAGTAAAGATTCAGATTGCAGAGTCAGCATACAAAGATTAATAACAATTCTACATACTAATAATGAGCTGGCTGAAAAATAAGAAAGCAATCTCATTTGCGATAGCTACAAAAAAAGTAAAATACCTAGGAATAAATGTGAAACATATCTACAATTGAAACCATAAAACACTGATAAAGAAATTGAAGAGAATACACACACAGAAATGGAAAACCATCCTGTAACCATGGATTGGAAGAGTTAATATTGTTAAAATGACCATACTACCCAAAGCAATCTACAGATTCAATGGAATCCCAATCAAAATACTAATGACATTTTTCACAGAAATAGAAAAAAATCAGAAAATTTGTATGGAATCACAGAAAACCCCTAAACAGTCAGAGCAACCCTTTGCAAAAAGAACAAAGCTGAAGATATCACACTATCTTACTTCAATATACATACAAAGATATAGTAACCAAAACAGCATGGTATTGGTATAAAAAACAGACACACAGACCAATGGAATAGAATAGAGAACATAAAAATAAATCTTTGCAGTTACAGCCAATGCATTTTCATCAATGGTGGCAAGAACATACATTGGATAAAGGACACCCTGTTCAATAGTAGGTGCTGGAAAAATGAATATCTATATGCAGGAGAATAAAACTAGAACCCTATATCTCACCATATACAAAAAGCAACTCAAAATGGATTAAGGACTTATGCATAAGACCCAAAACTGTACTAGAAGAAAACAGGGGAAATGCTTCAGAACATTGCTCTAGGTAAAGATTTTATGGGTAAGACTTAAACAGGCATCAAAACAAACAAACAAAAAAGACAAATGAGACTATATCAAACCCAAAACTTCTGCACAGCAGAGGAAACAATCAGCAGAGTGAAGAGACAACCTACAAAATGGAAGAAAATATTCACAAACTAGTCCTTTAATGAGGGACTAATATCCAGAATATACAAGAAACTTTAAAAACAGCAAAAAACAGCAAAAAAAGAAAACCCCCCCAAAACAAGCCAATTTAAAAATGGATGAAGGAGCTGAATAGATACATATTTTTTCTTTTCTTTTTTTTTATTGAGATGCAGTCTTGCTCTGTCGCTCAGGCTGGAGTGCAATGGTACAATCTCCACTCACCACAACCTTTGCCTCCTGGGTTCAAGTGATTCTCCTGCTTCAGCCTCCTGAGTAGCTGGGATTATAGGCATGAGATAGATTTCAAAAGAAGACATACAAACAGTAAGCAAGCATGTGAAAAAATGTTCAACATCATTAATCATCAGGGAAATGCAAATCAAAATCATAATGATATATCATCTTACCCCAATTAGAATGGCTATAATCAAAAAGACAAAAAATAACAAACGCTGGCAAGGATGCAGACAAAAGAGAATTCATATACTGTTGGTGGGAATGTAAATTAGTGCAGCCATTACTGAAAACAGTATGGAGGTTTTTCAAACAACTGAAAACAGGATGACCATAAAATCCAGCAGTCTCACTGCTGGAAATTTATATAAAGGAAAGGAAACCTCTATATCAAAGAGAAACCTTTATTCACATGATTTTTTGCAGCACTATTCACAATAGCCAAGATATGGAATCAACCTAAATGTCCATCAACAGATGAATAGATAAAGAAAACGTGGAATATATACACAATGAAATCTTCTCATTTGCTGCAACATGGATGAGCCTGGAGGATAGCATGTTAAGTGAAATAAGTCAGGCACAGAAAAATAAATACTGCATGTTCTCTCTCATATATGAGAGCTAAGAAAAAACTGAGCTCATAAAAGTAGAAAGTAGAATTGTAGTCAGAAGCTGGGAAGGATAGGAGGAGGGAGAGGATAGAGAAAGTGGTTTATGAATACAAATTTACATTATACTGCTAGATAAGAGATGTAAGTTTTAGTATTCTGTAGCACTGTTGGCCAAATATGGTTAACAATAATTTAGTGTGTATTTTCAAAAAAAGCTAGAAGAGATTATTTTGAATCTTCATAATACAAACAAATGATAAATGTTGGAGGTGTTTGTTATTTTTATCTTTACACATTTCATCATTACACATGGTATACATGTATCAAAATATTACTCTGTATCCAATAAATATATACAATTGTGTGTAAACTAAAAATCAAAGTAAAAAAATAGGCTGGGTGCGGTGGCTTGTGCCTATAATCTCAGCACTTTGGGAGGCTGAGGCAGGTGGATCACCTGAGGTCAGGAGTTCGAGACCAGCCTGGCCAACATGGTAAAACGCTGTCTCTACTAAAAACACAAAAATTAGCTGGGCATGGTGGCGGGTGCCTGTAATCCCAGCTACTCAGGAGACTGAGGCAGGAGAATGGCTTGAACCTGGGAGGTGAAGGTTGCAGTGAGCTGAGATCATGCTACTGCACTCCAGCCTCAGCAACAGAGCAGAACTCCATCTCAAAAAAGAAAAAAAAAAAAAAAAGGAAAAAATAAACAAAGCCAGAAATATACTATAGAATAGCGTATCTGTCTTTCATCACTCCTTATTCTTTATGCTGCTATAATTTCCTTCATGACATTGTTACCAAATGATATGACATATATTTGTTTATCCTCTATCTCTCCCTCTTTCTATAGTGAGAGGAGGGTAGGGACTTAGTTTTGTTTACTGTTATATCTCTAGTGTATAAAATAGTGCCTACCTTGGTATACACCCTATAAACATGTGCTAAGTAAAAGAAAGACTAATTGTGGTATTACAATACCTGACTTTCTCATAAAATATTACTGAAGGCATTAATATTTTTAAAAATATAACATTTATGATTTTTTTCTGAATATAAAACAAATTCATGTCAGAAATGGAAAGATTCAGAGAAACACAAAGAAAAAAGATCAGTAGTAATCCCACTGTAATTTTTTTTTAAGATTATTTTAAGTTCCGGGACACATGTTCAGAAAATGCAGGTTTGTTACATAGGTATACATGTGCCATGGTGGTTTGCTGCACCTGTTGACCCGTCCTCTAGGTTCCCTACCCTCCCCACTGTAATTTTTATCTGCAACAGCTAGTGTTCTCTTTATCTCTCTCCTCTGTGTGTGTGTGTATTTAAACAAATGAGATTGCAGTACATTTTGCCAGTTGCTTTTTGGAATCTTAACATATTGTGAGCATTTCAATGTTGTTTAATATTTTTCTGTAGTACCATTTTGTTGATTGCACAGTGTTAGTCCATATGGATAGAATAATCTATTAAATTAAAATCCCCCTTTTATGAAATGTAGGTTTTTTCCAATTTTTCAGTGAAAAAAATATCATAAGTATCCTCATAAGTGAGTTTTTTCACACATTTGTAATACTGAGTATCTGAATTTTAGAAGCCACTCTAGATCTACATAGGTGATGATAAGCCATTTTGACAAGAAAAGGTCATAATCCATCATTGTTAGCAAATCTGGACACATTACAAGTGAACATAACACTGATTTACATAGATTTAGATAAATATTGCTTCCCTGAGATAACCTGTATATAAGAACTTCTTTTGTTAACATCTGTAAGGTTTATGAGAATGTTTAAGATGTGATGCATTTCTGTTATCAAATTTCTGTTTTTATCTTTATGAATGCCATACTTTCATTTTTTTGCAGCTTTATGTTTCTTTTAAACTTCCTTATTTACATAAACGATAAACCTATCATCTCCATAAACCCATCATAAGTTGAAAATCTCATAAGTTGAAATGCATTTAATACACCTAACCTACCAGACATCATATCTTATCCCATCCTACCTTACGGGTACTCAGAACACTAACATTAACCTACAGCTGGAAAAAAATTAGAATTCAAAGTACGGTTTCTACTAAATGCATATTGCTTTTGCTCCATGATAAAGTTAAAAAAATCTTAAGTCCAACTATCATAAGTCGGGAACAATCTGTAAAGGTTAAATTGGGAGTTTTGATCCATTTAACGTTGCTTTTGTTATTTTTGTTTCTGTACGTTTCCATCTATTGTTATAAATAATAAGGTTAGTCTAACTTCTGACATCTTTTCTTACATCTTTCCTTATGCCTTATCATGTGGTCTCACTTATGTCATCTTGTTTTGTGCCTTTTTTTTTTTTTTTCAGTGACTCTTTTTTGTTTCTGACTGCTAAAAATGCAGACATAGTTTTATTTTTATCTTTTCTTCCAATTTGGGAGATACAGCTCTATGTTAAACTATTTATGGTTTGCTTTAAGATTCAAAATCCTTCTTCAATTTTTATTTCCCTAATTATCCGAACCAAAATAAATCCTTTGGGTCATCTTCTGGCTAAGTAACGGAAATAAATACAATCACAATCCCTTTGATTTTTCAGTTTCTATTAGTATAACTTGAGAATATAGGTTAATATTACTGTTTTACAATCATTATCTTACATTATATATTTTATATTTCAAGGAATAGTTTAGAACATTTAGTTTTGCTCATGAATTAGATTTAAATCTACATACAAGTGCTTTTGGTGCTCACTCCAAGTACTCTTGTGCCATAATTTTCCTATTCCTGAGCTCATAATTTTGCTTCATTCACAGTCACGATGATTATATCATCAAGTAATAATTTTTCAAAAAATTGTACATGGATGATACTTTCTCTAAGCTATGGAATTGATGTACATATCTTTATTTCACCTGAAGGACAATTTGGCTGCCTATGAACAGCTGGATCTGAAATAATTTTATCTTAATATTAGATAGAACCGTCCCATCTGATCTCAAAAATTTCAGTGAATCTTGTCCCTTTTTCCTCTTTTTGTAAGTGCCTTGTCTTTTGGCCCGGGTAGGGCTTAAATTTTTTATCCTTATAATTCAAAATGAGTACCAAGATGTAGCTCTTTATATCTCTTGTTACTTGATTTTTGCCTGGAATTAAATGACTCTCAATCTCTTCTCTTCTTTTCTCTTCTTTTCTCTCTCTCTCACTTTCTCTCTTTCTCTCTCTCTCTCTGTATATTTAGAGATGTATGCGTGTATGTGTATATATGTGTGTGTGTGTGTGTATGTATATATGATCACTTTTGCAAAGTATTTCTCTGACCTTTTGTCTAGAACCTAACTTATCCATATGATGCTGAGTTCTCTGATCATAGCTACCTTCGTTTCTTTCATCCTTTCACATTCATCCATTCTATTTTCATTCTGTGAGAACTCCATTTGGTTTCCATATCCCTAACTCATTTTCGTCTTCTCCAGTTGTGCCTTACACATCTTCAACAGTGAATTATTCGATTATATTTTTAGTGTCCTTTTGATCCTGTCCAGTGTCATAAATAACCCTCTCCTTTCCTTTTCTCTACATGACTGTTCTTTCATCTTGATTTTTCATTCCTTGTACTTGTAACTTTTATTTCCTGGAAGCTTTGCATTCTTGCAGTCTACTGAGGGTGCTTTTCTTCTGATTTCTGTAAAAAGTCACATTCAGGGGTGCATTTTTAATTTGTCTTCATATGACATTTCATTTCATTTTATCTGAGCCAATTTTATAGGCTCTATTTATTTCTTATCTTTACTTGTAGTAAGTAGAGACTCATTTAATGTTTGCCAACATATATTATATATGAATCACTATTGAGCCCCTTCCTGAATGTAGGTTGTAACCAAGTTCCTTGTCCAGATCTTTAGTTGAGGGAAGTTGATAACTATTCCAAATTTCTAATACATATTCATCTCTTGTAAAACAATAAATTATTGTTTTTTGACTCTTAATTTATTTACTTTTTTTTTTTGAGACGGAGTCTCACTCTGCTGTCCAGGCTGGAGTGCAGTGACACGATCTTGGCTCACTGCAACCTCCACCTCTCTGATTCAAGCAATTCCCCTGCCTCAGCCTCCCAAGTAGCTGGGGTTACAATAAATTAACCACGCCTGGCTAATTTATTTTGTATTTTTAGTAGAGACGGGGTTTCACCATGTTGGTCAGGCTGGTCTTGAACTCATGACCTTAGGCAATACATCCGCCTTGGCCTCCCAAAGTGCTGGGATTACAGGTGTGAGCCACTGTGCCAGGCCTTGACTCCTAATTTGTGATCCCTGTAATCACAAGCAAATGAGTAAATAAAATACAATTTCCAACCATCTGTCCTCCATTGTTACTTTTATAACTCTTTATATATGGGAACCACAGCATCTTTGATGAGACTGAGATGGCTAAGTGATCATCAAACTTGTTTCCTCTTCTTCCTGGACACATAGCCAGGCTACATCTCTCAGTTCCCTTGCAGGTGGAATTCTATCCAGAGAAATGTGAGTGAAAGTGATGGACACTTTCGTCTAGGTCTGAGCAAGTGAAAGCTCCCATATATAATGTATTCCTTTCCAACAACTGCTTGCTGGATGTTGATGCTCAGGACAATTTTGGAAGCCAAGTATTTAAAAGGACAGAGTCTCTGGCAACCTGGATTCTTGAATGACTCTGAGGAGCAGGCAGCACCACATTCTCATTTGGATGACCGTGAGGCAGGAAAAACCTCTACTGTGTTAACAACAATGGTAGGATTCATTTGTTTCAGAAGTCAATATGCTTTTACCAATATACACCTTCCTTCATCTACACTTTAATTCTCAGTTATTTTCTACGAGTTGCTGAATTGGGGCAGGGATATAGAGACACTGGAGAAAGGGCTGGAAATTTTTAGGTAAGATGACAGTGCTTAGGCTATCTCTCACATCACCATCCTCAGAGGGGTGGGTTCTTGGCTTCATCCAGGAAAGAATTTTGAGGGTGAGCTGGTGGTGTTAGACAGCAACTGTTATTGAAACAGCACTGAAGAGCAGCAGCAGAGGGACTGCTCCTTGCAGAGCAGGGCTAACCCATAGGCAGCGTGCCCAGAGTAGCAATATATGGGCTGTTGGCAGCTGTGTTTATATCCACTTTCAATTACATGCTAATTAAGAGGCAGGTTATTCAGAACCTTCTGCAAATGGGGCAGGGAGGTTTTGCAACCATATAAAGTATGGGCCATTGACGTGGTTCATTGCCGTGGCATTTTTAAATTTCATGGCACTGGTGGGAGTATCTTTATGCTAATGAACAGTGAGGACAACTAGAAGTTGCTTTCATCACTATCTACTGGTTTTGGCCAGCTTCTTCACTGCGATGTTTTGAGCAGATCCTGCTCTGATCAACAGGGTCTTGATTGGGGTCATGATCAGTGTTTGGGAAAAAAGTCCTGCTGATCTCCTACCTCGATAGCACTAGGCCACATTTGCTAGATTACATGTCAGTGGACTAGATGTTTGTTCCACTAGACGGCAGGCTCCATGTGGGTAGTGATGATCCCTGACTCACTCAGTGCCCTGGCCCCATTACACAGCACAGTGCAGGCCCACAGAGATGCCTCAATAATATTTCTATATATATTTGTGATAAAATGCACATAATATAAAATTTGCCATCATTGCCATATTTATATGTGTGGTTCAGGGGCATTAAGTGTTTTCACATTTTTGTGCTATCAGCACCACCATCCAACCACAGAACTCTTCATTTACAAATATCATCAATGAAATTTATGGAAAAGAGGGATAAGAAGTCCTTTTTATAAAGCGAAAAATTCTTTGTAATGTAAAATAATCTCTCCCAATTTAACCATTGGGGAAGTTTGGACGTTTATATACCTGATTTTATTAAATAAGGAACACCTATAAGGTAACTGATGGATCTAGAAATACTCAGATACATGGGCTGGGAAAATAAAATATTACTGATGGGATCTGAATAAAAAAGCTGGAGAAAAGGTGAGTAGATAAATCAGCATTACCTAGAAATAGGATATACATTTAAACTATCTTTAGCCTTTAGATACAGTAAGATCTTTTTCAAATGAATACTTCCATGTTTAATTTCCTTTTAACATGGGCTCTCAGAGGAGCAAAGCATACGGCCATTTGATTATATAAACTACAAACAAGTAATTTGAAAGTGTCTTACTCTAAGAAAAAAACTACCCAAGAGAGGGCTTGTATTTGGGAAAAGTCATTTAGGTTTGATTCCTGTGAGATACTTCCAAAGCTACAATATTGTTAATTGATTTGAAATTGACTTGAAACTCTTATTGTCGGACAAAATCCTGTTGCATGTGTGTGTGTATGTGTGTGTGTTCACAATATTCAGAGTATTCTGCTCGGAGTTTTGAAGCCTGTGGAGGCAGAAGATATATATACCCATCCTAACATACTTTCAACGTAATAAAGAAGAGTCAGGATGTGGTGGTATGTGCCTATAGTCCTAGCTACTTGGGAGGCTAAAAAGGGATTATTGCTTGAGCCCAGGAGGTCAAGGCTGCAGTTAATAGTAATTATACCACTGCATTCCAGTGCACTAAACAGGCCCGGGCAACAGAGAGAGATCCTGTCTCAACAAAATAAAAGGAGTCAAAACAAATTAGAGGTTATAGAGCATATGTGTACAGATAATTATATATTTATATAGTATACATAAATATGAATTATAGTAAGTGCTGAAGTAGTGAAGGACACTAAAGTAGTCTGGGTTTACCATGAGCAGGTTTAATGAAAGACAGTGTCTCCAAAACACAATGATTTAATGTCAATATAAACAAATTTTCTGAAGCAACACAATTAGCATGAATGTAACTGAAGTTATGTAATTTACAAGTAAATCTTTCAGACCTAACATTAAGCTCTGTAAATGCCATTATGAATCATTATGTCTAAAATACCTCATAACAACGGATTCAAACAAGAGACATTGATAAAAGTCACCAGGTATGAGCCCAGGTCACTTTTTTCTTTTCTTTTTTCTTTCTTTCTTTTTTTTTGATGCTTGAAAGAATTTTTAAATAAAATTCCTTAAATCAAAACCAGTAATAAATGGGAATTAAAGGCGGACTGCGATCAATGTCAAAGAAGCAGTAAAATTAAATGAACTAATTACAGACCTACAGGGGGTGTGTTCTCAAGGTCAGTAGCTTCTAATTACCAGATATCATCAGAAGGAAGGGCTGTTGTGAGGTGCTGAGCTCTGCAGTACTTTTCTGTTCCCATCAGTTAGCATAACATCACTTGGCTACAGGTCTAGGTATTGATGTTATATAACATAAACATGCTTACATAAGGAAAAGGGAGATAAAAACATAACCAATGCAGACTGGGGCTGGCTGCAGATGGATGCCCTTCAGAGCACCCATGTTTTGGATTGTGCTTTCTGCACAACACAAAATACTGCTTCAAAAAATTTGTACAGTAAGTTGCAAGCCATTTGGAAGTGATAAGAAACACACAGTGTTAATACGTATTTATTTCATGTTATTTAATTATCCCGTCACTTTCTGTTAAAGGAATTCAGCTCTATTATGGCCAGTCTATTATAATCTAGTCTGCTATGACTAGGTCCTAATGGCATATGCTTGTGGGACACCTGGTTGAGTTTTTCTCATTTCTCTGTTAAAAACAAACTTGCCTATACTTGTATTAAAGACATGGCCTATTTTCTTATTAGCATTGTACTTGGAGTTGATTGTCCTAGTAGCCTTCTTTCTCTAGTCTCTTCTCTCAGAAATGCCCAGATCCACCCTGTATGCTATTAAGAATGAATCCTGCAGATCCATTCATGGTGTGACAAATGGCAGAATCTTCTTCTAATTTAAGGCTGAATAGTATTTCATTATATATATTATATATAATACATCCATCCATACATACATATATACATGCATACACACACACACACACACACACACACACACACACACACCCCATTTTCACTATATTAAGTGAAATAAGCCAGACATATAAAGAAAAGTATTGCATGATCTCACTTATATGTGGAATCTAAACAACACAAGGTCAAGAGGCAGGGGGGTGGGATGAGGAGATACAGGTCAAAGTAGCAGATATGCAGGATGAACAAGTCTGAGATCTAATGTACAGCATGAGAACTATAGTTAATAAAATGGTATTAGGGATTTTTGTTAAATAAGTAGATTTTAGCTGCTCTTATCACAAGACAATAACCCTTTGAGGTGAAAGATATGTTCATTTGTTTCACTATAGCAACCATTTTATTATCATTATGTATCCTATAACATCATGTTGCAAACCTCAAATATATACAAAATTGTTTAAAAAAAAGAATGAACCCTGTCTCTGGGTTTAAGTCCAGGCTCCATTCCTTATTAGCTATGCAACCTCAAATAAGTTGCTTTTTGTCATTTGTAAGATGTAGATAAGAGTATCTATCTCGAAAAATTAAGTGGATTAAAGAAGATAATGAACCAGTGTGTGATTAGCAACCATGCAGTTGCTAATTAATGATAGCAGATTTGGTACTACAACAGCCAGCTGCATTTGATGTTGTGCAGACAAGTTGTATGATTCACTTCAGCACTGGCACTCCAAAGGCAGTCACAAATACAAGTGAAGGCAACCACCAAATCAAGTGCTGCCTTCAGCAGGTCAAAGCCTTCTTCCCTGTTGCAGGCTTCACGTTCCAGGTTATCCTTTACAAAATGTATTCCTTACTGAGCCTGCGTGGGCGTTTATGGTCTTGCTGCCTGGCACTAGGGTATGGAAATCATGCCTGGGTAGAAATCAGCAAGGGCTGCTGTGCCTCTGCTTGGCATGTAAAGAAGAGTCAGAGAAGTGATTTGATGGTAATACCTCTCAGGACCCTCTTCCCTTCTTTCCCACCCAAACCTTTCTTCTAGAGCCATGATGCCCGCTGTCCTTTATGAGCCTTGTGACCTGAGCTCTTATTTTTGTTGAGTCAACCCACAGGTGTTATCATACTCCTAATCCATATATAAATAAACTTGTAGGAGACCTTTTTTCTTGTAATTGCCTAGTTTGCTTCCTGAGAAATGAGAACTTCCTCCTTCATCCAGTATTGACTAATTTCTGGGCTCACTAGTGACTGTGATAACCTATGGTCCTTTAACACACTGTGCAATTGGCCTACCATTCATATTTTTGCTTCCAGACTATTACAAGGACAAGCCACAATAAAAAGAAAATATCCAAGTAGTGCTTTTGCTGGTTATCTTAGCATCGGTGAAAAAAAACACGTAATTTTTAATCCTTTCTAAAATTATGCATATATACTTAATTTTATTTTAATAAAGATCTTATTTCAGTGGATAAAACATGTTTTAATCACCTCCTATTCATTCAGTTGGTGAGGGAGGAAGTCCTGCCCTACGGTTATAAGGATGGCTGAAGATGCTACTACCAACACTGGAAAAATAAGAGCAACAGCAATTTATTAGTCAGATATAGTCACTGCCCAGGGAACGGTGGCAGGGACACTGTAGACTAAGTAGGGTTGCATTCAAGAGCAGAATGGACAACCAGGGGCTGTGGGAGGCAGGCTTTCTAGTATCAAGAGGGTGAGGTGTCTGTTGGTTCATACGATAAAACGATTGGCTTGTTTGAACAATTCAGAAAGCTAGCAGGAAGCTGAAACCCAATATTCCAAGATAAGTAGGAACTGCCTCTGGTGCGCTTGAAAGGAAAATTGGTCAGCCAAGCGACTTTATCTACAAGAGCAGAGCAAAGAGTGGAAATTGCTGTGAGAACATTCAAGGCCTCCCGATTTCAATGGATGTCAAGGCAGCACATAACACTGGGCCTTAATTTTAGACCTTAGACCACACATGCCAACATGGCAGACCTCTCATTCTCCTGGTTTATAAAACCAGAGCAAAGCAATGTTCTAAAAGTGACTATCATTTCATGAAAGATTTTTTTTTATTTCTACATACTGCACAAGGCTGAGACTAGATAATACTGAAAAAGAAGCAATTATTTGGTCTCTTGAGGCAATAAAGCATTCTATTTCATTTACTGAAATATGTATACTGTTCTACCCATTAACCTATTTTCCAGTCTTGCGAGTTTTACGGCAAGTGCAATCCAGGGAGATAGGATTACTGATTAAAATGAGGGGTAGATAGATTTATCTGCTTCTCAATGTAGACATTGTCTCAAAACAGAAATATTTATAATTTCTTACGTATTATGTGAAGGTTCTTCACAGCCTCCCCCATTACATATTTCACAGCATATTTATTTAAATAAAACATTATAAAGCCTTGGAAAGTCAGAGAATGTTGTATATGTTGCAAAGGTTATTGACAGAAGGAAAAGGATAAAGAGGGCCGTTGTCCCTTTTGTCTTTCCCATGCCATCTCCCTTAGGAGGAACAGTCAGTCGTACATATGACACTCACTCATACAATGGTATGCCAGGCAGCACCTAAGGAGCACCAGGCAAATATGCATGTAGCATTCTAAAAACCAGATCTTCAAGATATGGAAAGGTTCAACTAGTAGAGCAGCTAAAACAGCAACTGGCACATAGTAAACTCTTATTCTAGTATTAGTTAATGCATAAAAGTTGACGGTAGCTGTGATTGAAATGAACCAATGCCTAGTCCAAAAAAGATGAGCATATTTACATGAAAACCTACAGGCCCTACTTGTTAACTCTCAAGGTCTCTTCTTCCATTGGATCATGTACCAGTGTTAGCCTTGAGTCCACACCTTGGATCATCTCCATGAGGATCACCTAAGATGGTCACATGCTATGAGGTCCTGGTTCAGTTTGTCCAGGGCCAGGAACCTGAATTTCAGAAAAGCATCTCAGATTATTCTTAGACCCACTACAATTTAAGAATCACAAAGTTCAATAGTGAAATGCATGTATTTTGAAGAAAAAAAAACGAAGTGAAGAAACTCTCCTACTGACCAGCACTGGCCCATGGTCACCCTTTCAGTGTGTGACTCTTCCTTCCCTACCTCAGACAACGCTTCTTCCCAATGGATATATGTGAATTTCATCATGAAATGACACGTGCCTTTAGATGACACTTTATAGTCTTTTTTTCATTCTAAGATTGTATTTTATTTGTTTATATTTATTTACTTAAATCAAGGCCACCTAAACTAGAAACCACTTCGTCTCCATGCTCTAATTCCTTTTAGATGGGCTTTAAAGTTGCTGTCCCTCTCATCTCAGCTACAGTCCCAGTGATCCCTAGCCCTGGCCCCACTCTGCTGACTGTGTGGTGTTCCATGCTGCTCTTTTCTGCAGTCTCTGACTTGATCCCACCACTTTACTCTCTTCCAGGTGAGTAAAGCTCTGAACTTCACAAATAGTCATGTTTGCTTGAAGACCATAAACTTGTCGTAGTTTGACTCCCTCTTATTTTATTTTTGATATAGGTCTTGCTATGTTGCCCAGGCTGGTCTTGGATTCCTGGGCTCAAGGGACCTCCTGCTTCAGTCTCTTGAGTAACTGTGAGTATAGGTGTGTGCTCCTCCCCAGTGTTTGAGATAACCTAGACTCCTTCGTGGTGAGAATGGGACTGGCAATTTATTACTCAGATATACTCACATAGTGGGGAGAAGCTGTGTCCTCATGGGGGGAGAGCTGTGTCCTCAGCCTCCTGGAATGCTCTAGCTTTTTCCTTTTTTCATCCCTATTGGTCTGTTGCAGGCTAAGGACCAGAAGATGAATGCTCATAGGGTTGACTTGTGTGCTTCAGTCCTTTGGTGATGGCAATGGCCTCTTGTGGGAGTTCTGTCCTTTACTTTTTTATTTTGGGAATGGAGACTTTCTGGCTTCTGTCTCATCCATTCACTCATGTAACCTTCATCTGCAAGGCCCAGACAAGGGGTCCTGCCATTGGGCCTTTAACTGTTTCTGCAACAGGCTTGCAGTCATTTCTGCTCCTTCAGCCACCACACTTGGGCTGCTCTCTGGGGAGAGACCAGAAGCTCCTCCTGGCATCCTGGATGTACTCTCTGAGCACAGGAGCGTGCTTGTAAGCAGTTGCCCCAACTACCTAAAGCTCCTCTGAGCACACCTGCCATGGTGTGCTGGTTCCATGTCCTCCTGGAACCATGAAGGAGGCTGCTCCTGCTGGTGCTGTGCTAATGTGCTCTGAGTCTGCAGACTTGGTGGCCTGTGTGTCCACAGCACAGGCTGTCATGCTTGTTGTTACCACTGCGGTTGCCCCTTCATTGGGCACTGGTTGCATTACAATTAGAATGAAGAAGAGTACATTTCCATGAACACACACGTGCAGGAGATGTGTTGAAATTTTTCCCCCTCAGCATAATCAGAGGAGGTGACTCCAAACACCTTGGGGACTGTGGGAAGTTCCTGATGCCAGCCTGATGCAGATCCCCTTCTCCACGGAGCACCATGGCCCCTGGGCTCTGCCTCACACACAGGTATGCCCATTGTGTCCTCAGCGGGGATGGTCTGGGTACAGATATAATCCTCCTTGGTGGTCTTAGGGGATAAACAAGGTTTTCCCACATCTTTTGCATCTGCAGGGGCACAGCTGCAGGTGACATGAGTGGCCAGTGGCAAGCTTCAGTTGGAACTGTTGTCATGACTGTGGATGGCTGTCTTCACAAACCTCAAGGAGGCACCCCTGTTGCCTCCAAGGTCTTTATAGGCCAGCAGCCTCTACCATGGACGTCTCAGCCACTTATTTTTTATTTCTGTTTATTTTTAGATGGAGTCTTGCTCTGTCACCCAGGCTGCAATATGTGCCGTGATCTCGGCTCACTGCAACCTCTGCCTCCTGGATTCAAGCGATTCTCCTGCCTCAGCCTCCTGAGTAGCTGGGATTACAGGTGCTTGCTACCACACCTAGCTAAATTTTTTTTTTCTTGTATTTTTCATAGAGGTGGGGTTTCACCATGTTGTCCAGGCTGGTCTAGAACTCCTGACCTCAAATGATCCACCTGCCTCAGCCTCCAAAGTGCTTGGATTACAGGTGTGAGCCACCACGCCTAGCCTCTCTGCCACTTCTGCTCAGGCCAGCAGCATGGCATCAGGTATTTTCTGGCTGAGGCTGGTGGATACAAGGTCCACAGCCACCATTCCCGTGGTGTATATACATGTATATCACTCCTCTTTTGTTATCTGGAAAAAGTCTCTTTCAAAATCTGTTAAATTAACTTGATTTTGACCTGAGGATGCCTCCATACTTTGAGTTTCTGTGTCAGGAACCACAATCTAACTTAGTAGATAAACAAACTGAAAGCCTAATTTAGGAGCATATTTTTGTAACAAATAGCTGTGTCACAGCCAGTCATAGCAACAGAACTTCCGCTAATCACAGGCTACCCACTGATCAGAACATGTCCAAAAAAGGCAAATGCCTGCTTGTAACCAATCAAGTTATTTCTGTAGGGTACTTCCAGTTTTCTATCTATAAATAATCCCTGACCAGGGAGCTCTCTGAACTTCTACTTGTTCCGGGTGTTGCCTGATTCATGAATCATTCTTTGCACAATTAAACTCTGTTCAATTTAATTTGTCTAAAGTTTTTTTCTTTCAACAGAACGATTCGTACTTGAAAACAGTACACTCTTGCACAGTTGTCCCTGGAGCTTCCCCGTGGAGTTGTTAAACTTGCCCTCTGCTGGCTGTTTTCCACAGGGTAGCATGGTTACATAGATTCGTGGCTCCTGGCAATGTTCATTAAGACAACTCTTGGTGGCTGCTCCACACCTTTCTCATCACATCTCAAACGCTGTCCTGCTAAGCCAGGTCTCCCTGGAACCCAGGGCTCCTGTGCAGGCCCCCATTTTGTTCCAGAACACCCAGGAAGCGGGGCTTGGGCTGGAATGGGGACACCAATTACCCTCTACTCCGGCCTTTGGTGCCGGCTGATGTTGATCCTGGTGCCAGGATCGAGACTGTGCCCATCCCGTCGAGGGCGCAGAGATGTGGGGGGCAGGCAGATGAGGAGGTGCACTGGACTCCCAGTGTAACACCTAGAACAAGTGGGAGTCAGAGAGCTCCCTGGGCAGGGATTATTTATAGACAGAAAACTGGAAGTACTCTACAGAAATAGCTTGATTGGTTACAGGGCCTCCCAGGCTAATACCCATTCACAGCAGCTTGAGCCCAATCCGCCACGCTCACCTTCCTCTGATGTCTCCACCTAAACAATCCTTCTACCCATTGTGACCTATCACCTATTACATCACTGCGCCCTTTGTGCTCACATCTCCCTCCCCACCCACAATGCATTGGTCCCCGCCTGCAACACAAGGGAAACCCCGCGCCAAGTGCCGGAGGAAGCTGTGAAGCCTGTGTAGACACTGCCTCCACAGGGCTGGCCCACTCCTCTGAGGGCCGACTCGGGTGGTTTTAAGTTGCAAAATAAAAGGTATTACCTGTGGGCCCCAAGGCTTCATTTTCACTGGATGGCAGGAATGTGTTTGTTCAGAGATTGTACTCTCCCTGAACTGGAATGTAATCCCAGCACTTTGGGAGGCCGAGGCAGGCAGATCACCTGAGGTAAGGAGTTCGAGACGAGCCTGGCCAACGTGGAGAAACCCCGTCTCTACTAAAAATACAAAAAAATTAGCCAGGCGTTGTGGCAGTCACCTGTAATCCCTGCTACTCAGGAGGCTGAGGCAAGAGAACTGCTTAAACCTGGGAGTAAGAGGTTGCAGTGAGCTGAGATTGTGCCATTGCACTCCAGCCTGGGTGACAGAGCTGTAGTCCATCTAAAAAAAAAGGAAAATATTATAACCCTCCTCCTACACAGAGTTGGAGAAATTTCACCCATGGGTGAACAGAATCAAGGGGGCTTACCCTTTGGTAATACACTTTTTGACATTACCACAGGAACATGGTATCCCACCCATAATGTTAGGTGGTTAAATAGACATTAGCAGCTGGGAGGGGTGAGAGAGGAGGGTAGAAAGGCTATCACTAAACAGGCCCTGGCCCACCTAAGTTCAGCCACAAGACCACCCTATCTGCACCCTGATGGATGGCGCTTATGGTAAAGCCTGTGACCAGCACATCCTGGAGAAAGAAGAACTGGGCACAGATAAAAATCCCCTAAAGTGGCACATGCCTAGTTCATCTAGGCCATAAACCCAGGTAACCCTATTGTCATTATACAATCATTATAATAAAATTTACATGAGGTTTTGGCCCCCTGAGTGGGCTTTTCTTAACAAATTATGAGTAAAGAAGTGCAGTTTAACTTCAGTGATATAAGCATAAACTGCAAATCAAATGACATAATCCTGTCACTCAAATATAGCCCAAGCCTCAACTCGTTCCTAGAAACTGCGTAAAAGCACCCTAAGCTCTATAAAGAGAGTCTGATTTCTCTTCGCAGAGATCAGTCTGCTCTCCCTCTAAGAGTATATTACTGTGCTTTAGAAAGCTTTGTTTTGAGTCTGCATTTTGGTGTTAGTTGGCAATTCTTTGCTCACTATCACAAGAACCAAGACTGCTGGTCCAGAGCTCCAACTTTGCTGATCTCCTTGGTTAAAGGATTCATCCCATGGGAGGATTCCAGGTAACAGTACCATCTTGGCAGTTGCCAATTTTCCTGTTTATATATGGGGATGCATTTTGTTTTCATATAAACACAAAACAAGCTTGATTTATCATATAAGCAACTCCAAAGCATTCTTTTCAGCAAGCTGTTTATATAAGTAGATACAAATGAAAGTTGAGTACAATCAGTGACTGCTGGCTGTATCTGAGCTATCTACTCATATTTTAAATCATCAATTTTAAGGAAAATAAAAAAGGAGGTGTTTCAGAATTCCTCATGCTGCTCAGGAGGTTTGATCTAAATCTAGGAAAGCCACTTTATATGGGAAAGACCTTCATTTTTTAGGCCTAAGTTGGTGTCATTGTAGACAATGATATAGTGGCAACTGGATTCATAAATCCCCTAAAGCCAAAAGCACTTGTAGCAAAGTTACTCTGGGAATAAGATGTTAGTAATAAAAACCTGGGGGTGCTGAGGCAGGTGGATCATGAGGTGAGGAGATTGAGACCATCCTGGCTAACACAGTGAAACTCTGTCTCTACTAAAACTACAAAAAATTAGCTGGGCATAGTGGTGCATGCCTGTGGTCCCAGCTACTCAGGAGACTGAGGCAGAAGAATCACTTGAACCCAGGAGTGGGAGGTTGCAGTGAGCCGAGATCGTGTCACTACACTCCAGCCTGGGCAACAGAGCAAGACTCTGTCTCAAAAACAAACAAATAAACAAAAACCCTTAGCAGGGAGCAATGGCTCATGCCTATAATCCCAGCACTTTGAGAGGCCAAGGCTGGTAGATCACCTAAGGTAAGGAGTTGGAGACCAGCCTGGCCAACATGGTGAAACCCCGTCTCTACTAAAAATACAAAAAATTAGCTGGGTGTGGTGGCACACTCCTGTAGTCTAACTACTCTGGAGACTAAGGCACAAGAAATACTTGAACCTGGGAGGCAGAGTTTGCAGTGAGCCAAGACTGTGCCACTGTACTCCAGCCTGGGTGACAGAGATTCTGCTCAGAAACAACAACAACAAGAAAAATCTACTTACCATTAATACATCGGGGCAATTTATTTTCTTCATTTTTTCTGTTATGGATTGAAGTTTTTTGTTCCCCCAAAAATTCATACTTTGAAATCTGATCCCCTGAGTGATGGCATTAGGAGGTGGAACCTGTTGGAAATAATTAGGTCATTAAGGTTGAGCTCTTGTGACTGTGGTTAGTGTCCTTACAAGAAGAGGCCAGAGGGCTAGCTCAGTCTCTTTCTATCAAGTGAGGATACAACAAGAAATACGCAGTCTGCAACCCAGAAGAGAGCCCTCGCCAGAACCTTACCATGCTGGCACCCTAATCTCAGATTTCTACCCTTCAGAACTGTGAGAAATTTCTGTTGTTTGTAAGCCACCCAGTCTATGATACAAGGTTGGTGCAAAAGTAATTGCAGTTTTGCCATTACTTTTCATGGCAATTGCATCAACATAATACTTTGTTACAGCAGCCCAAGCTGACTAAGACATCCTGTATTTCTCTTATACTTCCCATTTGGTGTGTCAGACAGTCCTTTCCCCACTCTTACTCTTTCTCCCCACAGCCAACCCCCACCACCACCACCACCCTGGCCCAAGACATTAGCATCTATTGTTTTATTTATTTATTTGTTTTTATTTATTTATTATTTTTGATACAGAGTCTTGCTCTGTTGCCCAGGCTGGAGTGCAGTAGCACTATCTCGGCTCACTGCAACCTCTGCTTCCCAGGTTTAAGTAACTCTCCTGCCTCAGCCTCTCAAGTAGCTGGGAGTATAGGTGCCTGCCACCTTCCCTGCCTGATTTTTGTATTTTTAGTAGAGACAGGTTTCACCATGTTGGCCAGGCTGGTCTTGAACTCTTGACCTAAGGTAATCTGCCTGCTTGGCCTCTCAAAGTGCTGGGATAATAGGTGTGAGCCACTGCACCCAGCCTACAACACTTGTTTTAAAATTAAGACAAGTTTGGATATTCTTTAGGTAAGAGAAATAATTTTGCAAGTGGAAACAGATATAAAGTTACATTCAGTAAACTATATATACCATATATGTATATGTCAATCAAGAAAGCAAAGAAAGCATTAATAATTTGAATACAGACTCCAGCATTATTATTAGGATTACTGTTTTAAAGTGCTTCCTAAACTCCCGGGAATATCAGCAAGTCTGAAGATTTTAGATTTGGTAGGATGCTTATACGTGTCAAAAGATCTCAGAGTTATTCTCAACTCCTTTCTTTCTCTCACCTGGCACCCGATCTGCCAGAAGATCCTTTTGGGTCTACCTTCAGAGAATCCAAAATCGGACCCCTTCTCATCACTCCCCGGCCACAACCCTCCCCGAAGACACCAGCATCTCTCTCCTGGATCCATGCATCAGCCTTCTAAGCAGCCTCTGCTTTGATCATTTCACCCCTTTTTTCCACATTATTACTAATGCGGAACACAGCAAGCAGAGTTGTCATCTCAAAACTCCAACTGGATGCTCTTCCAAACAGTGTCTGCTTCTGACTGCACTCAGAAGAAAATTCAAAGTCCCAAGTGTGACCTGGAAGTTGGCACTTGATGTGCCCTTACAGTGCAACCTCTCTGACCTCATCTCTGGCTGGAATCCCCAATCTTTACTAGTGTCCAGGCACACGGGTCTCTTCTGGGCCTTTGTCATTTCCGTTCTCCTTGCCTGAGATGCTCTTCTGCTAGATAGCCCCAAGCCTCCTTCCTTTAGGCTTTTATGCAATGCCACCCTCTCTGTGGTGATTTGCCTGGTCTTCCTATCTCCTTTACCCATTTTTTATCTTTAGCAACTATCCCTAATATGCTGTGGATTTAATTTATACTATATATTTGGTTTTGTACATGTTGTATATTTCATTCATACTGTATATTTAATATTATTTATTGTTCGTCTGCTCCAAATATTAATTCCATAAGGCATTTAACTTCTTTGTTCACTGCTGAATAGTTGATGCTTGGGACACATAATTGATCTTCAATTTAAAAAATGGTTGTATGAACAAATGAGAAAAGGGCTTTCGTGCTACACACAGAAACGTGTTTGCTTTGATGCTTAGCACCTGACTCTAATGGTTATGGGCACTTGTGCCACAACTAGAAGGAAGAGTGAAGCCTGTGGAATTAAGGATTTGGACTGGTAGCTCTAACATGGTTTCCGAGGACAGGATCTAACAAAATATTATTTGTAAGAGAGATAAGTTGTAATATCCAGTTTCTTGAAAAAAAAAATGACTAGCTCTAGTGACCAACACTAAGTGACTTTACGCCTTTGGAAAGTTCCTGAACATAGTGGCAATCAGGTAAATCCCCCATGTCCATCAAATATAGAGGATCCCCTGCCACTGTTCTCCTCCTATGTCGTTTTGTTTTATACATTCCCAGGATTATATGGTGCGGTTGGGGTTTCACCTAGTTTAGAGAACGAAGGCATGCAGTGCAACTTTACCTGGCACATTTTCAGCTCCTGTGTGATTTTTAAAAATCTGAGTTATTAGGTAAATTGTAAAGGATTCAGAATTGCAGTTCATAAACTAATGAGTGACATGGATAAGAGAAATACGTCTATAATTTTGTATAAAAGACTGGAGTAAGTTGGGTGGGGAGGATGTTTGGTGAAGGTCAAGTATGTTAAGTAGAAAAACACCTGTAACTAGGTTAGACAAGATGATCTGTATTGCAATATGGCCTACAAGTTCAGTGCCAAATAAGGAGACATGATGACTGCAGATGATGGAAGAGTTCATAACCAGGGGATGAAACTGTGTAGGATCAGAGTCAAGACAAGGAGGAAATGGCAGAACCACCAACCAGGTCAACAGCTTAAAAAGTCAAGAGAAACAAGATGAGAAGCAAGATGTAGAATACATCAAGTCAATGTACATTACAGATAATTTTTAGTCAGTTTCTAGTACATGTTTTAGGACGGGTATGGGCCTTGAGCTAAAGAGAAGGGTCTTGGATGAAAGAGAAGGATGCACATCTCTTCTTTCAATTCTGAAGTCATTATAGGAGGGGACATTATTTTCAAACTTAAGTGAAATTAAGTAGAAAACATGAAGGCCTCTTTTCTGTCGCATGGAACACTAACGTATCCATGTATTTGGATGGCTATGACAAAAATACCCTAGACTGGGTAATTTATAAACCAAAATTTATGACTCACAGTTCTGGAGACTGAGAAGTCCAAGATGAAGGGATCAGTAGATTCTACGTTTGGTGAGGGCCTATTTTCTGTTCATAGATGGTGCCCGGTTGTTGTGTACCCACATGGAAGAATGGAACAGGAGGCTCCCTCACACTCTTTTATAAAGGTACTAATCACATTCAAGAGGGCTCCACCCTCATGACCTAATCACCTCTCAAATGACGGCCTCTTAATACTATCACATATAGAGATGCCAACATATGGGAGGACACCAATATTCAGATCACAGCAAATATCACGAAGGTTAAAAAGATATAAAAGGCTTCTGAACAAGTCCGAGGAATAATGGATACATCAAAATAATACTTAAGGGGATGGTCACAGTGGCCATACCTGCAATCACACAACTTTGGGAATGGGAGGTGGTAGAATCACTTGAGTCCAGGAGTTTGAGGCCAACCTGGGAAACATAGTGAGACCCCATCTCTACAAAAAATTAAAAAATTAGCTGGGCATGGTGGCTCACGCCCAGCTGCTTGTGAGGCTGAGGCAGGAGGATCAATTGAGCCTGGGAAGTTGAGGCTATAGTGAGCTATGATCACACCACTTCACTCCAGCCTGGGTAACAGAGCAAGATCTTTGTGGGTGGGCTAATTTAACAATGATTATCTAGTGTCTTCTTGGTGCCTAGGTGCTAGTGACACATCAGTGAACAAGATGTACAGAAACCCTAAATCTTAAGGAGCTTATATTCTGGAGGGTGGAGACAAGTAATGTGTATGTAATATGTCAGATAATGATAACTACTAAAGTTGAGGGTGTGGTGGCGGGGGGGTGCAACAAGGAAGGAGGATGGAAAGTACCGGAGAATTCATATATGTAGTACATTCTTAGAATTTGTTCACTAATATATGGGGTTTATTCCTATGTCTACTTTTTAAACATCTTGATGCAGGGAAATGTATTCATTTAATCAATTTGACTACCAGAAGAAAATAGGCTGTGGATTACACACTTAGCATTTCTAGATTCTTCAGAGTATTAGAAATTAAGAATAAAGCATAGCACCCTTTATAAGGATAGTGGCCCTTGCGCACTTTGTGTGCCCTGTAGGGATAACAAAGAATATGTTTGCAATGAGCAGTAAACAGTACTTGGTTAGATGGTAGTCATTGCAGGCAACTGGCTTTAGACTTGCACTTAGTATCAGCTCTATTTAACCTACTCAGGTAGGCTGTCCTCATTAGGGCTTTTTACTTGGAACACTATTATAGCAATCATATATTCTATTTTTAGCATCTTACATAAACTTTCTCACAAATGCCCAAGTTATATAATCAGCTCTCCCCTGCCCCCCACCCACAGCTTTTTTTCAGCCTCCCACAGTTTTACATTAGGGGCAAGGAGGTGTGAGTGCAATAGGGGATCCCTGTACAGTGACTGCAAGTGTTCAGGTCTCAGACACTGGTTCCCTCTCTCTAAACAGGGATGGGTGTACACCAAGAAAATATGTTTCTTGATATCTTTCTCTTCTATTCTAAGCCCTCACCTGCTGTTACATTTTCAGCAGGTATCACACTGCTGTGCTTCTCAGTCTGGGAGACGCTCTGTCTCCTAATTGCCTTCAAACCAAGCCCTGGGGCTTGGCTCCAGAGGCAGAAGGCACCTTAGGTATAGTTCCAGTTCCCTCTTTCTACAGACAGCAAACGAGGCTCAGGGAAACCAGGTGGCTTCTTCCCCAGCACAGAGGCATAAACACAGTCAGCACCAGGTGTCCAGATTCCCTTGCCGGTATGACTTCTACAAACCTAGCAGCTTCTCAGCTCTCAATTTTCTCATATATATAAAATGAGAGGTATGAAAGGGTGGTCTCTAGAGCCCCTCCATCTGTGTATTGTACATAAAAATGCTTTTGGGGACCAGGCATGGTGGTTTATCCCAGCACTTTGGGAGGTTGAAGCAGGGGAATTGCTTGAGGCCAGGAGTTTGAGCAGCCTGGGCAACATAATGGGACCCACCTCTACAAAGAGTTAACAAAAACAAGTTGCTGGGCATAGAGACATGTGCCTGTAGTCCCAGGTACTCAGGAAGGCTGAGGTGGGAAGGTCACTTAAGTCCAGGAGGTCAAGGCTGCAGTGAGCTATGACTGAGTCACTGCATTGCAGCCTGGGTGACAAAGCTAGATTCTGTCATTAAAAAAAAAAAAGCAAGCTATTGGGTAGGTACTGTTTAAATGAAACTTTGTAGTTTACTCTCTTTGAATAGAACGTTATCAACTAAAATGAATCAGGAATGGGACATATTTTGCTTGGACTGACAAATTCAGTTTCTTTTTTAATGATAAGAACGTAAAGAAACAAATGGTAAAATCACCCACAGGAAAAAAAAAAGGTTCAAATACACATCTTCAGCTGAGATGTATACAAGAAAAGCACTGTGTTATGTTACTCTTAAATCGGAGTTTACCAAACTATAACAGGAAAAGTCTTATGGTGTGGCAGTGGGAGGCAGGGATAAGCAGGCAATGATGGTGATAAGCATTTTCCAAATTAGGAAACAGATACGCTTTTCTTCTTACTCTCTTACATAACTGATCTATTTTAGAAGACAACACTAAAAAACCGAAACAGAATACAAATCTCATAATTTTACTACTTTGTTAGCAAAGAATGACACAAGCAAGTAATGGGAAGGAAAAGAAAAGAGAGCTCTTCACTCCATTATGTTCTCCCAGCTAGGGGCTGTTTAGCAGGATTCCCTCTTCTCCATCACAGCCTGCTGGGTGACTCAGAGACCTGTCTAAATTTTAGGAAATGAATGAAGAAGGATACTAACTCTTCTCGCCTTTGAATTCAACTAGCAGTCACATCATCGTGCAACTTTTTGGTAGCAGAGAATGATGGGAGAGTGACCTGTGACAGTGCCAGTGACTACTTTGCCTAGACTTCCTGATTCAGAGGGAAGTTATGCAGCACACAGAGGCCACAGCAGCAGTACAGCCTCTTACATAAATAAGTTACATAAATGAGAACAAGTTATGTAAATGTATAAACCAGCAAACATGAATTATAACCATTCACAAATGCCAAAGAGAACACTGCAAGATTCCTCCTACGGTCCCATTTTTTTTCTCCCACACATTATCATAATTGTACCATTTATTTCACATCAGAATCAGATGTGGTTATTTGTCATATTTATTAGGGGAAGGAACTCTAAAGGACAAATAATACTTCACATTTTTTTCTAAACCACATATTGTACTTTTGGCAGAAATCCCATAATGGAACCTGACTTTATATTTGAAAAGAAGTTTATGAGTGTTTATTAATTTATGATACTCCTTGTATAAACATGAATGCATTGTTTAAATATTTACTATTGTACATTTTGCAAGTTGCTATTAAGAACGAGAATGCATCACAAAATGAATGTGCATGTACACATAGGTATTTGTTATATTATTTGTGATTTCAGGTCTCAAGGGATATGTGGGCAACAGATGAAAGTCACTGTTCTGCTTGTTGCGGGAAGGTAGTAATTTAGGGGTTTAGGACTGGAATTAAGGTTTTGCTCATGAATTAATCCAAATGCTTCACATGCCAAACGCTTGGGAGGTGCTCTTTGGATCTGGCTGCAGTTTGGTTCAGGTGCAATGTGAATGATAAATGAACTTGTTCGTGTCTGCATCCTGTTGGAATAGAAGGCTTGGCTTTTTCTAAGGCACCTCTTTTTTTTTTTTTTTTTTTTTTGAGACGGAGTTTCGCTCTTGTTACCCAGACTGGAGTGCAATGGTGCGATCTCGGCTCACCGCAACCTCCGCCTCCCGGGTTCAGGCAATTCTCCTGCCTCAGCCTCCCGAGTAGCTGGGACTACAGGCACGCACCACCATGCCCAGCTAATTTGTGCATTTTTA
The DNA here is from genome assembly GCF_009761245.1 of Sapajus apella. Taxonomy (NCBI): domain Eukaryota; kingdom Metazoa; phylum Chordata; class Mammalia; order Primates; family Cebidae; genus Sapajus; species Sapajus apella. The sequence goes on along the minus strand of NW_022436961.1, from coordinate 15,504,288 downwards.
GTAAAGACGGGGTTTCACCATGTTGGCCAGGATGGTCTCAAATCTCTTGACCTCGTGATCCACCCGCCTCGGCCTCCCAAAGTGCTGGGATTACAGGCGTGAGCCACCGCGCCCGGCCTAGGCACCTCTTTTTTATTCATTCCCTTTAGGGTAATATATCTCTATCTTTTCTGAAGTTACATAACTTGCTCATTGTGTAGTGAAAACAAATTAACTCAAAACATCTTTTAGCCTCGTCTGTTCCTTATAAAGAGACATATTAAACTTTTGCTAATTTCAGATACAGCATGCTCAGATGAACTTTCCAATTAGCAACTTCCTTTACTTTGAAAACCTCATTTTCTATGAAATATTACATATGAATTAAATATTACATACGATTAGTCTAACGTAGTTAATAGTGGAATAGACGTGATCTTAAAATCTATTAGATTGTGTGATTTTTGACAAATAACTTTGCCTGTTTCCAAAGATTTGAAAAAGGACTAAAAATTCTAAGTGACTCCCCTAATTATAATATCCTATAATCAAATCTATAAATATTTTCAGCGGAGAGCTTTAAACTTGCTGCTGTGAAGTTTAAGGGAAACAGAACCCATTTTATATCAACCCCATTATTTTATTCTGTCGGCAAAGCGACAGACCCTGCTTGGGTTGTAGTAATATGGTGACCGCCATGTGAAAAACATTTTTCTTGATGTTTTCTTTTTAAAATGCCAAATATAGACCTTAGCCAGCTGTAGGGCAGTTCTTGAGGTGTGGGGGCACCTGAGGAAACTGGGGGCTTTCTCCCTCGAGGTGGGTCGGGGATGAGCTTTAAGTAGGACGGGCAGCAGTCAACTGGGCACCAGGAAACACACCTTACCCTCTGGAGGAAGTCGCCCCAGGAACGTGGGTTTTTTGTTCAAGTTTAAAGTTGAGGCCTCTAGACCCGAAGAGTCCGAGTCACCGGGCTACGGTGCCCTCCTGCGCCCCCTGCTTGGGCGCGCCCACCTGGAACCCGGGCATAAACGAATGAAAATGTAGACCCACACCTGACAAGCACTAGGCCACGCCGGGAGAACCCCGCCAGCCAGGAGTTGGGGCAGGTCCCGCCCGGGAGGGCGCCTCGGGAGAGGGGTGGCGACCCGGAGTCCCCCGCGGCCGGGGAGCACCCTCCAACCAGGCAGGGGCTCGGGCCACCGCAGACGGGGGACGTCGGCGGCCAGGCGAGCGGGGACGGAGGCTCCCTGCTTTTTCGGGCTTTGTTCCGTCACAAGCCGAGCCCTCCATTCCGGAAAAGCCAATAGCTCTCCGCCGGGGTAATCATCCGACCTGCGTCCCTCGCCGGGAGCGGGCTCGGAAGGGGCGGGGCCCAGCGCTCGGCTCCTCGGTAGCGCGGCCGCGGGCGGCGTGAGGGAGTCCCGGGCGCCGTCGCCGAGCTGGTCCCGCCCTCGCCAGGCCCCGCCCCCGGGGCTTCCCGGGCGCGCGCCGCCCCGCCGTGTCCGCGCGCCACGCCCCCCTGCTCGCGGGCCGCGTGCGGAGCCGCGCGCCTGGGAGGCTCCGGGACCGTGGCGGCGGGCGGCGGCGGCGGCGGAGCAGCCCTCCGCGGGCCATGTCCTCTCCGGTGGTGGCGAGGAGCTCCCCGGGAGGGAGTCGGGAGATGGTCCCGGCGCCGCAGGGCCGAGGCCGGTTCTGGGAAGTGGGCGGCGGCAGCAGCCACCGGCTGGAGCGCGCGGTCGCCGAGTCGGATCGCTGGGAGCTGCTGCTCCGCCGTGGGGAGCTGCTGGCGCTGGGTGGCCACCTGAAGGGCGCGCTGGAGGCGTTCGCGGCGGCGCTGCGCCGCGGGGCCCCGGCCAGGCCTGAGTGCCTGGGTACCCTGGTGGACTGCCTGGTGTTCAACTACCGGCTCCGCCACGGGCTGAGCTGGAGCGCGGCCCCGACTGCCGGCGCGGACGGCGGCGCTGGCGGGCTCCTCAGCTGCCTGGGCTGCCGGGGCTTCCTGAGCGAGCCGGTGACGGTGCCCTGTGGCCACAGCTACTGCCGCCGCTGCCTGCGGAGGGAGTTCCGCGCCCGCTGCCGCCTCTGCCGGGACCGGCTGCCGCCCGCCACCGCCAGTGCCACTGATGCTGAAGGGACCGCCCCGCGGCCGCCGCCTCTGGCCGCCGCCATCGCCGCCTCAGACTTCAGAACCAGCGTCGTCCTCAACCACCTGGCCGAGAAGTGGTTCCCAGGCCAGCGCGAGCGGGCCCGGGCGGCCGGCAGGCTCGGGGAGTTGCTGCACCAGGGGCGCTACCGGGAGGCCCTGACCGCCGCCTGCGAGGCGCTGCGAGCAGGTGACCGCGCGGGGATGCGGCGGGGCCTGGCCGACCGCACCCTCCTGGCCCCCAGGGCCCGGGACCCGGAGCTCATCTGCGCCCCGGGAGGCTCCTCTGCTTCCCCGAGGCCGCTGGGCCACAGGAGTGTCGGGTCTTGGGGTGTCGGGGGGTGTGGGAGGGGGCGGCGCCCCGGGGTGCTTCGGTCACAATGGGGATCGCCCTGGAAGCCGACTGTGACGCGGCGCGGGGAGGGGCGCTCAGCGCGGGGTTCCCTCGACCGCGGCCTGGCTGTCGAGCGCGCGCGCGCCGGGCGCGGAGTGGGTGACCGGGACCGTGGCCGCCCCAGCGCGGGATGGGTGGGAGCTGGGCGAGCCCCAGCGTCCGCTTGCTTCCTGCCGCGCGCTTTCCGGGAATTGGCTCTCGGGCTGGGCCCGCCGCGGTGGAACTATTGCCAGGGCGGGGAGAGAATCCTCCGCCAGGGGAACGAGGCTGGTCAGGCGGCGTCTCCCTTCCTCACCCACAAAAGTCACCGGGACAATTGGGAGCCGCGGGAGGGCAGAATTGCGTAAGGTGGGGGCAGGGGGCGTTGTGTAACGAGTGACGTCCGGTGGGCGTGGCGGGAGCTCCGCGCGGGCAACCGGCACCGGGAGGCCCCGCAGGCCGCCGAGCTTTGGGCTTCGGGCGGAGCTGCGCCGGGTGGTCCCTGGCTACCTGGAAATGTCCGAACTGGCTCCTCTTGAAAGTTTCAGCTGGCCTGTTTCAGATCATACTTATTTCCTATCTACTTTCCAGTGCACCTAGTGTATGGTAAAGATGAGGGGGGCTCCCAGATCCGGAGTTCTTTGCCACGCTTCTCCAGGCCTTTCCACTCATGATCAAGCTGTGAGGAAAGGCCTTGTAGGTCTTGAGTGCATTTCTTAGTCTCCAAGAAGCAGCCTCGGCCTCCTAATCTAGGTTAGCACTTTTCTTCTTAAGGTGGTTTTAGGCGCTGAAAGGGGGCAGGGTCAGGTTTCTCTTACGTAAAAGGAAGAGTTGTTCTTTAAATCGGTAGTTCTCTACCGGGGGGATTTAATCTCCGCTCTCTTAGGGGACATTATCTAGAGCAGTATCTGGAGACATTTTTGGTTGCCACCTCTTATGGGGCTGGTGCTAGTCCCGACAACTAGTATGAGAGGTCCGGGAAGCTGCTCAGATATCCTAGAGGCTATCAGGCCCCAAGTGTCACTGTTGATAAACCTCGTTTGTTTGTTTTTTTTTTGTTTGTTTGAGATGGAGTTTCGCTCTTGTTACCCAGGCTGGAGTGCAATGGCTCGATCTCGCCTCACCGCAACCTCCTGGGTTCAGTCAATTCTCCTGCCCCAGACTCCTGAGTAGCTGGGATTACAGGCACGCGCCACCATGCCCAGCTAATTTTTTCTATTTTTAGTAGAGACGGTGTTTCACCATGTTGACCAGGATGGTCTTGATTTCTTGAGCTCGTGATCCACCCGCCTCGGCCTCCCATAGTGCTGGGATTACAGGCGTGAGCCACCGCGCCCGGCCTGTTGATAAACCTTGTTTTAAGTGTATTTCAAGATTATAGTGTCTGTCCGTTGGCATGAAATGATAGTTGGGGGAATAATCCCCAAGAAAATAGACATCTAAAATGGCAACTGACTTTGGGTATTACAGTTAATTGTATAACCTATGTAACTGAAAGGATCATCTTTCAGGTCATCTTTTGCCCCACGTGCTTAGTCATGTTGAACTAATGTCAAGATCTTGAGTTTAGTACCTTTAGAGTTCACAGCACAAATCTCGGAGATTTTTGTATTCTTTCAGCGCCTTGTGTGGAGTAGGCAGTTAAAGAATGATGGGCTCAGAACAAAAGAAAAAGTATGTGGAACACAGAATTCTGATACCAGATGACTCTGCCTCTGAGTTAATAAAGAGAAGAGAAACTGGACTCTGCTGTACAGACCTGACCTGTACAGTCGCTGACCATGGTGTGATTTTTGAAGGGAGGAAGCAGAAGCCAGGCAGTGAAGACTTATACACAGTCATACAGTTAACTGGTTGAGAGGCAGCACTGAATCTTCCACTTTTCCTAAACGTTGGTTTAGGGTTCATCCTGCCTTATAGCTCATCCAATGAAAATGTTTAGTGTACATACCCAAGGAAGTTTCTTTGGTCACTGAGGCGGAAACTTACGGACAGTACTATTCAATGCTAATCACTACTGATTCAGTGATTTGATCTTAAATTGGGTGTTTCACAAGAATCCAGGTCCTCATCCGTGGAAGAACAGTGAGCACATTTGCTAATAGAGTTCTAGCTTAACATTCTGTGACCAATAATGTTTTAATTAACAGAGATTCTGGTTCTTGAATCGAGGATATTATGCTTAACAGGAAAAGGCTCTGAAAGATGTAATCTCTCCTTTTTTTCAAGTTGCATAGATTGCACATGGGAATTTTGCCCACTTAGCAACTTAATCCTACTTTTGCAGGAATAGAACCCAAGTCTTCTGACTTTCACCTCATTAGCTTATTTTTTCCTTATTTTTAGTTCTTTCAAGAATCATTAATTCCATACTTGAAAATGTCTGAGTAGCACTAATGAGGATACGTTTTTTAATCTTTTGAATTCTTAATGTGAAGTAACGGGAAAAAAAATCTTAGAGCTAACAAATTAGAGTTGGTAAAGGGCCAATTTATAAGTGCTTCACAATTTTTGGGTGTAAATCAAAATATTAACTAGTAGAGTCATAATCTATTTGTACAATCATTAGGCTTTAACTTCTTTGAAATTGGCAAGCTACCTAGATAGGCATTTGAAATATGTTTATATAACTGTACAGTTGTAGTTATTAATGACCTTGTGATTATTGTTGATAATGAAAAAGATCTTCCCTATAATTTCTCCATGTAATTCTTACAATGAAACAATTAAATACTATTAACTAGAAAAAATCTAGTCTGCAGTTAGCCCACACACATCCAAACTTATCTCTGCCAGCAGCAAAAGAAAGCTTGAAAACCTTTGCCAAAATCAGAAGTTTCCCATTTAGATTACATAAGTTTCTGTTGAATTGAAATATATTTAGATAACATTTAAACCATTGATCTTTTGGTATTAACCCTCAGATGTTTCATAACTTTCTGTCTTTTTAGTATTCAAGGATATTATGTAAAGTTTTTCCTGCATTGAATCTCTGTACTTGAGCCTATTGAAATGATCCCACTAAGCCAAGCTGTCTGCCTTTTGTGCTTAATGTTTTTTTACACTGACTTGTCTCCTTCCTGTGTGCACCTCTCTCACAAAAGAAGACAACAGAACAGTATAATTTACAGTTTGTACAGGTTAGAAAAAAAAGATTGTAAAAGGGATGACATTTTGTTTTAAGATATTTGAGTAAGGAAAATTTTATCTTAAATATTAATTCTGTAATCATTGGCCAGGCATGGTGGCTCACACCTGTAATCCCAGCAGTTTGGGAGGCCAAGGCAGGTGGATCACTTGAGGTCAGGAGTTTGAAAACAACCTGATCAGCATGGTGAAACCCCGTCTCTACTAAAAATACAAAAAATTAGCCAGACGTGGTGGTGCGTGCCTGTAGTTCCAGCTACTTCAGAGGCTGAGGCAGGAGAATTGCTTGAACCTGGGAGGTGGAGGTTTCAGTGAGCTGAGACCACACCACTGCACTCCAGCCGGGGAAACAGAGCAAGACTCCATCTCAAAAAAAAAAAACCATAGAATTCTTTGTAAAGAAATCAAAAATTAAAGTAAAAATATTATCATTGACTGTTACCCAGTATTTTTACATTATTTATATTAATATCATTTAATCTTTACAGAGAATTCTATGGAGCACTATAATATTATCCTCAGAAGGAAACTGAGGCACCTAGGGATAGACATGCAGTGTGGCTTAGTGATTAAAGCTCTGCATACTGGACACTGACACCTGGGTTCCAATCCTGATAACAGCCATCTGTTCACTCTCTGGCCTTGGGCATATTGTTTAACTTCTCTGTGTTTTGGTTTCCTTATCTGAAAAATGAGAATAGTCTCTACTTCATAGGGTGTCGTGAGAATCAAATGAGTCAAAACATGCTAAGTGCTTTAAATAGTGCCTGACACACAGTAAATGCACAGTAAATATTAATTAAATATTTTTAAAATGTAAAAATGTGTTATGGCTAGAAGGTGATTTCACTGAAACTGGAGTCTAAACCTTGGGATTTTATGTCCTGTTATGTTCTGTCACCTGGTAGAGAGTAAAGGTTACATCCCGATTTTAGTTTATACATGTTAATTAGTAGTTTAGCATTCATCAATAAACTGTAGATTCTGAAAAGCTTTAGCTATAAGAAGATCAGTCAAATTATAGCTAAATACTGAATGCATGTAAAGAAAATGTAGAGGGTTTATCTTTAGTAACTCAACTAGGTTAAAGTGAAGAAATTTGAATTTAAATAATACGGTAGTTTCCCCTTATTTGTGGTTTCAGTTACCCATCGTGCAGTATAAAATAGTTTGAGAGACCACATTCCTATACCTTTTATCACAGCATATTGTTATAATGGTTCTTTTTTACCATTATTGTTGCTAATATCTTACTATACCTAATTTATAAATTAAACTTTATCGTAGGCATCATAGTATATATAGGGCTTGATACCATCCAAAGTTTCAAGCGTCTGTGGGGGTCTTGGAACGTGTCCCCCTTGCGTAAAGGGAGGCTCCTATAACTTATTTATGTTCTTACAGTGCAGAGGACTTGAAACAGTAAATAAACACTGATGTCAGTATGGTGATTATCATTCACAAATATTTTCATTTCTATTATCGTAATTGATCCTTACACAAACTCACATGAGATAGGAGGGGAAATATTAGTATCCCTAATTCACAGATTTAAGAAGAAAGTCCCAAGAATTTTAAGTGACTTTCTTAAGGCAAATAAGTGACCAAGTTCTGCTTTCAACTGAAAGCAGAACCCAAGTATGTGCATATTGATTCTAAACACAAAGTTTATTTAAAAATTAGCATGTAAAACATAAATCTAAAATATTCTTACTATTCATTTAACAAATTTTTATTGAGTAGCTACTATATACCAGGCATTGTTTTGGGTGCCAGAAATGTAAAAAGGAGTAAAAGTCCCAGTCCTTGTAGAGTTTGTACTTTTTATTTCCTTTATAATTGCAGCAAACTGAAAATCCCTAGAAAATGGGATTTACTTTGTAATTGACTTCTGCTTAACCAAGACTATATCTCTAATTATTTTCTTTGATTTGTAAGGTACTTCAAGGATTTTTTTTTTTTTTTTTTTAGTCCCTCAGGGCTACTAAAAAGATCAACTATAATGGCTATTGATATAAGTGATTAAAAAAACTGAAGTATCCCATTTCAAATGAATAATTTGGTTTTTATCTTATTTTTATTCATCAAATGCAGAATTTACCAAAAACTGAATTATCTTAGATTTCTAGATATATAGATATAGATATATGTATATAAACTTTTTATTCAGAATCATTTTTCTATTTGGTGGAATATTTCTAAGAGGCTTGGAAAATCTCAAGTAAAATTTTAAATGAATTTGTACAGTGTTCTGCCTCTTTCCAAAGGTATTTTTCAAAATTGGAATTGTTTTATTACTGAAGTTGGATGACTTCAGGGAGCTCTAAAATGCAAGGTGGAAGCTTCTGTTTGGTTTTTTCTTTCCCTTTGGTAAGGTCTTTTGCTTCCTCCCCTCCCCTTGGCCCACCTTTATGCTGTCTGTTGTCCAGTCTGCTCTGCTGATCCCTAAAGATGTTTCTTATCTAGGCTACCATTTATGTGAGTAAAACACAAGGTAGAAAATACTCTTCTGTACCTTTTATCAAGAGGTAATCCAATATCTTCATCACCTGGTTTTGAGATATTTTGGAAGGTTATCAACAACTATTTTAGATGGAGCATGTATGTCTCAGGCGCTGTGTTAACTGTTTAACATGCACTGCCTTATTCAATCCTAACGGCAGTTATGTAGGTATTTTAGAGATGAGCATATTATAGGTGAGGAGAGTTCAAAGAATTAAACTACCAAAAGGGGATCTGAACCCAGCCTTTTGAATCCAGTGTTTATGATCCTACTATCTCAAACTCCTACTCTTGAACATTCTTAATCAATCATCAATAACTTATCAATTGGCAGTCTTGAGCTCAATTCTGGTAACCAGGTCCTACTATACTGAACTTAATGATGCAATAGAAGCAAAATTTAAAAAATTATATATTCTTGTTAATCATTGAAAATTTTGATAACTTGATTTATAAATCTAAGAAAAGAACACTCAGAAAAATGAGAAAAAGGATATGACTTTAGACACAACCCAAATACTGAATAAGCAAAGTTTTAAAGGTCAGACTTAATGAAGAAATGCATGTTGTTAAAATTATGATGCTATTTTTAATTTATATATTTCTAGCAAAGAGAAAAACACACAGCTTGTGGGAGTGTAAAATAAAGCTTTTATAAAAGAAGGGTTGGCAGAATGTATTGAAAACGTTATATAGCTATGTAACTTTATAGGCCCAATATGGTGGCCCATGCCTATAATTCCAGCACTTTGGGAGGCTGAGGAGGGAGGATCCACTTGAGCCCAGGTGTTTGAGACTGCCCTGGACAACATATTGGTACCCTATCTCTACAAAAAGTTTAAAAATTAGCCAGGTGTGGGGCCATGTACCTGGAGTTCCAGCTACTGAGGCAGGAGGATCTATTGAGTACAGGAGGTCGAGGCTGCATTGAGCCATAATAATGCCATTATACTCCAGCCTGGGTTGCAGAGTGAGATCTTTTCTCAAAATAAATAAATAAATAAATAAATAAATAAATAAATAAATAAAGGGAGAGATTTCAGTCAACCTGAGTTAGTGAAATAAGAAAATTCCTCTGTTTTAACCTGTAAGGAAAGTTTTCAATTTTGAAACAGCCAATCCACCTTTTGTTCCTTCTGCTTTCTTTAGCCCTTTTCTGCCTAGAAGGCTAACCTCCTCTGCTTAGCTCATCAGAACACCCATTTTATAGAATAAGGTGTTGCCCCATTTCTAGAATCACAAATAAAAGTCAATTGGAACTTTAAATTTGTGGTAATTTTTTTCTTTTAATTATTATTTTTTAATACCAACGCTGGCTATTTCTTTGTGATGGGCAGAAGATAGTTTTTAACTCTTATTTCTATAATTTTCAAATTTTATGAGTAAACATTTTTTAAGCTTTTGTGATTTGGAAAAAAATTTCTTGAATGTGAACTAAAGAAACAACTCCAAGACTCCTGTTACTAAGCATGGATCCCTAAGGATTGGAACAAAGATAGGAAACCATAACTCTAGAATAGAAAATTCTCTCTTCAACCCATGAAATAAATGCTTTGGACAGCTGAAGACTAGATTCCTCAGAGGTGAAGCAGAGCTTTGTTTCAATCTTTTTAGTTGCCAAATGACTTGCAAATAATACTGGGTATAAAAGAAGAGAGAATGGAAGCATGGATTGAGCTTAAGGAATCAAATTTTAGTGAATTTTTCCTAATTCAGGAAACATTTATCAAAGCCAGGATCTGAGGACAAAAAATAGGAAATAACAGAGGGAGTTCAAAAGTCTTAAAAATTAATTGAATGAATGTTGTGTATATACAGTGAAGGCACAGAATCATAATATGAAACACACCATGCTTTCAATGTACCAATCCCTGCTTTAAGTACTTTGCACCCATTAACTTACTCTTGTAACCCTTGAGATAGAGACTGTTACCAGCATATTCATAATGCAGAGGTAAACAGCTAGAACTCTGGAGCCAGGCTTCCCGAGTTAGAATCCCAAATCTACCACTTACTATCTGTATGATCATGGGCAAACTGTGTATACTCGCTGCTGTTTTCTATAAAAATGTGAACAATACTAGATCCATGTAGAATTGTTCTGAAGATTGTAAATCGCTCAGAACAGCACATAGTGGTGTTTGTTAATATTTTTTTTAAAGCCCCTGAATTTTAAATCTAAGGAAATTAAAGTACAGAGATGACATAATTTGCCCCTGGTCACAGTGAGTAGGTGGAAGAGCCAGATCATACTCTTAATGGTTATCATAAATTGTGAAGGAAGACTCAAAGCAAAGAATCTTGGGAGGAGATTGGTGAGCTGAGTCTTGCTGGATGATAAAGTTATCAAGATAAAGAATGGTGTGATAAGGGAGAAGCTCAGCACAGGAAGCAGGCAGTGTGAGTAGTTAGGTATAGTTGGGACTTAGAGTGAGTGGGGGGATCATAATAGTAATTAAGGTTGGAGAGATGGAGGAACTCATACTAAATAATACCTATTTTATCTTGTGGAGTGTAAGGATGTAGGTAGAGTAGAACTGAAGGCAGGGAGATGAGTTAGCACGCTATTTCGATAGTACTGGAGAGAGATTTGGGGAGCCTAACCCAGGGCCACTAGCAATAGGACTGGAAAAGGGCAGATCGAAGGGGTGTCATAGGGGGTAACATTTACAAAGTTAGGGATGATTCTGATTTGGGAAGTTAATGGTGTCAGTGATAGAGAATACAATGAAAAAACGCTTTTTTGGTGAAGAACATGCTGAGTTTGAGAAAGTATGGCAGGCAGTTGGACATTTGATAGAGTGAAAAATCAGGGCTAAAGATAAAGATCAGGAAGTTAAATCATGACAACTAACACAGTTGTCCCTGCTTCTGGTAGATATGGAAAAAAGACCAGAGATATTAAGTGATTTAGAATAAGATCACAAAGTACCACAATCATATTCAATACAATTAGCTTAAACCATGTTGTCTTTGGATTTTGTCTGTTTTTCAACAATTTGAAAGTGTATAATATGCCAGGCACTTGCTAGGCACTACAGTTACCTGCAGTAATGGAGTGAGCACCAGCATCTTTCCTGATGTCGTGTGCAGTGAGGTGGCTCGTTCTCTCTCGTGTCCTCAAGGTCACGTAGAGTGCATGTAGTAAATACTTGTTGACTCTTTCAAACTTGATAGAGTCAGGACTGATTGCCGCTTTGTTGCCTTCCTTGAAAGTTTACATGGAAAGCTGACCTTCTGTATGCTTTTCAAAGGGCCTTATTTAGCACACTTGGCTCTTTTTTAGATTTAAGAAGAGTTTGAGATCAATAAGTGTGATGGCCTTAATCTTTTTATAAAAGTGTTGGAAGTCTGAAGTCACCTGATGAGGGTTTTTTTTTTTTTTTTTTTTTTTTTTTCAAGAAAAAAATAATCATTCAAAATAATCCATTAACATTTGAAATTCTCAGTAAGAACATTATGTACAAGGAGTTGGGGAACAAGAGTTTTTAAATCTACCTCCTTTTATCTCTACTTACGGCGTGCATCCTCTCTTCTTATCCCAACATTTACTGACGTTTTAGGACCTCCATCAGGGAGATCTCAATATCCTGAGTTTTTCTGTATGGAGAGGGGAAGAAATATTTCTATTTTTGCTTTGGTCAGCGAGGATACATTTTATAGTTTTACTGTGTTTTTCTCAAAGACAGGCCTTCTGAGTCACGTCTTTCACTGCTACCGTAAAGAAACTGTATAAAGGTGATTGAGCAGTGAAGGCATGGATAAAAGGAGAAATATTCAACAGTTCTGAATGTGCATGGCATCAAATGTAAAGGAGTGAGAACTTGATGTATAAGAAAAACATTGAAATAAAATAAAAATCCAAGAATGAGTTGCTTTTTGCGATAATGAACTCCTTCTTGCTGGAGGTACTACAGTCTGTCTCAAGGATGCTATTGGAAGCACTGCAGCTGTGGGTGAAAAACTGTACTTTCTGAACCCAGTCCTTTATAACCTAGAGTTTTTGATGGTGATGCTTTTACTACTTATTCTTAGACTATTTTGCCATATACCACTCTGTTTTCTCAACTCCAGTTGTACTAGACAAGTCAGTATTGGATGATGCTGTTTCACAGTAAAATTTTCTAGCTAGATTGTAAGTTCCTCAAAGACAGGAATAATATAAAACATTTTGAACACCTACAGGGTCTAGGTTTGTGCTAGGAACTCTTAATCTTTGACTGATTAATCATATTGAACTTCTAATTCATATGCATTTTGTTCAGAGATAATTTTTCATTGCTTTAAGAAGCACAAGACAAAATATTCTAGACATATCTTTTTTAAGAAGTAACAAATGTTTTCACAAAGTATTTTACTTTTCAAATTTTTTCATTGATATAAAATTGTGGGAACATTATAATTCCAGTTCTCAAGCACCAGCAACTGGAAGAGGCCTTCCTAAATTAGTTGCTCAAGCGAGAGTTATCAATAGAAAAGCAATCATCTAAAAACTAAACCCAAGAGCTATTGATGAATTTTCTTAAATTTTATTTAGAGGCATTAAGGTCTTGATGCCCATCTGACAATAAATACCTTATTTTATGTTTTTAAAAACCTCAAAGATAGTTTTAAAATAAAAGTCAAGTTAATGTCATTTGTTGCTATATTAGAAATTAATTTCTTGCTTGGACGTCAGTTTCAGAATCTGTGTACCTTTAGTAATTGATGGCAGTAATTTCAGTGAACCAGCTAAGTGTCTGAAATTCTGAATGCTGTAGGATAATAACTTGGTTTCTTAAGTACAGATGTAGATGATAGTGAAGTGAATAGCAAAGCCTTTTTTTCTCAGGAGTATTTTAAATATATTTTGAATTGGGCCAGTACTATTTTTGCTAGTGACAGGAATTAAAATTTGATCTCTTAGAAGCTGACTCTTATTAACCAGTTTCTTCCAGAATCAAGACCACTGTATACCCTCATAAGATTGAGCGTTTATCATTCCCTTGTCACTGTAGGAATTCCACATGCAATAGTTGCACATATGGCTATTTTTATAAATTAGGATTTAGAAATTAGAGCAAAAATATAAGATTTACTATATATAAAAAGGCAAATCTAAACATCTAGGACATATGTCTTTAAAATATTTATAGACTATCCTTTATAAAAAAAGAAAAGTTTTCTTAGGAGTAGTTATTCGTATTATGAAAGTATTTACAATATTCTGAAAAACAGTTTCCTCCACTAAAATGACAATGATTTGATACAACTTCTAGATAAGAATCAACATGTAAAATGGGTTGCGCCTATACTGTCCTTGGCTTATAGACTTTAGTTTGGTGATTATTAACCCTGGAATCATTAAGTCATTTCTTAATCTGGTATGATCATATTTTGTGGATTATGTAATTTTTAAAATTAATCATATCTTTATAAAATATTTTTTTCAGAGCCCAGTGACTTGATTGTAAAAATTTACAGAGCGGAATCGTATGCTGGTCTCCAAGAGTTTAAAGCAGCCATAGAAGATTTAAATGCAGTTCTTTTTCAACTTCCAGATTGGCCTGAGGTAAAATTACTGTTTTATATTTGTATAAATTGTAAAATTTCAACTATAGGGGACATGCATTCATTCACAGTTATGAATTTTAACAAAGTAACTAGTTGACTCCAAATAAAATACCTAGTGCTCTAGGTATGTAGGCTCAGCTGGGTATAATGCCTCATTCCTGTAATCCCAGCACTTTAGGAGGCTGAATTAGACCGATCACTTGAGCCCAGGAGTTAGAGACTTGAATGTTCTTTAGGCTCCTCTGATGTTATTTAACTAATAATCTCTTTCATTCTAATCACATAAGCAAGGCACATTTAAAGTTTACCAGCTGACACTTTGTTGGTGGACCAACCCACAAAATGAATTTTTGGTTTATCAATAGTAATTAGTAGGATTCTAATTTTTGTCATAGAACTTGCTGAACTCACATTATGAAGGAGAAAAATAAAAGACAAAATAAGGGATTTCTGAAAATTATCATGTCTATAAGCACTTTCTTAAAAAATAGCATAGGCAATTATAGATTCCTAATAACTTGGAAGACATTTACCATACTGACCTAAATCTAAGACAAAGTTTTCTTTACATTTTAATGTTTCTTTAATCTTGATGCATTCTTAAAGTCAGTATAATTTTATATACAATTTTCTTTTCCCTCAAACAGTTCTTATTAAATACGTATTTAAATCAAATAATTTCTTTAAAATGTGGGAACATGGTATTTCTGATCTTGCCAAGCTCTGACTTGCTATGGAACTTTGGTCAAAAAGTCATTGTCTGGGCCTCAGTTCCCCTATTAGTACTTCTCCAGGGTAGTGTGTAGTTATGCCTTTAAAATGCTTTGGCCTCAATTATTCAGAATTTCAAAATATGCATTTTTTTTTTTTTTTTTCCTTTTGAGACAGAGTCTTGCTCTGTCACCCAGGCTGGAGTGCCTTGGTGTGATCTCAGCTCACTGCAATCTCTGCCTCCCATGTTCAAGTGATTTTTGTGCCTTAGCGTCCTGAGTACCTGGGATTACAGGTGCACACCACCAAGCCTGGCTAATGTTTATATTTTTAGAAGAGATGGGGCCTCACCATGTTAGCCAGGCTGGTCTTGAACTCCTAAACTCAAGCGATCGTCTTTCCTCAGCCTCCCAAAGTGCTGGGATTACAGGTGTGAGCCACTGTGTCTGGCCCAAAATCAGCATTCCTGAACAGACTCTTATTTTTCTTTACTTGATAATGATCTCTTAAATAGCGATTCATATCACAAAAATTTTATATATGTGCTTTTATTGAAGGTCTACTTCAGGAAAGGAAAAGTACTCCACGATGCTGGTTTTTTAGGTGATGCCTTACAACTCTTTCTTCAGTGCTTAGCCCTTGATGAAGATTTTGCACCTGCAAAGCTGCAAGTAGAAAAGGTAATCAGTTTACCAGCAACTGTAGTTCAAGGTAGGGCTAGGAGACAAACAGGTTTAAAAAAATGCTAATAAAAGTGGGAATAAGAACATATGTAGTAAATAAATCTAACTTACGAACAAATGTGACAATTTGAGTGATTTTCAGGTTCATATACTTAGTGTATTGAGTTCTTAGTGAAATCTAAACATTTCATCCACAGATATGTCAATGCATTTTTTTTGGTTAATTTAGTTTCCTAATAGTTTGTTCAATCTGAGCCAGTCTGATGGACCTTAATGAAGCATTGCTGTCACGATGTTCCTGCTCAGAAGCCTTATCGACCTGCCTTTTGCCTTTCACTTCAGGTCTAACCTCTGCTTACTCCCCAGGATTGCCAAGTTCACTTGTTTTGCCTTATTTTTTTCAATACTCTGTATGCCACTTTCCATACTTTGTTCTATTTGTCGTGTGTTAGTAGTTACTAATTTTTTTTAAATAGGGGAGGGTACAAGGAAGGGAGCTGTTTGATGAAATGACTTTGGGAAGCATTGGGTTAAGCGAAGTTAATCAGGTTTCTTCAGAACATCTCAGAGCTTTTGATATACCTACATGAAATAAACTAGTATTCAGCTCTTGCCAGACTTACTCACAGAATATCTGGAAAGAGTAGGGTCTTCAAAAAATTTTTTAAGAAAATCTATGCTAATACAAATTCAGGGTCCCAGTCATGATGCTCTCCTCTATATACTCAACACATGCTACATTATGTATCACAGTTACAGTGTTTCTTAGAGTGTGGCTTTTTGTCAGAATCATGTGGGGTTCATGTTAAACCTTAAAGAGTCCTGGGCCCACCAAGTACAAGTCTTTGGAATCAGAATCTCTGAAATTGGAGCAGTCGTTTAAGAAACATCCCAGGAGATGCTTATGTACCCTGAAGCATGAGAACTTTGAGATTATTCTCAGATTTCAACTCCCTAAGGAATCCAGCTGACATTGGTATATCCTCTATGAGGTTTGTTTGCATATACATTCTAGCCCACTGATTTAAGAAAAAAATGTTTACTATTGTCTGTTTTCTGACTTTTCCATGTTCATCACTGTTACTTTCTTGTTGAGATTGCAAACTTTAAGAGCATGTGTTTCTGCATTTTGCATGCTGCCAGACATTCTTCTATTTCTGTATCTATTTGCTGGTTGGTTAATAGGATCAGGTGGATGCAAAACAAATGATGCTTTAAAATATTTTGTTTTTCTCCAATATACTTTTTCTAAGCTGAGGTATAATTTACATATAATAAAATGCTGAGTGATTTTACTTTTCACTGAGTTTTGAAAAACGTATATACCTGTCTAACAGCATCCCAATCAAAACAGAGACTATTTCTATCACCCTAGAAAGCACCTTCGTCTCCTCTCCAGTAAATCCTCTATCCCTGCTCCTAGAGGCAATTACTATTCAGATTTCTGTCACTGCAGAGTAGTGTTGCTTATTCTAGAACTTCATAGGAATGGAATCATACAGTATGTACTCTTTTGTGTCTGGGTTTTTTTTTTTTTTCACTGAACATAATATTTTTTAGATATATCTAGTCTTTTTTTATTGTTGACTAGGTATTCCATTATATGAACATAATGGCATTTGTGGTTTTCAGTTAGTAGTGATTTTCATTTGGATTGTTTCCAGTATTTTTTCCTGATATAAATTAAGCTGCTATGAGTATTCTCGTACAAGTCATTTTGTGGACATATGTTTTTACATCTCTTTGGCAAAAACTTAGGAGTGGAATTGCTGGGTTCCAGGGTAGATGTATGTTTAATACATTTTTTAAAACACAAGAAATATAAATGTGTATATACAGATTTTTAAATGTTTGCTTATTAAATGGAGTATTTGAGCACCTACCAAAGATACACACTTTTATCTACATTGCTTATATTTCCATGAATGATTTGTGATTCATTCTGATTTTTGTGTATTTGAAAGATAACAACTGAAAAACTGAACCTCCAATTTAGACTTTAAGAAGTATGTGCTGTACCTATAAATATAGATTATTTGACAAGCAAAAATATCAGAATTCCTTTCATTTTATTCTTGCCACGTTCTTCTCCTTTCTTAACTTACCCTGTTTCTGTTGGAGTGTTAGGTGTATTCCTGAGATAAGCACCCAGAAATTTGATTTCTCCAGCTGTCTCCCAGTTAAATTCCTAGCTATTATAGGAAAGCTGCCATTGGATGCCCCTAACCAAGTGTTGGGCAGCAGTAACTGCCCACACAGGTTAGTTGTTCAGTGAGAGATTAAATTGAGGGTAAGTACAGGAAGTTGTGTAGTTTTGTAGGTAGAAGTCCAAGGTTTAGTTCACATTAGTGCTTCAAGTCCAACCTTATAAATATACATTGAAGTGAACAATAAACTATTTAGATAGGATAGGGCTCACTAAGATTCAGAGATAGATATTTAATATTTCTTTTAAGATTTTTTAATAGTCCTTTTATTAAAAGGTCAACCTTTACCCTGATAACTACTCCCATGCCTTCCTTTCAAAGTTTTGAATAGTGTTTTTGCGGGTGATTTGACTCCGTGAGGCACACCTAGTTTTGCAAGACTTTTGAACTTACATGTTGCTTACCTTGTTCCTCTCCTGCTCATTAAAAATAATGCCTGCTACAAACTTTCTAAATATTCTTAATTAGGTAAATTTATACAAAATAATCCTTAACAAAATATTTTATATTTTCTACTTTTAATATTTCTCTTGCAGATTTTATGTGATTTATTATTACCTGAAAACTTAAAAGAAGGCCTGAAGGAATCTTCCTGGAGTTCATTACCGTGTACTAAAAACAGACCTTTTGATTTTCCTTCAGTGACGGAAGAGTCTCAGTCTCCCAGTGAGCTTAGCCCAAAGCAGGTACGGGGTGAGACGAGGTTATCATGAATTTAGCATATCTATTTCTTTACAAGTTAAGATCTTCATTTTCCTAGTTTCAAGTACTAGCATCTACTTAAGTACTTTTAACCTGGTTAGTTATCTTAGTAGAATTTTTTCCATAGCCTTTATTTTACACTAAAATCTTTTATGTAAAATATTTGCTGATTAGTCACTATTTTAGGTCATGTGAATGTCAGAAAATATTTAGTTCTTCAAGAAATATGTATAGAACATTGCATTTATGTTTCCTCAGGATAGGAACAGCTGTGTTAGAGCATGACTACTTTTAAACCTCATTATAACATAAGTCAGCTTGATTTCTACGGCTGTGTAAGTACAGGCATCCCTTATATCTGTGAGAGATTGGTTCCAGGACCTCTCACAGATACCAAAATTCAAGGATGCTCAAGTCCCTGATATATTAATAAAATGGCACAGTATTTGCATGTAACTTATGCACATCCTCCTGTATGCTTAAATCATCTCTAGGTTACTTATAATACCTAATACAATGTAAATGCTATGTAAATACTGTATTATCTAGGGAATAATGACAAGAAAAAAGTCTATATATGTTCAGGCTTTTTTTTAGAATATTTTCTATTCCCAGTTGGATGAACCCACGGATGCAGAGCCTATGGATACGGAGGGCCAACTGTGCTGGCAAAAATCATTTACTTGTCACAGTGTTGGAATCAAGTTAGTGCTATTAAATGAACATTAAAATGAGCATTATAAGGCATTGAAATTTGATTTCAGTTTGATACTTGGTGAGAGGAATAAAGGATAGTAAAGAAATACAGTTACCTTTGTTTATTGTATTTTTGTAGAGTGAAGACATACCAGAAGTCACTTCAGAGCCCGTCAAAGGAAGTTTAAACCGTGCTCAGTCAGCACAGTCTATAAATTCAACAGAAATGTCTGCCAGAGAAGACTGTTTAAAAAGAGTGTCCTCAGAACCTGTTCTGTCTGTTCAAGAAAAAGGTGTTCTGCTGAAAAGAAAGTTGTCTCTTTTAGAACAGGATGTGATTGTAAATGAAGATGGAAGAAATAAGCTTAAAAAACAAGGAGGTAAAAATTTTGCTCTACACTTATATAAAATAAATTTAGTCAGAATAGCCTTTAAAATTTTTCCTAAAGAAGAAACCCTGTGTCTTTGTTTTAATAGAAACTCCCAATGAAGTCTGTATGTTTTCATTAGCTTATGGCGATATTCCAGAAGAATTAATTGATGTCTCGGATTTCGAGTGTTCTCTCTGCATGAGGTAAGCATGTAAAACTTTACAGAAGATGAATGTTTTATATTAGTATAAATAAAATACAATGTAGTTAAAGGTAATAATAGACAATGTAAAGTAACAGAATGCTGGAATAAAAATACAAAGACATGAATTTTAGTCCTGGGTTTACCTTTCATGCCTGAGCAAATAACTGAATCTCTGAACCTCAGGTTTTCTAATTTAGAAAGTTGGGTCAGTCTTTGCATAGCATGCATCTCAGTGTTATAAAAATCACATGACTTCAGTATAAAAGGAATCTGGGAAATTATAAAGCACTAAGAAAATTATAGATATTATTATTGAAACTTACCTATCTCTATGGTTTTAAATTTGGGTAAGAATTCTAATTATATATTTTATGTATATGATCCTATCTTATTAATATATATCAACTATAAAATCTTTTTAAAGTAACATAAGGATAAGGATTTCCATTATCCAGAATTCTATAATTCTAAAAGACTGAATGTTTGAAATAACATTTCTCATTTAAATGAATTGTGTAGGATCAGAAGATTTTTATGGAGGCCTGGTGCTGGTCATATTAGGCTGGTAGAAGTTAAATTCCTGAGCAAGTCTTAATTCTGAGCCTTGCTTTCTTCACCTGTGAAGTGAGAGGATTATATTAAACAGTTCCTAAAGTACCTCTAAATCTATTTCTAGCAAATTCAGAAATACCATGTTTCAGAAAATAAGTAAAACTAGTTTTTCTGCAGTGTTTGAATAATACATTTAATATTAAGCCTAATATTATTTCTTTATAATTCAACTGCATTATTTATTAGATCATTCTTTGTATGAGTTTTACAGTGTAAGAGTCTTTTAAGCCTATTAAGGAATCATTTTTAAGTTGTTATTAAAATGGGAATCTAAAGGCTCTACAAAAGCTAATAATTATTAATGATGTATTTTACATTATTTTGCACAAAGTCTTGGAAATCTGGTATATATTTTATATTCACTGCTTGTATCAGTTTGGACTAGCCACATTTCAAGTGCTTAGTAGCCATAGTATCCAAGGGCTGTGGCATTATTCAGGATATCTCTAGGGCCTTGGCAGAAGGCCTCATTGATGGAGAGCTTTTAAAACATTCTGAGAGGCTATGGTTACATTTATTACTGTCCCTTCCCTCCTTCCTGCCTGCTGGGCCCTCCTTCTTCCTTTAAATAGAGATTAGTGTTACAGTTCTATAGTAGTGCAAGCTTTTCCAATAAATAGTTTAATATGAAAACTAACAGGTATTTTGGTTGATTTCAGGTTGTTTTTTGAGCCAGTAACAACCCCTTGTGGACATTCGTTCTGTAAGAATTGTCTGGAGCGTTGTTTAGATCATGCACCATATTGTCCTCTTTGCAAAGAAAGCTTAAAAGAGGTAAATATTTGTATATGTGTCTGTTTATTGGTCTTAAGTTTGGCAGCATGGTTTAATTTCTGTTCAGCCATAGAAATAGTGATGATCATGTTCAGAATTACATTCTGTATGCTGAGTGACTAACAAGGATAATGTTTTACTACCCATATGCTAATATTGGAGAAAATTGAGGTTGAAGAGGATGGAGGGAAAGAAGACAGATACTCAAGACCAAACTCCTTGTGCTTAAATTTTTTTTTTTTTTTTTTTTTTTAAACAAAAGTGAATATGGTTAGTCATCTGGTTAGGGATAAGTTCAATTTTGGTGATGACTATATTGGGGAAACATTATTTTCCTGCTTCCAACCCTCAATAATAAGCCAGATTTGTAGACTGTTTCAGATTCCTTAACATCTGGAACAACTTTGTTCAATAGAATTTTCTTCATTGATGGAAATGCTCCATATCTTTGCTGTCTGATATGTTAGCCATTAGCCATGTATGCCTATTAAGCTTTTAAATGTGGTTAGTGTGACTGAGAAACTATATTTATATTTTATTAACTTAAATTTAAGTAGGCACATGTGACTAGTGGCTACCACATTGGACAGTGCAGCTCTAGAAAAGTGGTAGACTGGAAAGAAGAGAGGTAGGTACAGCTTTCTATACCCTTTCTTTAGAGTCAGTCAGTGATCAGTACTAATAACCTGTGATAGGAAAGTAGCTAGGTCTCAGTGGGTGTCTTCTGTAATTGATGGGAAGACAGCACCTTCTTAATCATGCCTGAGTGACTGTAGATCACCTACAATCAGGCTAAAGCCTGTGATTCTGAGAGGCAGTTGCAGTGGTAACATTGATTAGGGAAAGTGATTCTGTCTCTGATGATTGACAGGATTGCTTAAAGAAAAATATCTTCCAAATATGAACCAAAAAATTAAAACCATTATGGATATACATACAGTATTTTCTATATAGAAAACAACTCAGTATGGATGTCATAATAGCATGTCTGTTATTATGTTTGATATGTATCTTACATATATAACAAGTTGTTATGTAAAACAAAAGCATATTCAGAGTATTCTCAAAATTAGGAAACATCAGATAAATTTATTTTTAAAAGAGTTTATTAGTTACATTTTCATGTAATATGCTCAATGTTTTTAAATGAAGTACTCTAAATATGCTGTTTTTCCAGACTTCATTTAGATACTCCCGAGGATAACTATGATGCTTGTTTTTCCAGATTAACTATTAGGTTGGTGCAAAAGTAATTGCAGTTTTTGGCATAATAGTAGATCCATTGCTTTAATTAGAGATATTTCTTCTTTAAAAAATAGACATTGAAAAATACATTAAGCATATTTTAAAAAGTATAAATGACATACTATTTAACAATATCCAGTGTCCAACTTTGAAGATACCCTTCATGCATAATATAATTTGTAAATTCAAAATACATATACTTTTAAAAATATTGGTATGCTTTCAGTTTTACATTTTTCCTATTTGTCATTTTATTTTGCTCATTTTTCCATTTACATCTGTTTTAGATACATAATTTTTATAGCAGCATAATAGTCCAATGATTTAACGCTTCCTTCTTGTTGGATATATAAGGTTTCTTGTTCTCTTTTTTAAATATACCATGCTTTCTCCAACATCATTTAAAATTAATGATTG
This sequence comes from Sapajus apella, assembly GCF_009761245.1. Classification (NCBI taxonomy): domain Eukaryota; kingdom Metazoa; phylum Chordata; class Mammalia; order Primates; family Cebidae; genus Sapajus; species Sapajus apella. The sequence goes on along the minus strand of NW_022436961.1, from coordinate 15,481,965 downwards.
TATGCATCTGACCATTTCCTTAGGTTAAATTTTGGGAGGTAAATTATTGGATCCAAAGTCATATATTTATAAAGCCCTTAAAACCAGTTGTTTGATTGCCTCATCCCCAGAAATGTTACATTGATTCAGATTCCTATCAGGCATGTGAGAGAAGCTGTATTTCCCAAGATTTTTAAACATCTTTGTTAATTTAATAGAAAATGATAATGGAATTGCTTTTGTAATGTCTGTAATTTGATTAATTTTATGATAAACATTAATCGGTGTGTATATTTCCTGCTCAAGGGGCACCTCTCTCCATGCTCCCCTGATCAGCAACATCTGTCACTTGAGAACTTGTTAGAAACACAGATTCTTGGACCCTACTCCAGATGCTAGGGCTCTGTAGTCTGTATTTTAATAAGCCCTGATTCATGGTCAACTTTGAAAACCACCACCAATTTCCCAATCTCTCACATTTCCTCATCTGTTCTTCACTGGATAATGACAAAACCCTTGTTTTTACTGACTGCAGATTCAGGGATGGCTTTGTCTTGTGATTGGGAGACAATCCTCACTAGTTTTGTGAAATAAATATGTATTGGGCTTTTTCTTTGTACAAAGTTCTTTGCATACACTCTGACCGTGTCCCTGGCCCTACCCTAAGTAATTTTTAGTTTAACTACAGAGATGTAATGTATCTGTGTACATATACTACACTATACAATGCCTTCTATGTGGTATAAACAGTAAACTATGGGTTCTTGAGTTAGAAAAAAATAATTAAGAGTTTTTGAGAAAGGTAAAATTGGAGTCAGACCTTGAAGGATAGATACGTTTTTAATAGGCAGGAGTGAGAGAGATGGCTTTTATAAGTTGGAATAGAGAATGACACAAAAATGCATGAGGATAGTACTTTTTCAGAGTATTTAGGGGCAGTGTAAATGTACGATTTTATATAGAGCTGGGGTGGATGGATTGTATAGGAAAAGCAAAATCTTGATAAGGGTCTGAGTGATAGTGTCCCAAGAAACTCACCTTTCTTGGGTTACTCAAGGACAGAATTGAGGTCTGCTGCTCTACTCAGTAGTGGGTGACAATGGAAGAAAATCTGAAAGAAAAATTATCTAGAGACTGTCTGAAATTGGGAACAAAACAGATGTTTTGCTTTTCTTCAATAAGGCAAATGTGCTGTTTTGCCTTATTTTATTTATTCCTTATCTCCTTTTTGTTTCTCAGTTAAAATGATAGTTTAGTACCCATGAGCTGTCAGATGGAAAAGGAAGATGTTATGGAAGATGGCAGGGCAGGGCCCTCTGTGGCTAACAGAGGAGCTGTGGTCACAGCAGGAAGCAGTTCTTCTGGACAGGGCTTGGTTCAGGTTGCAGCCAACTGTCTTTATTGCACTTGAGCAAAGCCTCAGACAGGTTTTTTTTTTTTTTTTTGCTTAGCATCATCTACTGTAATGTTCCCCTCACTAATAAAATTAATCCAGAATTGACGGTATAAGTATGTAATAAAGGCTTTAATATATCAGTTAACTGTGTTGCCTTTTTAATACTGTAGGAAAACCACTGCTGGAATGTAAAATAATATTGTCTTTTAGTATCTAGCAGATAGGAGGTACTGTGTCACACAGCTGTTGGAAGAATTAATAGTGAAGTATCTGCCTGATGAACTGTCTGAGAGAAAAAAAATATATGATGAAGAAACTGCTGAACTCTCACAGTAAGTTTCTTCTCATAAAAAAAATTATGAACGGCTACCCTTTAATAGTAAGGAGAAATCTCACCACAAGCTGGATCCTGTCTTTAGTTCTCAGTCTAGTCAAGAAGTACTGGTCAGTTTCCGCTGTCCTCAACAGACAGAATTTTATATGTTCACTTGGTAACATCCGGATGTTTTATAGGGAGTTATTGACTCAGCTCTGTGGGCTGAAGCAGTATTTTAGGCGGGGGAGGAATTTCCTACAGTGCCATCAGGCAGTGGAATGGGAAATAGAGAGGGGGCGCTGGTGACAGTGACATTGATGGTAATGGTGGCTCTTATGTGTCATGGTAGGTTGGGCAAGAGGAAAGCTGAGGGTCAATAACCTAGATTAGCAGGGGATTTGCTGTCACATGGAGGCCTGGAAAGAGGCTTTCCAAACTTTGAGATCTGAGACTGAAGTTGGAAGAGAGGTCTGTTCAGGGCCAAATCCTCAATTAATGAACATACTGACTGGGAGCAGAACTGAGTTGGTGTCGGGAGGGTGAAAATCTTGGAGGCAACCTTGGGATTGGGTAATGCAGACCACTCTGAAGAGAACACAGCAGCTGATGGAGCTGGGTAGGCGGGACCAGGCATTGCTTGTCCCTTTTCTGTTTTTGTTTCCTGTTTTTCTTCCTCTCTTTTCCCTAAATGTCTTTCTCTCTTTGACCAGTCACTTGGGTCTCTTTAAATTTTATTCATGAGTTTTTAATTTCTTTATTTCTTTTGCTTTCCTTTAATTCAGCACACTAAAGAACAAAATTATAATTTTATATGCTGTTTTATTTAACAACTTTTTGTTACCATTATTTTTCAAAATATAAATTGAACATTTTATATGTTACTTTCTAACAAAACTTATGCTTGTAGACTCTCCTTTTTCAACATGTGCCCATCAGATGTCTTCAGTAGTCCAGGGGCCTTCAACAGAAGAAAGATTTCCACTCTTTATAGAAATAGATATTGTTTTGTCTTCTCACAGAATTGATATTTAACTATGTGATTTATAAAATACTGTGATGTGACAATTATGAACCTTTTTGATCAATGCTGAAGCATCTAGATTTAAGAAGAAGCAGTTACACTTTTGAAATTTTAAACACAGTGATACAACCAGCCTGCCCACAGAACAGTGGTAGACTCAAAGGACAGATGAGGTAGTCACACAGAAAAAGAGCTGCGTGTTGGAGAGAAAAGCATCAGGGGGTTCAGCTGCTGATTAATGGGGCTGTGTTTTAAAACACATATTTTAAACATGTTTTATGAAATACTATGTTTATATAAGTAATTGATGGTCATTTTGAAAAAAAAAAAAAAAACAAACTCAAAAATACAAATCAGCATTTAAAAAGCTGTAATCTGCAACCCTGCAAAGGGAATCAACTATTGGCATTTTGGCATGTATATTTCCAAACTTGAATGCAGTATGTATAAATAAGCTTTAAACAAAGATGGGATCATGTTATTCATGATCTATATCGAAAACCTCCTTCTCTCATTAATATAAACATTTCTTCTAATTCAGTGTCATACACATCATCTTTTAATGGAAATACAGTATTCCATTTTATGGATGTACCATAATTGATCTTACTAGTCTCTTATTTATGCTTCTACATTTTGGTTACTATCCACATTGCTACAGTGAACATTCATCTAGCACTTGTCCACTCAAGTCTGAAAGTAAGCTGGTTGGTTCCAAAAACATGAGCGTTTCCTACCAACGACATAAGGTGTCTGTCTGTAGCCATGTTCTTTAGCATGCTTGTGCTGTTTCAGACTGTTTCCACACTACCAATTTTCCCATACCTTGAACAGGACTGGGCATTGCCTTTATCCTTTTCTTGCTTTCTACCAGTATGGCAATGAAAAATGTTATATCACTTTAATTACTTGGAAAAAATGTTATCTCATCAGAATATGTTTTCTGATCTTACGTTTGAAAATATTTTAATGCCAAAGAATTTTTAATTATTTGGTCTTTGTCTTGTGGGAGTTCGCTTTTTCTTGTTATCTAAGAGTATGAGTGTTTGGATAAAAGATATTTACTGTCATATGTTATAAATAGCTAAAACAGATTTTTAATATAAAATTTTATTTATAATAAATTATCTTGATTCATAAAGATACTTAGTTCTGTAAGATAATCTGGTGTCTTAAAATTCAATGTACTCATAAGTAAGAGGATCACAGCAGATTTTTAGTATTAATATTTCATCAGTGAGAGCTTAATGAACAGGGTGCTGATTCTTGTTCTTGCTAAGAACAAAAATCACCTTATTTAGAACTAATTCATTTTTTTTTTTTAACATTAGTTCATTACTGTTGTAAACCTCACTCATTTTTTTTGTGTGCTCGGTAATATTTTTCTTGTATGATCTATAATAATTAAACTGTTTCTCCCTCAGCTTGACCAAGAATGTTCCAATATTTGTTTGCACTATGGCCTACCCCACTGTGCCTTGCCCTCTCCATGTATTTGAGCCAAGATATAGATTGATGATTCGAAGAAGTATACAGACTGGAACCAAACAGTTTGGCATGTGTGTCAGTGATACACAAAATAGGTATGCTTTTTGTGAACTTAAATATTTGTATTTAGGTTAGACCTTTCAATATGGATGAGAACTTACATGTTTATGTTTCACCTTTGTTACTAATCAAGGTTTTCTTTTAGTTTTGCAGATTATGGTTGTATGTTACAAATTAGAAACGTGCATTTCTTACCTGATGGAAGGTCTGTGGTTGATACAGTTGGAGGAAAGCGGTTTAGGGTTTTAAAAAGAGGAATGAAAGATGGATATTGCACTGCCGACATTGAATATCTGGAAGATGTTAAGGTATTTTGAAATGTGCTTTTCCAACATACTTTAGTATATTCTGTTGCAGGAATTGGTACAGGCATACAGGCTATTTTCTAGGCATAAGAACTAGTTCTTATTAGAGAGCCTTACCACTGTTAACTGTGAGAATGAGCTCTAAGTTAGCCTTTTTGTGTCTTGCTCTGAAATTGTTGCACATTCTAAGAGAACTTAGAAGACTAGAACATAGGTTCTCTTTATTTCTACAGGGTTAACAACAGCCCAGTGCCTAGAATGTATGTGAGTATGTACACATGGACATGTGTGATACACATGTTAGGTACTTAACAATGGTGGTTAAGTTGAACTTTCAGCCATCTAAGTTTTGAAAGGTTTACATTTCTGCCCTGTTTTATTGAAAGTATTAGCAGTTGAAGCTGATGTAATTAGTAGACTGAAATTTGATGTAAATGTAAACACATCAAATCTTGTAAGAGTTGTTTTGTATATTAAGGTTGTTCTTGTGCCTAAGAGAACCCTCATGATAAAATAGAGTTGAATACTGTGTGAAGACCCTGGGGCAGACATAGAAAGCACTATCAGTGTACCTGTTGGTGATATCTTACCAGCGTAGGGTTTTTGTGATGTCTTTCTAGAATAGGGTTAAGTTGGTTTTTATGATACTATAAATATCAAATTGAAGGCAGTTTCTTTTGGAAAGGCATTATAAAAGCATAGATCTTATACCATCACTTGTTCATTAATTTGTTTAGGCCTTTCATTTCAGTCAACATTTATTGGATGTTGGCATTAGGTATTTTCATGAACATTAACTCATAGAATTTCCAGAACTCTATGAAATAGTAGATGAGGAAAGTACAGTTCAGAGGTGTTAATTAATTTGCCTGAGATCCTATAGGTAATGTAATAAAAATGATTAAGGCAAACTCCCCGACTCAGGCTCTGAGCTTTATCATTATGCCATTTGCCTCTCTGCTGATAAACCTGATGGTTCTGATGTTGCATGTCCTATCTTACTATAAAAATGCTATGGGACTACTTCGCCTTGTGGGGTTGGCCAAAAGTATTGTGCAAGTTGAAATTTTGAGTTGATTGATATAATCTGTGCCTTAGGCGTACTTGGTGAATGGAATCGTTTGCTAAAGGTAATGTCCTTTGTAAAGTTAGTAACCCTATTTCAGTTTTATGTAAATTTTTGTCTTCATATATTGGGTTTGATGACAAAATCACTTGAGTGTATGGCTAAATAACATAATAACATGACTATATGTATTAATACTTATAAACAGGTAGGCAATAGAATCACATTTTGAAAGTATTATAGATTTGATGTTTATAAACTTGAGTCCTCTTTGTGGTCCTAGGAATGACTGGTAATTTTTCATCATAATGTCTTCATCTATATAGTGATTTTCTTGTCCATTCTGGAAAAACTTCTCAAATTTGTTTTTTATAGCAAATTTTCTTCTTCTTATAATGATTCTGTTTTCTGTGATTTCTAATGAAATTTTAAGTTCTGTTAAAAATTATTACAGTAAAGTTTGCTTTTAAAGTTTCTACCTGCTTTTTGACGAGCTTCATTTTTCATTGCATACTCTTATTGTTATCATTCCTTGTTTATTAGAGCCTGTCATTTGTTTTCTTGAATTTTGTGAGGGTGCAAAGCACATGCTTAAAAAAAAAAAAGACTGAACAAGGCATAAGATTATTTCTTGCTTCTGTCAAGTTCAATGTATGCCAGCAAGGGCCGGAATCCTGTATTGGCGTTCCAAGACCAAAATTCTTCAATTATATGGCTCTTCTACATTTTTAAAAAATTTATTTTTTTGTGGTAAAATATATACAAAATGTACCATTTTAACCATCTTTAAGTGCACAGTTCAGTGGCATTAAGTACATTCACATAGCTTTGCTAAAAGGAGATGCTCTTTAAGCTTTAGTTTTTTCATTTCAAATCTTTCAAAAGTAAAAAGTATTTTTTTTTGTCTCTTGTGTGCTGTAGTCCTATTTTTATATTTCAAAATGTTTTCAGAGTTTCTTTGTTTTTATATGAGTCATCCTTGAAGTATGAAAGGCTGAGTCAGGCCTGGTATTTGTTCGGATGAGTTTGTATATATGAGACACAGAGCACGACCTGGCACATAGTAAGTAGGATGTAAGTGTGCATTAAAGAAATCAATATAAGATGGATGAGTTAAACTTAAATCTTCCCACCTGTGTTCTCTGAGATGACTCTTCTATCTCAAGGTAGAAGACTGATGCAGTTAATTTTACATTTGCAGTTTGGTGACCCAGTACTCTAAAGAATATACTGAGGGAGTTCCAGAGGTAGCTGTAGCCGTGGGCATTTAGAGCAGAAGTTCATCATTGTGTAATTACCCCTCTGACGTACTGGCTTTATATGCTAAGTTATTTGTTGTAGCTTTTTGTTTGTTTTTGTGCTTTGACTCAGTTCCCTAGTAAAAGATGTAACTGGGCCTGGACTCCTCCTGTTAATTACTTTCTGTCATATCATCTGCACCCTAATCACTCATCTTTTCTTTTTTTGTAGCAACTGTCACCCACTTTTTTGTTCCACTGCTTTCAAAAGCCATTGATTCATAAAGACAAAAGGAATTCCAAATTAGTGTAGACCTTTGAACCAAAATTCACTCTCAATCTTAGTCCTCCCACTTGGGGGCTGTTAGTAGCGTTCTGCAATATTGCACTGCCAAGTCAGTGAGATTACGCATAGGTCAGGCCTTGCTGTCTGTCTTTAGTATGGTCAGCTAGCCCTGCATGAGGCAGAAGTATGTATTATAGCATAGGAATAATACTCTCTGGGAGGTCAGCACTGAAGCAGGTATTGCCCTGTTGTTCTGATGCCTTTTTCCATTTGTGTCAGTTGGCATATGGATGGGGGATTAGACACAGAAGTCTTACTGACTATTGTATTTCTAGGTTGAGAATGAAGATGAGATTAAGAATCTCAGAGAGCTTCATGATTTGGTCTACTCTCAAGCCTGCAGCTGGTTTCAGAATTTACGAGACAGATTTCGAAGCCAAATTCTTCAGCACTTTGGATCAATGCCCGAGAGGGAAGAAAACCTTCAGGTATGGTGGCTTTTCTGTTCCCCTAAAGTCACTTTGATGTAAACCCAAATTTGCAAACTTTGACATTATCATTTTTTTATTGTCGTTTCTGCACTACATTTTCTTTGACCACCCCCTGCTCTCATCCCCACCTCATCTTTAGAATCATGAGTTCTCTTGAGTAGTGGTGTCTAGTACATTCCATACAAGTAGAGGCTGGAAATAGGTGTCAGTTGAGATGCCTGTAGGACAGATTGCCAGAGAGGGAGCAAGTCCTTAAGAGGATTTTTAGGAGGGGTAAGGAATTAAAAATGGGATGTTACTATCTAGAAACTGTGACTGTGAGACAACTATGCCTTCAAGCCCATCACCTGTTGCTGTTATTCTTCGACAGCAGAGAGATTTACCATTTTCTATACACTTAACAATCTTTTCTCATCTTTCTGTCTCCCAACATTTGACCCTACCACTTACTCATTTTTGCCTTTTCATGTTTAATACTTCACTCCTTATGAAACTGTTATTCTTTTTTTTTTTTTTTTGAGTCGGAGTTTTGCTCTTGGTACCCAGGCTGGAGTGCAATGGCGCGTTCTCGGCTCACCGCAACCTCCGCCTCCTGGGTTCAGGCAATTCTCCTGCCTCAGCCTCCTGAGTAGCTGGGATTACAGGCATGCGCCACTATGCCCAGCTAATTTTTTGTATTTTTAGTAGAGATGGGGTTTCACCATTTTGACCAGGATGGTCTCGATCTCTTGACCTTGTGATCCACCCGCCTCGGCCTCCCAAGAAACTGTTATTCTTTTAGTCTTGCTGGTACTTAGGGTTTACATTTAAGCGTAGTCTAATGAATGTGTATCTGGAACTTTCTGTGCAAGCAAAACTGCAAGAGGCATAAAAGAAGGGTCTGGCTCTTGAAAAATCTGATCATAGACTCACTAAAGCACTACGTTTTAGGCATAAGCATTTTTGAATTGAATTAAATGTTTTTGGTCAGAAGGTGATAGATTTTACATAGGATTGGCTGTCAGTGAATATGTGAAGATGGAGAAATAATAGATCTCATTGTAATGCACACTGCCTCATTCCCGTTTTCAAGGGTTGGTCTGCATCTGTCTGAATCCCAATTGAATCCTTCACCTGAACTTGAAACACCAACATTAGGCCATCTCCACATTTAGTATTCATTCTGTTTAGCATATTATCAGTTGTTATCTATTTGTTTTAACTGATTACTTGAATCTGATTAAACGCCACAGAAATAGGCTTTGGTAAGAACAATATTGAATAAGAAATTTTAAATGATAAGAAAAAAACAGCTTATAGAAAAATTCAATATAACTTTCCCATCATCTTCACCACCCTTGCCTTTTATTATCCTGTCCCCTATCACTGCTTTCTGTTAGCAGTGTTGTGTGAGTTAGGATTCAGGCAGGAAAGCAAAAGCAGCCACCCTGCATATTCCTGGGATGAAAGTTTTGATGTAGGATGCAGACTTTATAGAGTAGTTGGGGGAGCTGTGGGAGGGAAGGTCAGGGATGTCACCTGCAGAAGTCAGGGAATCTGCCACCAGAGATTCTGCATCAGGAACAGCCAACAGGGTGCTTCTGAAGAACTAGTGGGGAAGTGGCTATGATTCTTAGGAATCCCAGTAAGTCCCCACTACTACCTCAGGAGTGGAGGAAGGGGTTTCCAGGACCTCTCTGGAAAGCTGCTGCTTATACTTTGCAACAATCTTCCGAGGATAATGGCTTCTCTTCCAGCTTCTACACCCTACGAGAGTGCCTTTCATTGGCCAACCCTAATCTGGAACCCTATGGCAGAGGGGATTCTAGGAGACAGTTTCTAACATCTCTGGAATGCAGAAGAGGAGGTAGCGATGCTTATCTGACAGCAGACAATACACGAATGTAGAAACTGAATCTGATTCTGGAGGGGGCCTACTGAGATCAGCACTGATGTCCTAGCTCCTTTTGTCATTTTGAAGCTTTATATTTTAATTCCAATAAATAGCAATTCAAGGTTCACTGAAGGTAGCTTACAAATCTTTTTTGGAAATTTCTAGTCTTTTCAGTAGCCAGCCTTTACAACATCACAGGGACTTTTTCACTGGAGATATGTTTCCTTTTTGAACAAAATTGAAAACTGGGGCCTTTTTCTTCTATCTTTCCTAAGGTTCCATAATACTTTGAGGAAATTTTAAATCTCAACATTTCTTAATGCTTTAAATATATATCTCAAGAAAGTGGCTGCCAGCTAGGGGCATGTTGCCCCCACAGGATATTTAGCATTATATGGAGACATTTTTGGCTGTCACAGCTGGGTGGGGAGGTGCTACTGGCATCTGGTAGTTAAGAGGTTAGAGATGCTGCTGAATGTGCTATAGTGCATAGGGACAGCCACACACAACAAAGAATTATCTGGCTCAAAGTGTCGGTAGCCTGAGGTCAAGATAGCTTGCTTTAAGGCAGTGCAGTAAGGAGGAAAGAGCACATGTTGACTATGGAGTCAAGTCTAGATTTGAATCTTGGCTGTGCCACATATGAGCTGAGAGATCCTGGATAATTTGCATTATGTTTCTGAGCTTCCGTTTCCCCATTTTATACTTTACATAATTGTTAAGGACATTGGAGATAGCACCTGATGCGTAGTAAAAGTGCTCAATAAATAGTAGTTTTTTGGTGGTTTGCTACTGTTGTTATTACGTAAATCCTTGTTTTATTAATACCATAAACTGTCCATTGTTTTAGGCAACTCCTAATGGACCTGCGTGGTGTTGGTGGCTTCTTGCAGTTCTCCCTGTAGATCCACGATACCAGCTGTCAGTTTTGTCAATGAAGTCTTTGAAAGAACGGTTGACAAAGATACAGCATATACTGACCTATTTTTCTAGAGACCAATCTAAGTAACTAACTGCTTGGATCTCCCTTTAAAGTTACTCTAATCTGGCTATATTCATGGCCAGATTGTCCGCTGCCTTTGCACATCTAGTGCTGGTTTCAGAAATGTAATGAAACTTTTTTTTTCCTTCAACCTCCTGAATCGTGTGGTTCTGCAAATGAATACCTTCAACTAGGATTTAGACCACTAAGAACTTGCACAGAAAAACACGCACTGAATGTGTGTTAAACCTCTACATTGTGAAGTTGCACTATGTACCATACTCTAAAATGAAATAAGAACTCTGTATGTCTGTGAGAGAGTGTGAGTGTGTGAGTGTGTGCGTGTGTGTGTGCATTTTCTCTGGCTTTAAAATTTTAAAACAAAAAAAGCCATAGAGAGCAGAACTTGCTGAGGGTCATTTATTGCCCAGGTTTACAAGAGTAGTGATACAAGTTTTTGCAAATTGAATTTCCTCAGATATATCTGTCCTAATGCTTATATTTGCACAACTATGTAAAATATCGTGTTGAGGATCATTCTTTGTTGGAAATACTGCTCTTGCTGAACTGTCTTGACCATTGACTATGACACAGTTTCTTATTTATGTAAATACTTGCATCACAGTGACCGACAGGCATTGTATGCAGAACCTAGAGCCAGTTTTCAGGAACAATTGTAAACCTGACGTGGTACTGTGCATCTATTCATAAAACACTCAAAACTGTGAAAATATGGTTTACATTTAACTGTACATAAAGGTAAATGGATAACTCAATTCAGTACCAGTTAGTTTGTACATTTTAGGGGGCTTTTCACATTAACCGCCCATTTATGTAACTTAGAGTTTGACATGATGTGTTTGTTTAAAAAAATACGTAGTATAAACCCATTAGGGATCTGGGAGAAGAGAAGAAGTTTAATATAGAACTAAGCTTTTAAAATTTGTTTTTGTTTTTAATTCTCGTCTTGGTGCAAATGTTAGTTATGCCTTATTCATATCACAGTTAGATCACCATGCTGCAACATGGTTTATATTCATGCTGCCCTAGAAACTTTTGTAATTATTTGTTGCAAACTTGTGACTGTCCCTATTAACTTTCTTTTATGTAAGTAATTTGTAAAAGTTTCTTAAAATTTTTGCTTTTGCTTATTTAATTTTGAATAAAAGCTAAATTCCTAATACTTTTTTCTTAAATTGTAAGGTCAATGTTATTTAAAAAAAAAAAAAAAAAAAAAGTCAGTGGAAGAACCAAACTGCATATGTTAAAGAACAGATGAGTTTTTCTTACGGTTGGTGGCATTAGATATATGATCTTGATGTCACAGGATTCTTGGGGTGTCACTTTGCCAGCCAGAAACCTCTGTGGCTGGTGGTGCCTTCTGCCTGAGTATTGCTAATGCCCACTGGGCTTATTCACACTCAGCCTGGCAGGCTGTGCTTGGCTTGCACTACCGGCCCAGATCCCACACCTGCCAAGAACGTGCCAGGCACTGAGCAGTGAGGGGTATATGGGCAAGTGCATGCGGGGTCCAGACACTGCACACAGCCAGGCACACCAGCTGCTGTGGTGTGGCACCTCCATGTGAGGCTGCAGCTGGACCAGATGTACTGCATGTGGCTTCCACTGTGGGCACCCACATCTGGACGAGGGGAACCCTGTCGCACCTGGAAGCTTGGAGATGCCAGGAACTGCAGAGCTCCAAAGAGGGTGTCACAGCCCTGGCTTGGGGACCCTTTAGGTCTGGGCATCCCAGAGGGCTGCAGCCCTTCTCTCCTTGTCGCTCACAACATGTTGCGTGGAGGGAGGGGGTGAGTGGGGACATGTTTCAACCCTGTTTGTGTTACAGTTCTTTCAGTTTCACCATTGGCAGGTCCTGAGTTCTTGCTCTGCATCCAGGAAGAATGAGGTGCACCAATAACTGGAGGGTGAGCAAGGTGGAGAGGAGCCTCATTGAGTGACAGAACAGCTCTCAGGAGACCCAAAGTGGGTAGCTCCTTTCTGCAGGCAGGCCGTTCTGATGAGAGTCCAGCTTTCAGTGGAGAGAAGACCCTCAGTGGGTAGGTCCTTTCTGCAGGCAGATCATCCCAAAGAGTGTCCAGCTCTCAGCAGAGAAGAGATCTGCATTGGGTAGCTCCTTTCCACAGGTGAGTCATCTGAAAGAGTCAAGGAGACCCACAGTGGGTAGCTCCTTCCTGCAGCTGGTAGTCCTGAGGGTCTGTTTGAGTCTGACTGAATCCAGGGTTTTTATGAGCTCAGAAGGGAGAAAGTGTGTGCCGATTGGTCCATGTGTGGCCATAGGTGGATGGGGGAAGAAGCAACCATAAGTTCTCACTCTGGGCCGAGGACTCCACCTGGAACTGGCAGCCTAGCCCCCAAGCTTCAGGCCATCCCTGGCTTGAAGGTGAGGTTTTGCGAGGATCCACTCTTTTCCATCCAGGAGACTGTCTGCCTCCTGCCACCATCAGTATGCCATCCACACCAACCAGGCTGTTCCTACCAAAGGTCACCTGCAGACTTGTGTCAAACTGCCCTCAGCACCCCCTCAGCCTCCCTCCCCTGCTTGTTGGTGCCCAAAATTCAGAGGGGGCCAAGGTGGTAGGACTGTCATGTCAGCACCACCCTTAGCACATGCACACCTGGCCAGGTTGAGATAGCACCTGGGTTCAGCCTCAGCTTTGCTCCAGAATCGGAGCAGGTACCAGGAGTGGGGAGGAGCAAGAGCAGGCACTTCTGAACCTGTAGGGGATGGGAGGGCTTCCTGGGAGTGCAGGGATGCCCAGGTCTGGAGCCGTAGCTGGGTGGCTGCAAGTGTGCCCAGTAGTGTAGGGCTCCTGCCCTGCCAACTCAGCAGGGGGTGGGGCGTCCACCTGTTCCCGCCCCTACTGGCTCCAGGGAGTGTGATGCTTCAGACAGACCACTGCTGCCATCACTCCTGCCTCAGCCTCCAGAGTATTTGGGACTACAGGTGTATGGCTAATTAAATTTTTTGTTGTACAGAAGAGGTCTTGCTGTGTTGCTCATGCTGGTCTCGAACTCCTGGGCTCAAGCAATCCTGTTTCAGCCTCCCAAAGCACTGGGATTACAGACATGCACCACCATGGCCAGCCATAAATCATGTTTCAATATTGAAATTTTAAAATTATGTATACAGAAATGACTTCCTAGAGGACCAACCCTTACTGTCACAATTATGCCCATTGAGAATCTATTCAATAGTTCTGCAGAAAACATCTGAAGAGTGGGCCATTCCACTGAAAGCACCTTATCCATAGTTTCTAAGGTATAGAGATTAAAGTTTCTTGTAATAAAAATCTATTAGATGCTTGTTAAAAAATGACTTAGTAATATAAGTGAAGAATTTACATATATATAAAGACACACACATACTACATATATATATGTATATAGGCCAATATATTTCCATTAGTGTATGTGTGTATACATGTATATATACACATGTATATATATGTATATGTGTGTATATGTATACACACATATACTAATGGAAATATATTAGCCTTATTTGACTAATATTGTGATAAATGATCTCTGATTATTATTGTTTATAATTTTTTAAGTCTTTGAGTATTTTTCTATTGCACCTTTCATACAGCTTATTTTTTTTAATGGCAAATATTTTTTCCCCATTGCTTTAAGTATCTTAAGTTCTGTGATCAATAGTGTTTCAAACCAAACTAGTTGCCTTTTTTTTTTTGAGATGGAGTCTTGCTCTGTCACTCAGGCTGGAGTACAGTGGCACAATCTCAGCTTACTGCAGCCTCTGCTTCCAGGGTTCAAGCGATTTTCCTGCCTTAGCCTCCCAAGTAGCTGGGATTACAGGTGCCTGCCGCCACATCTGGCTAATTTTTGTATTTTTAGTAGAGACAGGGTTTCACTATGTTGGCCAGGCCAGTCTCGAACTCCTGACCTCAGATGATCTGCCCACCTCGGCCTCCCAAAGTGCTGGGATTACAGGTGTGAGCCACTGTGCCCAGCCTAGTTGGTATCTTCTTATATGCCTGTCCTACATGTCAAATTCTTCCTTTTTCTTCAGGTGTAACTCAGATGCCTTCACCCAACTAGTAGAACTTGGAACTTTAGAGCACTTTCTTTGGGCTTCATTTATTAACTAAATTAGACACATGAACAATCTTCTGAGTATTATTACTGGTGTCTGGCAGTTTAGACAGATTTAAGCTCCAAGACCTAGGCTGACCACTGAACAGAATTGAAGTAAATTCCAGTTAAGAAGGGAGATGGGATAAAGACGGTTCCACTGAGCAAATGTCATTGCTTTCTCTTCCTCCCTAAACCTCCCAACCCCCCCTCAAAAAAAAGACAAAATGAAACCTAATGGCATGGTACAACCAAAATCATCAGTTGACCAGTGCTTTTGAGGAGTTTCTGAATATAGAAACAGGATCAGATATATAAGATCTGAGGAAGCATGGCTTTGCAGAAATGAGAAGTGTAGGTCAAATGGGAGTAACCACAGCGAAGCCACAAACTAGGAAAGGGTATTGGAAAATGCCCTTATGGAGTCTGTGCTTGAAACAGCTGGATCATGGGACCATCTCTCCAACTTAGGCTGAGCACGAGGCGCCTGCAGCGGTGGTTCTCAGGCCAAAGCCCTGACTGTGGGCCTTGGACCAGAGAAGACCCACAAAACCTTCAGTAGCTACAGCTCCCCAATAAGTTGAGGAGCCATTTTGCACAGAGAGTGGGCTCCTGGCCTCCCTCATGTGGCAGCATGAGCCAGCGTTCACCAGGATCAACATAGGCTACCTTTGATGGAACCAACCCCACAGGGATAATCTAGAGAACAAAGGCATTCTCAAATGACAAAGTAGTGAATCACATCTGAGAAATTTTAGGAACTTTAGCACTCTAAACAAGATAACAAAATAACTTTAGATTTGAGGATGTTGCAATGCCCCAAAAGATCTGGAAATCTATAAAATGTTCCTCAGACAACTCTGTCACCATGGAAGCATTTGGTAAAGTTTGCTGAGTCAGTGAATGAATCATGAAAATAAAAGTGATAGATGAGCCCAGTAGGAGAATGAATGCAGATACAAAATGAATTAATGAGGTGGAGGGTTAAGTTTGCTTCCATTTTAGGACACAATGCAGAGAGAGAGCAAAAAACTAAAGTATGAGAGAAAAATTGAGACATGGAAGATAAATACAAAGTTTTAACACCCGTCTAATAGAAGTTTCTTAAGGAGAGTAAAAGACAAGCAAATAACACAAATTAATTTTCTCAAAGCTCAACACTAATAAAATATTCTACTTGCTTTCTTTGGGATCAAGTTCATCCATCCATTTAAAGGGAAAAAATAAGGCAAACGTACACAGACTGGGGACAAATAAAATAGCAGTAACTTAATTGGCATTGATCAGCAATGAAACGACTGGCTCAAGGACATGAATCCAAAGATGTAAATTTTCTTCCCAAGCTAATGTTTAAATGCCAACATTTTTAAAAGGATAAACATTTTTGCTAGATGAGATATTTAGAACCCAGCTTCATAAATGAACCCTCTTACAGACCTGCCTCCAAATAGCTTTGTGCCTTTCACCAAAATTAAATCTTATCCTGAAAGTTGTTATTGTTGTTCTCAATTTAGGATATTGAAAAAATATATAGGCTTCATTTCAAAAGAACATATACTTAATTTCAAAATTGGTAGGCTTTGCATTTAGCCCTCAGAAAAATCCTGTGAAGTAGGTACTCTGTACGGATGAGGAAACTGAAAAGCGAAGTCATTCATTTGTCAAAGGATCACACAGTTAACACTTGGCAGCACTGACTTTGACCCTATGCAGTCTGGCTTCACCTTATGTTGACACCAAGTTATTAGCCATCTAAGAAATTCATTGAGTGAAGGGTCTGGAAGATTGATGACTCCCTGACAGCAGGCTTTACATACGAGGGGTGCATTTCACAGCTGTGGAATTAGAACATGTTTTTAAGCATTTCACCAAGATTGTAAGTTGCTCACATTAGGATTAGCCCTATAGTTTTAGTAACAGTATAAATGATTATCTTTTTAGAAGGATATTTCCAAATACGTATCAAGAATCATTAAAATGTTCGTACTTTTTAACTCAGCTATTTGAGGAATTACCTTAGGGAAATATTTTTTTTAAAGATCCATGTGGACGATATTTATAATGTCTCTAGAAAGCAAAAACTTAGAAAAATATAATGCCTTCCATAGGTAACAAATAGAAGAAACCCAAATGAGTATTGTGCAGTTATTAAAAATAACCAGAGACTAATGTGTGAAAACACATAATTCAAAATTGTGGTCATACTATGATTGTCTGTACACAATTAAAAATTGGAAGATAATATGCAAAAATAAAAGCAGTAGTATTGACAAATAGCCATCTAGGACTAATCTGCTCAATCTATAACCACACTACACTTGGGTCTTAGCATCTGAAATTGTCACTGCATAACCACACCTTTGTGAACAGAGAGGTTGCATGAATAAATTCTGTTATATTTGAGATTCGTAAAAACTTAAAGTCCTAAAACTGAAAGCAGTAAAACAGTAAAGAATGGTTAGATGGGTATATACCTTTAACAATACCCCCATTTTTTGCTATTGTCCTTTCCCTATCTAATAATGCAGCCACAAAGAATTTGTACCTCTGCCTAACACTATATACAAAAATTAACTGAAATATTTCAAAGTCCTAAATGTAAGAGCTAAAACTGCACAACTTTTAGAATAAGACACAAATGTAAATGTTCATAGCCTTCGATTAGGTCATGGTTTCTGAGATATGAAACCAAATGCACAAGCAACCAAAAAAAAAAAAAGAATAGATAAGTTGGAATTCATCAATATGAAAAAGTTTTGTGCACCAAAAGATACTGTCTAGAAAGGGAAAAGACAACTCTCAGAATGTTAGAAAATATTTGTAAATCATATAATCTTATATGGGTCTAGTTCTGGAGTAAAGAACTTTTATAACTCAACAACAATAATAATAAAACCCCTATTAAAAACTAGGCAAAGGGCTGGGTGCAGTTGCTCATGTCTGTAATCCTAGCACTTTGGAAGGCCAAGGCATGCGGATCATCTGAAGTCAGGAGTTCGAGACCAGCCTGGCCAAAATGGTGAAAATTTTGTCTGTCTGAAAAATACAAAAATTAGCCAGGTATGGTGGTGGATGCCTGTCGTCCCAGCTACTCAGGAGGCTATGATAGGAGAATTGCTTGAACCCAGGAGATGGTGGTTGCAGTGAGCCAAGACTGTGCCATTGCCCTCCAGCCTGGGCTACAGAATGAGACTCTGTCTCAGAAACAAAACAAAACAAAAACAAAAACAAAAACCTGGGCAACAGATTTGAGTAGCTGTTTTTCAAAAAAGATACACAAATGGCCAATAAGCACATGAAAAGATGTTCAACATTATTAGTCATCAGGGAAACACTAATCAAAACCATAATGAAATACCACTTTACACCCACTAGGATTACTAGGATTGCTATAAAAATAAAGCAAAACAACAACAGCAAAGAACCCATGGGAAGTGACAAGTTTTGTTGCGAATGTGGGAAAATTGGAATCTACATAGCCTGGGAGTGCAAAACGGTGCAGCTACTTTGGAAAACACTCTAGAAGTTACTCACAAGGCTAGACGTAGTTATTCCGTAACCCAGGAATTTTTCTATGTAAATACCTGGAAGAGGTAGTTACATGCAGACATGTTTTCATTTCTCTTGGGTAATTTTCTAAAATGAATTGTACATTAGTATATGTTTAACTTCATAAAGACCTTCCAAGCCTGTCTTTGAAATGGTGTACCATCTACACTCCCTTCAGCAGTGCATGACAGTTCTGGTGACTTCACATCTGCTGATACTTGTTTTGTCAAAATGTAAAATAGTGTTTTAAATTTTAACTATTCTAATGAGAACATAACGTTAATTCACTGGGTTTTAATTTGCAGCCCCCTGATGTCCACTGACCTTGAGCATCTTTTTTTTTAATGTGCTCATTATCAATTTTTTTAAATGCTAATTAAGATCTTTTGCCCATTTTTATTTGAGTCATTTATTATCTTATTATTGAGGTGTAAGATTTTCTTAAATATCTTGGATGTAAGTCTTTGTAAGATATGTGTGCTATGACTATTTCTATTTCTTCCTAGTCTGCGGTTTGCCTTTTATTTGTTAACAGTGTTTTTCAAAGAGCAAACATTTAACATTTTGATAAAGTCCAATTCTTTTATTCCCTTTTATAGATTGTGCTTTTTGTGTCATATCTAAGAAAACTTGACCTCTCTCTAGGTTGTAAAGATTTCTCCTATGTTTTCTTCTAGAAGTTTTGCTAATTTCAACTTTTTTTCTTTAGATCAAAAATCAAGTTTGAGTTAATTTTTGTGTATATACCATTTTAGGGGAGTCAAGCTTATTAAGACATAATTTGCATACATTAAATTCATCCATTTGCAATATAGCTTTATGGGTTTTCATAAACATATACAGTCATGTTACCAGCATCAAACTTAAGATTTTGAGCAGATTAATCAACCCCCAAAAGTTCCTCCTGCCTCTTTGTGGTCAGACTCTACCCTGGAAACTACTGATCTGTTTTCTATCTTTATAACTTTGCCTTTTCTGGAATGTTGTAAATGAAGGCTTTTGAATCTTTTGATAAGGTAGGCTTTTGAGTCTGATTTCTTTTACTTAGCATAATGCATTTGAGATTCATCCATGCTTGTATGTGTCAGTAACGTATTCCTTTATATTTCTGAGTAACATTCCATTGCATGCAAATACAGCATTTTGTTTGTCCATTCACCAGTTGATGGACATTTGGGCTGTTTCCAGTTTGGGCTATGATGACTAAAACTGTTTGTTATGAGTTGAATTGTATACTTTCAAAATCGAAAATCCATATGTTGAAGTTTGAAACCCCAGTATCTCAGAATATGAACTTATTTGGAAATGAGATCGTTGCAGGTGTAATTAGCTAAGACGACGTCACACGAGTAAGGTGGGTCTTTAATTCAGTATGACTGATGTCGTATAAGAAGAGCGGAAGCAGGACACACATAGAATGGAAAGCATGTGAAGACAGACGCATAGGGAGAAGATGGCCAGGTAAGGACAGAAGCAGAGATTGCAGTGCTGCATCAACCAGCCAAGGGGTCTTCAGGGGTAAACTGTAAGCTGGAACAGACAGGGAGGATCTGTTAACAAAAAAGCAAACTGGAAATAACCCAAATGTCTATCAACAGTAAAATAAATAAATTGTTATAGGTATTTTGATATCGAACTAGCCCTGTATTTTTTGTTCTAAGAATATTTTGTTATGAACCTTTTAGTGTGGGAATGCTATTGATAAAGTTAAATGCAGTGTAGTTTTTATGATTGTCATATATGTAAAAAAAATATGGGTGAAATGAATATTTGAGCAGGGATATTTTCTGTAGAATAAAGTCCTTGTAGGCTGGGCATGGTAGCTCATGGATTCAATCCCAGCACTTTGGGAGGCTAAGGCAGGTGGATCACTTGAGGCCAGGAGTTCAAGACAAGACTGGCCAACATGGTGAAACCCTGTTTCCACTAAAAATACAAAAAATAGCCTGCATGGTGCTGAATGCCTGTAATCCTAGCTACTCGGGAGGCTGAGGCACGAGAATCACCTGAACCTGGGAGGTGGAGGTTGCAAGTGAGCCAAGAGTGTGCCACTGCACCCAGCCTGAGTGACTGAGTGAGATTCTGTTTAAAAAGAAAGAAAGAAAAAAGATAAAAAAAGGAAATTCCTTGAAATTCCTTGGTAACTGGCACCTGCCCACTACTTCATTCCCATCTAGAGCTGCTTCTTTCATCACCCACTTTCCTTCTGGCCACATCATAAGCAATACAAAACTTGATGTGATTCTGTAATCTCATGCCGATCCCTTTGCATGGACCATTCCCTACACTCCCCACTCTTTTTTCTTACCTGCCCAAACTTATGTGTTTATGTGATTTATTATTTAGTAAGTCTTTGTTCAGCCTCGTTTCTTTATCTGCTTCACAACTCCCATCTACTCCCCAGCCAGCACAGCTTATTAGGGCATATTGATCACATTTGTGCACACATCTGTTTTTCCTACTAAAACGTAAGTTTCTAGAGGGCTGATATCAGTAGCTCAAATAGCTGTCTCGGTGATAATCCTTTTTGTGTCTGGCTGATTTCAATCAATATTATGTTGATGAGTGATCTATACTTTTACATTTTCTTTGCTTTAGTATTCCATTTTTATGAACCTATCACAATTTATTTCTTTTACTATTGATATTTGGGTCGTTTCCAGTTTGTTTGTTTGTTTTTTTGTCATGTTTTTGCCATTACGCGTAATGCATTTGTGTACATGTCTTTATGAAGACACTATCTACATTAGGGAATTCAAAAAAGACCCCAAGTCTCAGTGTGGTGGAATTGCTCTCAACTGTTGGAAAAGAAAAACAAAAACAAAACAGAAATTGGTTGGGGGCTGAATTTTGTACCATTTTTGGTTAAATGAATAGAAGATTGCTATATGATGTCACTCATGGTCAGGAAGAAAACAAATGCTCTTCACTTATGCTGTGGGTGGGTGGCAAGTCTAAGATATGTCTGTCTTTTTTGTTGCATGGGGTCAACCAAAAGCTTTGGAATGAGATGAATATGTGTATACGTTGTGCATTTTGATTAAGTCAGCTTAATAACCATAATCTTAAATATGAATTTAGATTGTAGATTTATAGAGATGTTCAGACAGAAATCAGAACATCATTATTTCCTAATTGAGGAGAAAGTGGAATTCCTTACCAATATAAAACTTTTCTGATCTGCCCATAAAAATGCATCAAGAAACACCTGGCCAGGTGCAATCTGGTTCACATCTGTAATCCCAGCACTTTGGGAGGCTGAGGTGGGAGGATTGCGTGAGCCCAGGGCTTCAAGACCAGTCTGGGCAACATAATGAGACCTCATCTCTACAAACAATAATATAATAAACATAATAATGTTTTTTAAAAAAGAAACACCTATACTTCATTTCTCCATGGGTTAATCTGGTTATTTCTCAAATTTCCCAAATTTATCAAAATTTATTCTTAGATCTGGATATCCAATTTTTTTGGCTTCCCTGGGCCACATTGGAAGAATTGTCTAGGGCCACACATAAAATATAGTAACACTAACAATAGTTGATGAGCTAAAAAAAAAAAATTTTAAATGTCATAATATTTGAAGAAAGTTTCGGAATTTGTGTTGGGCCTATTTAAAGCCGTCCTGTGCCTCATGCAGCCTGCAGGCCCGGCGTTGGACAAATTAATGTTGCTCACATCTGTCTTCTCCTGCAGAGACACACAAGCGTCCCCTGGTGGCCGAGAGTGTCAACTGCAGGCTGAAATTCCAAGATTTTGGAAATGTCTCATTCTAGCCTATTTTCTTGCACTGTCCACACACACACACACACACACACACAAAGTAGAGAAAATAGAATAACTTGCTTCTAAATATTTAGACTCACATTTCCCTTCTTGCCTCCCACTGGAAACCAGAAATATTTGAAAATGCAGTGAAGAATACTTCCCGAACCTTGAAAAAGACTGGTCTGTCAGCAGCTGCTGAGCGTTAGGCTGACCTCTTGACTCACTCCTCGCCAGGCCAATAGGTACACCGATTAAGATGGCTGTTTTTTTGCTTTGTTTTAATATAATCACAAGTATAATACACACTTTTAAAAGAAAATACAGACATATAAAAAATGAAGAATGAAATGTCTTCACTGTTCCTCCCCACCTTCCTAATTATCCAATCCCGTAAACAGTAAACCTCTTTTCACTGTTTGGACGTCTTTAAAGAGATGAGACTTGTGGGAGGCTTCTCCATACTAAACTGGCAGAAAATTGGAAAAAGCAATGCAGCAGGAAGCACCATCTGCTACATTTCCTGATCTGTAGAAATGCCTCAATTAATGAATTTAAAAATACCCCTCACGAGCTTTCAAAGATCCAAAATGTGTAACAATGAACAGTAATGTATGAATAAATACTAAATCTCAGACTTCCTTTTGGGTATTAAAACAGTACCATTTAAAGAATACATGTGGCACCTTTTCATCACCACTACAATTTTCTACTAGTTGATTCTACATTTGGTGAAAACTTTCTTGCCACTGGTGTTAAACTATGGAAAGTCAAAATGAGTTAATTTTTAAATTTTTTTTTTTTTTTTTTCTGAGACAGGATCTTGCTCTGTTGCCAAGGCTGGAGTGCGGTGACTCAATCTCAGCTCACAGCAATCTCCACCTCTGGGGTACAAGCACTTCTCCTGCCTCAGCCTCCCGAGCACCTGGGACTACAGGTGTGTGCCATCATGCTCAGCTAATTTTTGTACTTTTGGAAGAGATGGGGCTTCCCCATGTTGGCCAGCTGGTCTCAAACTTCTGGCCTCGAGTGATTTGCCTGCCTCAGCCTCCCAAAGTACTGGGATTATAAGCATGAGCTACCGCACCTGACCCCAACTGTCAAACTTCTAAAATTCTTTCTTATTTTTTTGAGAGAGGGTCTTGCTGTGTCATCCAGGCTAGAGTGCAGTGGTGCAATCATAGCCATTGCTGCTTCAGCCTCCTGGGCCAAGTGGTCCTCCCTCTCAGCCTCCCTGAGTGGCTGGGTCTACAGGCATGTGCCACCACACCTGGATTTTTATATTTTTTGTAAAGTTGCGATATTTCAATAGTGCTCAGACTGGTCTTGGACTCCTGAGCTCAAGTGATTCTCTGGTCTTGGCTTCTCAAAGCAGTGGGATTAGAGGCATGAGCCACTGTGCCTGGTGGAATCAAACTTTCTAACAGTTCTCTGGTCCTAAAGACATACACATCTCTGCCAGCTGGTCAAATCTTACAGTCCTCTCTTTTCACTACATTGGTACTACTGACTAGATACCAGGTTTCGACTAAGGAAGATAACCAGAGGATTCTCCCTCAGTGGCCTGTTACCATGTTGTTGTCCACTTATGTCTCTTAACACTTGTGAGTTTATGTCACTGTCATTCCTGTGTTCTACCAATGATGTCTGTTACATCTTAAATTCAAGCCATTCCTGTCCCACCCCCTTGCCTCTGCCCTTGGATCTGCAAAGGGCAATCTGAGTGCTCTGGCTACAAAGCTACCTGTGTGTGTCCTTTCCAAGTCTACAGTAAAATCCCAGTTATTTCTCTGTATTCATGCAAACAGTAGACACCTACTCAGTATCCCACCAGATGCTTGGCCACAAATGTAAGTGTATTGGGCCATTCTTGCATCGTTATAAAGAAATACTCAAGACTGGGTAATTTACAAAGAAAAGACATTTAATTCTGCTTCTGATGAGGCCGCATGAAGCTTACAATCGTGGCGGAAGGCAAACAGGGAGCACGCATGTCACATGGCAAAACCAGGAGCAAGAGAAAGGGGGGGAAGTTGCCACACGCTTTCAAATGACCAGACCTCGTGAGAACTCACTCACTTTTGTGAGGACAGCACCGTGGGGTGGTAATAAACCATTCATGCAGAATCTGACCCTGTGATCCATCACCTCCCACCAGTCCTCACTTCCAACATGGGAGATCACTTCAACATGAGATTTGGGCAGGGACACACATCCAAACTATAAGTAACATCAACTTTCTGCCTCCAGGGAGCTTTTATTGTAGTGGAAAAGATAAATGGAGAAGCAGGTCATTAAAAACAAGGGCCAAGGACAGCGATTGGCACACACCTGGGGCATTAGGTAAGCTCCAAAGGTGGTTGCTTAATCTGTATGAAGTTTGGGTGGTGATGGAGCCATAGAGATGAATAGTGTTTAACCAGGTGAAGAGAGAGGGAGTGAACTCTAGACAGAGGGAGACATGTGAACAGAGACCTAGGGTTCTTCTTTATAAAGAACAGTAAGTGCCAAGGAAGGGAACTATGCCTCTGCCTCTTGGATACAAAACTCTTACCTGTGATTGTTCTGCTGTCCCCTAGCCAGATGACAAGGAATTCAAATGCTATTTGGAATTTCATCAAATTCATTGCAATGAAAATTACACATAATGTTAGATTTATCTTATAAATGCAAAAAAATGCATAAATTCACCTCTGCTCCAAACTTCACTATTGGAGAATAACTATTAGATTGCTTATTGATAAAAAGAATGTTAGGAGTTAAATATGTTAAGAAGAAAAAAAAAAGCCTTAGTAACTAATTTATCTTCTTTGTAGAATGTTTAGTGTTAATAGCTTTAATTTTAGGGCAAACCCAGGTGGTCAGTCATGAAGATGTTTACCAATTTATATGGAATGATTGAATGAAATGGACAAAACCATATGTTTGAGTGGCAAATGGAATTTAACCAAGAGAGGAGTTTGTAGGATGACAACACTTAAATTGGTAACTCATTGAGAGGCATTTTCAGATAATGTAAAGATCCTTTCTAATGGACCAGTTCAGGAAAAAGTCCAAGGCACCATTAGCACAGAAAGGCCATGATTATAATTTTACAAGGAAAATGATAATGTCATGTTAACAAGTAAATTGGGCTGTGTGGGTATTTGGAAGAGGTACATAAAGTAAATAAGGCCTGAGATTCACCAAGTGTAAGAGAGCCACACAGTCTTGGAAAAGCCCATCTGAGTTCCTAATAAGGAATATAAACGTCCTTCTTTTGTGGTAATGTGTTGAATTACAGTTCAGTATATTACCAATGTATTTCATGTATTTGTGTGTGTGTGTGTGTGTGTGTGTGTGTGTGTGTGTGTGTGTGCTGGGACTTTTCCTCCATTGGGCAGTAGGCCTACTGGAAACAACAGCTTAGCAAGATATGGATAAAAAGTCAAACTCTGGGCTTTCTAGGGAAGAGGCAGAGTGCCCTGCAGGAGATAGACTAGAATGATATATGGGCAGGGCCCTGCGATGGGGCCCTCTGCCTATCTACTCCCTCCCATCTACAGCAATCCTAGAGAAAAGGGCAGGAGAGACTGTTTTAAGGGACTGAAATTGTTTCCAACACCCAAAGGAAAAAGGGATAAAAGTACAAAATAGTTCCATTTATAAAACCTTAGAAAAAAGAGGGAACGTGTACCCAGATATCAAAATATACCATAAAACTATAATGAATTTTTAAAAGTGTGATATTGGCCTAGAATAGATAATTAGATCAGTGGAAAGAACCATATTACATACACACCCTACATCTTGAACTACAATTCAAGATGAGATTTGGATGGAGACACATATCAGACGCATTTTCCTTTTCTTCATCTTTGATAGCCATGCTTCCTTAGAGCAAATGTTCTTTTTCCCTTCTTAAGTTCCTCTCCTTTTTGCAGCATTGTGCTTTTTCTCTCATTTCATTTAATTGTGTTTTTGTTATTTTTCCAATTCATGAGTGTCTTTCAATTAAAAGCTTATAAATATTCTCTGCAAACTTCCTGAATATAGCTATCTATTTCATCATCCAAGTCATTAACGAAAATATAATGCTTAAGATTCCAGAATAAGTAAAATAAAAGCTGCCTGATATATTGTCCTTATACTACTCTCCTACAAAAAAATTCTGCATTTCACCCTTCCCGCAACTCCTCTCTGCGTGTTTGAACACAGCTGTACAAAGGCTCATCGGTGACAGGGAGAAGCTGCATTCTAGAATTGTTGCCAGTTGTTAAAAAAGCCTGGGAAGAAAGTAAACAATGAAATTACTGGGATAACTAGATGGGAGTTTTACAAAGGTAAAACTTATACCAAAAATGAAGTATAGGTGCTTGAGTGAGACCAACATGAGGGTGTCTGAGAGGCAGTTGTTCTGAGGGTGGGAAATTGTGGAGAGAAGTCTTGGCAGGAGATACACATTTTGCGGTCATAAACATCAGGATGAGGCTGGGCACAGTGGCTCACACCTGTAATCCCAGCACTTTGGGAGGCCAAGGCAGGTGGATCACTTGAAGTCAGGAGTTCGAGACCAGCCTGGCCAATGTGATGAAATTCCATCTCTGCTAAAAATACAAAAATTAGTTGGGTATGGTGGTGGGCACCTGTAATCCCAGCTACTCTGAGACATGAGAGTTGCTTGAACTCAGCAGACGAAGGCTGCAGTGAGCCAAGTGACCCACTGGACCCCAGCCTGGGCAACAGAGCAAGACTCCATCTCAAAATGATAATAATAATAAATATCAGGATGGTGAATGATACCCTGGAACCCCACTGGAAGGCAAACTAAAGAGAGAAAAATAAGGACTCAGGGCAGAATCCTAAACAACTCTGACTTTTCTGAGAGAAGACATGTGCCGCAGAAGCTTAAGCATGAGAGGATAACTGCATCCAGCACCCATTCTTTTTCACTCAACAAAAATGTACAAAGCAATTTTTAGACCCTGCAAATTCAACAGAGAGAAGAAAAACATGCCTGCTCTCCTCAAGTTTGAATTGTAGAGGGAGACAAACATCAAACACATAATTTGCCCATCTACTTAGTCACTATTTGGATGAAGAGGCACAGAGCTTGCATGACAGGTCATGACAGAGCAGCTGGAACCAGTCCAGGAGGCCCAGGGAGGTCTTCCTGCATAAGTGAGGTTCCATTTGACCTCTGAAGGGTGAGGAGGCGGTACCTGGGCCAAGGAGAGGATGGTCATGTCATGTAGATAAAACTGTACTGTATGTGGAAAGGAGAATGAAACATTCAAAAGACTGAAAGCCCAGTAGGTTCGATGGGCAGAAACTGGGCGGGAGAATAACTTGAGAAGGGGCTGGTGAATTAGGTTGAACATGAAAACTCAAGATTCTTCTCTTTATCCTATCGGCAATGGGGTGTCTTTAAGCAGGAGAATAACATGATCATATTATGACTTTAAAAAGCCAGTGTGATTGTGGTGTGTATTATACGATGTATTATATCTCTTTATGGGCACTTCATAATAAGGTAATACCTAGAGGAGTACTATGAGTATTGTGCTGAAAGACACCTATTCATAATGAAGGAAGGAAAAACAGGCCCTAAACAGGCCCTAGTTTCCTACAGTTTCCCCTTGCTTCTAACAACATTGAGGTTTCTTAGCTATTGTCTTCCTTCTTCTTCAGCCAATTTTGGTTGAAGATAATTCCATTTGCAACAATATCCTTAGCAACATAGGCACCCTTTGTTAAAGTAAATGCATTTCTTTCTTTTTATTTTCTGCGTAGATGTAACACATAGTCAATACTCAATTTTCTTCCCTTATAAAATAATTATTTATTAAGCACCTGCTAGGTTCCAGGCATTTCACTTGTCTTTAGAAGGAGCTGAAATCACCAACAAAATTCAATACAAAGTGATAATTGTATTTTATGAAATCTGTAGGCAGCACATATTTTTAGGAATTCTCAAAGTGTTTTCCAATAAGAATTAAATTGCAAATGACAATTAAGTTTTTAAAGCAGTCCCCAAAATCTTATTAACGATTGTAGTTACAAAATAACTCATTCAAGTTCCTTTCTGTGTGTGTGTGTGTGTGTGTGTGTGTGTGTGTGTGTGTGTAAAGAGGTTGTGTTATTAATGCTGTTCCCTCTTGTCCACATGTGGAATTTATAATCAAAGTTTTGAAACAAATGGGGGTTATCTTTGGTCTTCTTCCATTTCCTGTCTTTGCTCTGTCATGATGTCATGACATGCCACACTGTCGTGTACACACACTATGTATGTTATGGTGGCACGCTCTCTTTAGACCCTAGGGATTCAGCCCTCTCCTGCAGCCTGACCTTGGAACCCCCACTTCCTTGCCTATACTGCACTCAGGACTGGCCCATTGCCTAGAGATGTATTGTCCATTTTGATAGATATACCCTTCTCACCTGGTATGAAAACCATGTAAATGGCTGGGACCTAGGTGGGATTCGAGGAAAGAGAGAAAAAAGGAAGGAATCTATAGTCGAAAGGGAAGACAGATATGAACCAATCCCCTGATTACAAATGAGATGCTTATGATAAGTACAGGGTGCTCTGAAAGCATGTGACACCGGGATTGGCCAAGTCTTGGGTGTCGAAGGAAACCATCTCTGATGAAATGGCATTTAAGATAACTCATGAAGGGTGAATGAAACTCTTTATATAACATAGAGAGATTCCTATCGATCCATATGAATCCCTCTCTTATTCACATGTGACCCCCTGGTTCCAATCCTGGGCCTCCATTGTCATCTTCCCCACCGGGCCAACTATAGGACCAGCACGCTGACAAGGAGTCAGCGACCCTGAATTGGGAGCCCCAGCATGCCCAAAGCCCTTTGCTTCCATATCTGTAGCCTATGACCTCTTGACTCAGGATCAGATGAATCAATTCATCCAGGGGTGTTATCGTGTGGGTTCAAAATTACGTGTTAAGAAAACAGGCTTAGCAGTTGAGCCACCTTGGCTTCAAGTCATGACCCCACCTAAGATGCTACATAACCTTGGAAACATTGCTTAACCTCCCTAACCTCCAATTTCCTCATCATCTGTAGACTAGGGAGGGGAAAAAAGTGTGCTTCATGTCACTGTGCCAGGGTGATTTGACTGCAGCAAGCAGAAACTGACCCTTAAGTTGGTTAAAATATAAAGAGATGCATTCATTATCTTATAGAAAACGTAATCTGCCCCAGGGATAGCATAGCAGATGCCTGGCTGTGTTTCTCTGTGGCTCTCTTGGTCCGTCTTTCACCTTGTGTAGGTTTCAACCTCAGGCAAGCAGCAAGGTGCAGCTCTAAACATTAGGTTTAGGCACAGTGCACAGCAGGGGAAGAAGACAAGCTCCCCCCATCACAGCTCTCTGCTAAGAACGCATCCTGGATCTCTGGTACATGTCCCCTCAAAGTCCTGTTAGTCAAAAGTTGGTGATGTGCTTGTTTCTGAAAGAGAGACTGACCAAAGGAACGGGAGACCCGCAGACAAACCAGAGCCACCATACAGCAGAGAAGAAGGCAACCTGCTTCGGAGGTACAAGGCAGTGGGGAGGTGGAGAACCAAACAGAATTGGGGTGCTTTAGAGAGAAACACAGGGTCGTGGATGCTGGGGAGGGTCTGCTACAGAGTGTGGGAAGGATTCAGCGGGAATTGCACATAAATTGCTTCTTACTGTGCTTAACTTAGATCAATAATTAATCAACGTCTGCTTGGTAAAAGGGCAAACTCAAAGGAAGCTTCTGCAGCTATACAGGGACCGAAATAACTAGTGTATCCTCTCCACTGAGTGGCCTTTGCTGTAACAATGCCCTGTGTACCTCCCCAAGGATGTTCCATCCTATAACAATAGGCCTGGAAGTTGATGGGTACCTGGAGGTGGAGGGCTGCCACTTCAAAAGACCCCTGATCAAACCTGTGGTGTGCTAAGGTCAGAATAAGTCATAATCTGGTAGCTGTCCATCCCCCAGGAAACACACTTCAATGGAAGATGCCTGGGTCTTCTTCCAATTGTTGGAGCTGACATTCTAGAAACCAAAGGGTCGCTTGGGCCTTTCAAGCGGTCGGAGGCCACTGACCCTGTGGTTTTCTGCTTCCAGCTTCCCTCTTTTGAAAACATCCGCACCACCTGCATAGATCCCTGTGACATCAAGAGCACCGCCAAGGACCCAACAGGAGCTCCACTAACTGATCCGCTGCAACAAGGAGCCGCCTTCCTTTGAAATGCAAGCTCCAGAATTCTTTAGAGCCGTCTCCCAGGCAAACCTAGGGAAATTCTAAAGGAGAAACCCTGGTGGGGAAGGGGCGGTGAGCAGGTGTTAGTTCTGAATCATTTCAGTTCTTCTAAATGTGGTCTACATGACTTCAAAATCATGACCCCTTTTTGGGTCTCACCCAGCACTCTCAGCAATTCTCTTCTGCTTTGTTTTTCTAACCCATTTGGCGCCTTACCTTAGTTCCCATTCATTGTTTGGCCCCTGGGATTGCTGTCCCAGTTTGGAATGTTTACTTTGGCCCTGACTTTGCATTCTTCCAGGGACTTGATTTTCAGTATTCACCTATCTGTACCTTGCACCACGACTCCCAGAGATAAATACCTCCTTCCTCTGCCCCACCCTACCCACAGACTGAGTGTGCACCGTGGCCAGCCTCACCCGAGGGAGAGACGAGTCCATAATCGACAATTGTCCTTCCTTCTACTTTGTGAAAGTAGCTGTTCCTTAAATGCCTTGCAGAGGCAGGATAGAGGTCATCAGAGTGAACTGATTCTATCTCCTGTGGGAATTACTAGTACCTGTTACCCACTTAACACTTCAAGTTATATCTTAAATATATGTTTGGTTTTTAGATGTCAGGAAATATAATAATACAGAATGAAATATTTAATATTTTGGGTACAAGAAGCCCCAAGCTGGTGTTAGTCACTCTTTCCTAGGAGATGGAAACTCCCCAAATCCACTGGTCACTGTGTCTCATCCCTACCTCTTTCCTTACTCAACTTCTGGATTTACAGATCCTATAGATGTTTATTTTATTTTTTCCAGTGGCTTCTGTGGTTGTCACAGTGGGCATCAAAGGTATGGAAGATTATGGGTGTCCCATTTCTTGTGTGATTTAGGGGTTTGGATAGTGAAATGTACATTTGCCCTAACCAATGTTGCCTCTCACTATTTCCTTTAAGTTGCAAAAAGCTGGCATATGGAACTGTTGGCTTCAAGTTTTAGCTTAAACATCCCTCCAGTTATTACTTTTGTTTTCTTGGCTTCACTCATTAGAACAACTCTACAGAATGAAAGACATGGAGGGAAATAAAATTAGATTTAAGCAGGGCACTGTGGCTCATGTCTGTAATCCCAGCACTTTGGGAGGCCGAGACGGGTGGATCACTTGAGGGCAGGAGTTCGAGACCAGCCCGGCCAACATGGTGAAACCCTGTCTCTGCTAAAAATACAAAAGTTAGCCAGGCATGGTGGCGAGCACCTGTTGTCCCAGCTACTTGGGAGGCTGAGGCAGGAGAATCGCTTGAACCCAGGAGGCAGAGTTTGCAAAGAGTTGAGATTGTGCCACTGCCCTCCAGCCTAAGTGACAGAGTGAGACCCTACCTCAAAACAACAGCAACAACAACAAAACCAAAAACAAAAATAAAATAAAACTAGACTTAAGAAAGGGATCAATTAGATTTTAGAGTAGAAAGTGACTGATGTCTTGAATTTTAGTAGGTATCAATCTAAGTTCTGTTCCTTCCTTATACCTTGATGTAATGAACACTTATGAACTGCAGAAAAGCAAGACCAGCTGCTAGGCATGGGGAATATTCACCTACTTCATCTTTATGATAGACATTTTAAAATGTAATGAAACTATAGGGGTTAATAAGCTATCAAGGCTATTACCAGGTGACATCTGGTTATATACATGAACCACATGTAGATACCTGACTCAGAAATGCATATAAACTTTTGTGCAATTCTAGAGGCTCTAAGGATAGGGAAATGTGTATAAATAACCATTTTTCAGTACTTCCTACCAAGCCTTTACAGAAAAAGTCACCCCAACTCCAAGACCCCCAAACAGGAGCCTTTGAAATTATTTATGCAGACAGTTCTCTCAATAATTGTCAAGCCCAGATCATTAGTAATAATTACTCCAGTTGTTTTTATAAGACTGATGAATAAAAGATTTGAATCAACATATAAAACCTCCTAGAATTCATATGATCTGTGTAACTCCTGTAACATAAAGGGATATGATGATACTACTGAAAGCCAGCAAAGGAAACAGACTCACTTTGGGACCTCATTTAGCATCCAAATACGAACAGGCACACTATCATGACTATTCTCAGGAAAATTGCCATGAGCCAATGAACGATTTTCCAGTATCTGCTCAGGGCTACGATCTAGTGATAATAGGTGGTACCTGTGATGAAAGGTTTCTATTAGCATCGAGTTGATATTGACATTAGTTTGCAAGTTTATTTCAATGAGATGGACTTCAAGTTTGAGAAGATGCACATTCTTTGGGTAGGATGTTCACTTTCCATCCTAGAATGGTTAATAGTTTTGTTATCTCAAAAAAATTGAATGATTTCTGGAACATTTATCTATTTACCATGGCAAAGCCAGGAAATGTCTATTCACATTCAATATAAAAAGCATATTTGTAGCTAGAAAAAAAAAAACCAGAAAGAAATAGTGTTTCCCAAATTGAATACCTTTCCAACATTTATGGGTTCTTTGTTTAATTTGAACCGTTGACAAAAGTGGCATAGCCCTTTTTAAAATTTTCTGTTTAAAAAGCACACAGACTGAGAGGAGCCAAAAGTCTGAGAAATTTAAAATTACTATAAAACTGCCCTCATTTTTCCTAATTAAAGAGCAAGCTAGTCTGATTCATAGACTGGCCTCAATTGGAGAACGGTGAATAAAAAATGTGATTTATAACAGCCCTTGACAGGGATAGGGGAATCAAATTAAGCACCTAGAGAATTTTTAAAAACGAATGAAAATGAATCATTTGTAACTCATTTATTATTTGTGTATAAAGGCTACTACGAGGTTGGTTTCTCATGTTGTTTTGGAAAAAATGCATTTGCCTTAGCATTTAAGTAGACTAAACATGTCCCTTTGTTAATCATCACTGGCAGTGTGGTCTGTCTGGCATGTCTCCAAATTCCCAACTAATAGAGTCCAAATTAATAAACTTTGTTAGCTTTGCCAGTATTACGCTGGTTAGAGCTACATCAGTTGCTGGCTTTGGGAGGGATTTATTTTCTTAACATTCAGAGAAAAAGAATTTACCAGTGTGTAACAAAATGATTGTACATTCCCACTCTGGCCACCAGAGGGCAATGCACCATTACAAATACTCACTACCAACTACTGAAATGCGATTACAGACAAGCACTGTGGGTATACTCACTGGAGAAACAGAATCTCCAGCCCGACCCCAGACCTGTTGAATCAGAACCTGCAGCGATGTGATTTCAGGCAATTCTTGTGCACATTAAAATTTGAGAACTTCCAGGCTGGGCGCGGTGGCTCACACCTGTAATCCTAGCACTTTGGGAGGCCAAGACAGGTGGATCGTTTGAGGTCAGGAGTTCAAGACCAGCCGGGCCAACATGGTGAAACCCCATCTCAGTTACTAGGGGAGGCCAAGGCAGGAGAATCGCTTGAACTTGGGAGACAGAGGTTGCAGTGAGCTGAGGTCACACCACTGCACTCCAGCCTGGGCAACAGAGTGAGACTCTGTCTCTTTTCTAGGTTATGGGAAGAAAACGTTTTATATTTTGTATAAGATCAGAATTTGAAGATGTAAAACCTGGAGAGCTTTGTCATCCAGTCTCAATCTCAGTTTCTTGGCTCCTGATTTCTCCTGTCAGCATCACAGCCCCAAAACTCTTCTCTTCGTAAAAGCATCTGCCCCAAAATATTCCTTTAGTGACGTGTTCTAATTTCATAAATTACTGTAGCTGTGAATACTTACTTTGCCTAATGTATAGATTTTTGGGGGAGCTGAAAGAGCTCTTGAGTATTATCTAACACTGTCTAAATTTTCTATTTTTACAAGAGAAACATCTGGGCAGGGAATTTTCAGAACATGGTCCTTTGAATGAAATGATCTTCCTTTCCACACCCAAATATGAGCTATTTGCCTTTCAAGAGTCAGGACCCACAGTGGTTATAAATAGGACCCTGTGCCTTCAGAAGCTCCCCTCCCTCACAGACAGAGGTGGTGTTGAGCTGTGTGAGCTGGAGACAAGAGCAAGTCTTGTCAAGCCTTGTGCACACATCGGGGGGAAGAGTGTCCACCCTGTCCTACCTGAGTGTGCCAGGATTCTTCAAGGGACATAAAGGTTTGGACAAGTCTTTCCTGCTCTTAGCACTGGGAGAGCCTAAGGTAATTCTGGGAGAACGGATGCTTCCTCTAAATACCTGTGAGACTCCTGGGGCATTTAGTGGAAGCATCCCCAGGTGTGTCATTTTCTGCCCAGGCTCACAGGAAGGAGATCCCTTTGCCTGAGTTTGAATCGTGGGGGTTGGTCCCTCATGAATGGCTTGGTGCCATGATTTAGGTAGTGAGTAAGTTCTTGCTGTAGCGAGACTGGATTAGTTATAGCAATGGATTAATTCCTGAAGAGTGGATTGTTATAAAGACAGGATGTCTTTCAGGTCTTGCCTCTTCTCATGTATCTGCTTCCCTTTTACCTTCTCCACCATATTGTGCACAGCACAAAAGTCCTCTCTAGGAGCCAGGGTCATTCACTTGAATTTCCAAGTCTGTACAACTAGGAGCTAAAGAAGCCTCTTCATAAATGACCTAGCAACACAAAACAGACTAAGGCAAAGATGTTTGAGAACATGCATTAATTCAGAGAATAAATCATTGAGTACCCCACCTGAGGCAGATACTTGAGAAAAGGAGCTTTCCAAGGACCAAATGAAGTGGATCAGAGGCGTTGGATGTGGGAAGGTAAGCAGGAAAGAATGGGAGATGAACAATGTGTTGATCTATAAATATGCCATTAAATGTTTATGGATAAAGATACAAAGTGTTATGTAAGTCCCAAACGTGGACCCTGAGAACAAAAACATGGTAAGTGAAAATCTGATGTATTAAACTATTTTAGCAATACAATGGAATTAAGAATGCAAGAGGAAGTAAAATCATTGCAAAGTTTAGTTAAGGGTTGAGGGATAGGAGATAAGGCAGAAAAGGGGAAAAATAAAGAATTCTAAAGATTTCATTTCATTAGGTTGTGAGCAAAATATGAAGGAATCAAGAAGAAGACAATAGAGGAGATAATGGGGCTCAGTGGGAAAGACAACATCGAAATAATAGGACAATAGGGTCATTTGGTCTGATTTAGAGAGCAGGAGAAAGCCAGGTTATTAATTGAATGGAATAATATAGAACTCCTAAATTAATATGATAAAGATAAAATTTATAGCAACAAAGGCAGACCAATAAAAATAAGCAGGGAAACAGAGGAACAACAATGCTAAGTAATAGCCATAAAGTAATAAGAGAAGTATATTTATTTAATATTTTCTTTTTTCTGTATCATTTGGGTTCATTTTAGACCCAAAGAGATTTTAAAATTTAAGGCTATGGGTGTTTTTATTGTTTGTTTGTTTGGCTAAGTACGGCTTTTATTACAATAGACAACTGTTCATGTACAGCATTTTCCTTACTTTGTAATTCCAAATATTTTCTAAGAAGTTAGAACCTCTAGACCGGGCACAGTGGCTCACCCCTGTAATCCTAGCACTTTAGGAGGCTGAAGCGGATGGATCATCTGAGGTCAGGAGTTCGAGACCAGCCTGGCCACCATGGTGAAACCTGTTTCTACTGAACATACCAAAAGTAGCCGGGCATGGTGGCACATGCCTGTAATCCCAGCTACTCGGGAAAGCTGAGGCAACAGAATCGCTTGAACCCAGGAGGTGGAGGTTGCACTGGGGCCAAGATCACGCCACTGCACTCCAGCCTGGGTGATAAGCGATTCTTTTAAAAAAAAAAAAAAGAAGGAAAGAAATTAAAACTTCTTTTGACCCGTGGATGATTCAGCTTATTTTTACTTTTTAAAACTTTGATTTTTGAGTGTGTAGAATGAACAGTTTGCTATTGGTGTCTAATTTAATTGTGCTATGGCCAGAGATGGTTGTCTATATGAAATAGATTTTTTAAATATTCATTGACATTTGCTGTGTGGCCCAAAATATAACTTTCGTATGTAATGACCTCTAGATCCAGCTTATGTTTTCTTGCCTGCTTGATCTATTAATTGCTAAAGAGATACACTGGAATCTCCCACTATCATGATTGGTATGTAAAATTCTTCCTATATTCTTCCAAATTAAATTTGCTTTATGTATTATGAAGCTATTTTATTGAATTTGTATAAATTTAGAAGTGATACATCTTCCTGGTGAGTTGAAACTTTTATGAACATGTAGTAATCTTCTTCATTGTCATTAATGTTTTTATTTCTGATGTCTGTTTTGTCTATTATTAAAATAATTATCCTACTCTTATCTTTGTAAATAATCTTTTCTTATTAAACCTTACTGTGTTCTAAAGTGTTAGGTTTTTTTCTTTTAAACAGAGTGTAACTAGATTTCAAAAAAAAAAAAAAACTAGTCTGACAATCTTTATCTTTGAAATGCAGATATTAGTCATTAATATTAATGTGATTATTATTATTTTGTATTTTCTGATTTTCTTCCAAGTTTATCATCTCCCTTTTACTTCTTTCTTGCTCTCTTTTGGAGTAAGTTTTTGTTTCATTCCTTAGTATTTTCTAAATGATATATTATTTCCATTTTTAGTGATGACCCAGAAAATATGACATGCATGTTTAATTTAACAAAATGTAAAGTTAATCAACAGCTTTGCCCTCCTCCCCAAGATTCAAGAGCTTTGGTTGGCCTTTCTCCCGTTTTCTTCCCCTCTTGACATTTGTGCTATTTTTGTACAGAAATTTATATATAGCTTAATTTTTGTGGTCTTATACATTGAACATTTTTATCATTACCTTACCAGTCATATAAATTTTGTTTATTCATGTTCATGCATCTGAGACTCTCTCCGAGATTATTTTTTTCTCTTATAAAGAAATTACTTTGGAGGGAGTCTGTTGATCATGACTTCTGTTTTTGCTTTTCTAAATGTGTTTTTCTTTGTCCCTTGTTACTAAAAGAGAGTTTTGTTACATGCAATTCTAGCTGAATGTTATGCTTGTCTTCCTGACTCTCATTGTCCTTGCTGTCAATGGAATTGTTTTTTTTTAAATAGATTTTGACATATGCCCTCATTTGCTTACCATAATTTCTTATTGATTTCTGTTATTCTCTTACACTGTTTGGTTAGCACCCCTTTCACTCTCAAGAGTCTCCTGGTTTGGCTGGGTGTGGTGGTTCATGCTTGTAATCCTAGCACTTTGGGAGATGGAGGCAGGCAGATCACGTGAGGTCAGGAGTTCCAGACCAGCCTGGCCAACATGGTGAAACCCTGTCTCCACTAAAAATACAAAAAGTTAGGTGGGCATGGTGGCACATGCCTGTAGTCCCAGCTACTAGGGGGGCGCTGAGTCAAGAGAATCGCTTAGAACCTGGGAGGCAGAGGTTGCAATGAGCAGAGATTGTGCCATTGCAGTTCAGCCTGGGCAACAGAGAGACTCCGTCAAAAAAAAAAAAATTATCCTAGTATCCTGGTTTGGTCAATAAAATATATAGTTAACCAATTAACTATATGTTTTAAAGGATAAAGGCAGTTTATCCTTTTCCTTTGGATACCTTTAATGTTTTTACTTTTTTTAACGTTTGATGTTCTGCAATTATGTTATATGTCTTCGTGTTGAATTTATTTTTAATTACTCTACTTGGGATTGCTTGGGCTTCCAGAATCTAAGACATGGTTTTTCCAGCAGTCCAAGAAAATGCTCAATCATTGTTCTCTTTCAAATGCTTACCTTTTCTCCTTTTTCTCTGTTCTCTCCTTTAGGAAGCATTAGAATTGCTTTAACATTGACTGATTTTACTTTACTCTCCATGTAGCTTAACTGCTCAGATTTTCCATTTCCACATTTGTCTGTGCTATGGTCTGAGTAATTTCACCAGCTCTGTTTTTCCATAACTTATGATATATCCAGTTATTGAGTTTCCAATGTCTAGGTTTTCATCTTTAGATATTCACTCAGTTCTTTTTCAAGTTGATCAGGTCAGTTTTCATAATATCTTATTACTTGGGCATTCTTTCAATTTGCCTTTTTCCTTTAAATATACACCACATATTTATTTTATACTTTTAGTGATTCCAACACTTATTGTTTTTGTCTATCTGAATCTGTAATTTCTTGTTTCTGCTGAGTGAGCCTCACACTTACACCTATGTGCTCCTTTCTCATTTGTGGGCAGGAGGTCTGGCTTAAATGGTGAGCTTCCCTCCAGTGGACTGGGAACACTATCACCTTATGAGCACTATCAGTTCAGCACTACTTGAAGTTTAAATTTATCGTTTTCCAAACATACACACAGTAGAAGTTCTGGCCTTGCAGACTTGTTAGTATGATCTTGTGGTTAGAAATTTTCACAGGAGGGTTTTCTCCTACCTACTTCTAGTCTCCCCACAGCCAAAACCAACACAAGCATGTCTGATCATTGTTTTCCTCTTCAAGGCAAGTTTTATCTTAATTCAGACTGTGCTTGTCACCTACGAAGGTACGGCCTTATGAAGTGAGCCTCATAGGTAACCGGTCACAATGGTCAGGCTCTCTGGTCCATCTCTTGGTCCCCATGTGTGGCCTGTTTGACTAAGGCTCTAGGTTACCAGGCCACCCAGATATCGCCAGGGAAAATTACAGCACAAGAGTTGTCTGTTGGATTCAATATTTCTTGTTGTTTCTGGACATTAAGGAATTCCCTTACTGTTCACCAGCCAAGTCATGTAACATCTATCTATCTATCCATCCATCCATCTATACACATATATTTATGTAAATGTGCATTTAGCATTTTTAAGTGAGATATACTTTTACAAGTTTATTTGAATATTTTATCTGCCATATTATTAGAAATTGGACTCTGTGTGTGTGTGTGTGTACGTATGTGCACAAAGCTTGTTGATTTTCTCAAGGAAACATTCATAGCCCTTCCCAGTGCCTTACCTTAACATATGAGTCATCTCACTGCCTTAGCTTGGCTGCCTTACCCTCTTCTGTCTTATTCTGATACTCTGAAAGCATTCTAAAATAGATTGATTTCCTCGTATCCTGTAGGAAGAATTCAGAGACTGTTCTCCAGTAGGCATGTAAAATTAGAATAGCATGCTTCAGTGGATTTCTGGAATGTAGAATAATTTTATAATACTAACTAATGAATGGTACAAAACACAGAAATAAAGGCATGAAAGAAAAAGTAAGTACATGTCAGTAAACTAGAACATACACATCTCTAAGTCGTGCAGTGTACTTGGTTGTTGATCATTGATGACTGACTGTGATAGGTACTAGGTAACTAAAATTACACTCATTGTAAGATCATTTGATGTGCACTTTAAGTAATGAAAAGAATCTTCTGTCTAGGTTTGTTATATCTTGGATTCAAGAAACATCTCTCAGTTCCTATAGACCCACACTCAATGGCAATTAAAGCAAAATAGCAATAATTTCTTTAATAAAGTAATTGACTTACATTTAAGGCTTTGTTTCTTACTCTGAATTTTCTTACTGTTTCTTCACAATGTTCTAATTTTCAGTCACTTTCTGTCTAAAGCTACAAGAGAGTCTTCTTTTTATCAAGCTAATGGTGCCATCTGTTTTTTAAAATATAATTCTATGTATACAGCTCTGTCTTAATTTCAAGGAAATATTTATCTTTTCTCTACTTTCTTGAATCACATCTTCTAATGTGTTTGTCTTTGGATGACTTTATTCAGAAGAAATTTATTTTTCTTCGAGTTTTATTGAGTATTATTCTGCAGATTTATCTGCATTCCATCATTTCATCACATGCCTTCTATAATTAATATTCAAATCTAGGAAATTAGAGAAAGACTGTTCAGGAATTAAATCAAATTAAGTAATTATTCTGGGCAAGTTTTGATTTCTTAACTGATTTGTTGAATATGTGCCAGGATAATTCACTGAAACATTAAAATGTGTTTCTTCTTTCTCTTTCTCCCCTAGCTTTCAGAGATAATGGATGCTGATCCCTTGCCTCTGGTACTTTTAACAGTGCAGAAAGCATAAAATGATGGACAATACTGCTACCTCTCTTTTTCAAAAATTGGAGCTCACTGAGGACAATATGCTCTGTGCCTATAGGGAGAAAATAAAGAAAGAAAAAGAAGGAAAGAAGATAAGAAAGAAAAAAGAAAAGTCAGTCAGTCAGTCAGTCCCCTTATGCTTCCAGCAGCCAGGGCAAGTAAGTATATAAAGCATTTGAAATATACCCAGATCCTCTGCCTCCCATCTTCAAAATATTCCCCTGCCTCAGCCTCCTGAGTAGCTGGGATTACAGGCTCCTGTCACCACACCCAGCTAATTTTTGTATTTTTTGTAGAGAGAGGGTTTCGCCATGTTGGCCAGGCTGGTCTTGAACTCCTGACTCAGGGGATCCAGCCACCTCAGCCTCTCAAAGTGTTGGGACTACAGGCATGAACCACTGCACCTGGCCCTTCTGTTCTTTTTAAGAAGGCCCTCCCTCAAGGGAAACATTTTACCAGAGTCTAACCATTCAAGGAGAAAGAAAATACCCAAGTGAGGCTCACTAAAGGACTGAGACCTAATCCTAGGAGTATAAATGCCTCTTCTCCCCCGACACCTTACCACCATATCTTATATCGTAGCAGGGGAATATAGTTGAAAGAATTGTGAGCCTCAGACCCCATTTAAGGAGTCTGTAGACAAACTAGAAGACCACAGGGGAGACAAAAACAAGGACACTAAAGGGAACGTTAGCCAGACACCACAGCTTTAGTAAACAGTAAACAGCCTTACTTCCAGCCAAATAAACAGAAGCTCAGGCTCAAAGCCTGTCTCAGCTGTTTGTACTGTATGCGAATGAGAGAAGCTTCCTAACTAAGCACTCAAGGACTATCTTGGAGGTGAGAATGGGGGGCCCCTGTGTGATCATTTCTCCAGCGTTTGGAACAAGCTACACACAGGCTATAGCAGTAATGACATGCAGAATTGCAAGAATCACAGAGACACGAACCATCCTGAAGCATAGATGCTGAGCTTCAGAATCATAGAATATTGGTGCTGAAAGGAATCATTTAGTACTTGTCCAACCCTCACATTGCAGACGAGAAGATTGAGCTCCAGAAAAGATAATCCTTGACTGGGTGCTCTGGCTCACACCTGTAATCCCAGCACTTTGGGAGGCTGAGGCAGGCAGATCACAAGATCAGGAGTTTGAGACCAGCCTGGCCAACATGCTAAAACTCCACCTTTACTAAAAATACAAAAATTAGCCAGTCATGGTGGTATGCACCTGTAATCCCAGCCTCTCAGGAGGCCGAGGCAGGAGAATCCCTCGAACCCAGGAGGTGGAGGTTGCAGTGAGCCAAGATTGCACCACTGGACTCCAGTCTGGGCAACAGAGTGAGACTCGCTCTAAAAAAAAAACAAAAACAAACAAAAAACATACAAGAGTCTTGGGATGTCATCTTCAAGCAAAGTTTATTTTTCCTCTCCCACCTTTCCTGTATGTTTCCCTGGGTGGAAGTTGTTTCCTGATCTCTGAATGAAAAATATATTTACTTTCAATCAGATGCTTCTCATAGTGGCCAGGCCTATAGAATAAGCAAAGTTTCAAATATGACTTAGAGTAAAATCTCACACTGTCCTTCCTCCCATTCATCCCATTCATCCACACTGGGGTCTGCTGAGGTCTGGAATCTTCTAGTTGGTAAGGAAGGCCAGTCATTTCTCTCTTTTCTCCTCCTCCCACAGAAGTTTTTGACCCTAGTAGGTTGATGTAGGGAAAGCAAGAAGTAGGAGGAGATGGAAAGTTTCTACTTGAATGGTAAAGTTTTAAGATGGTTTCATGCACTGTGAGTATGAAAACTATTTACGGTCCAAATCTGTCACAGCTGCCCCAGTACTTTTGAGGGGTTTTCCGAGAACCTATCCTGAGGGTCAGGAAATGTCTTCTGTAAAATGTCAGAGAGTAAATATTTTAGGCTTTGCAAGTCACACAGTCTCTGTTGCAGCTACTCAACTCTGCCCTTGTAATGCCATAGACAATATGTCAATGAACGGGCATGGCTGAGTTCCAGTAAATCTGCATTGACAGTAACAGCAGCCCACCCAGAAGCCACAGTTTGCCAACCCCTGATCCATCCAGTTTTAGGCATTCTTTCCGCTTTGGGAAAGAACAGAGCAGCTCCAGCTTCTCCCCCCACTGGAGCCTGGTAGAGCCTGGTGTTTTTCTAATGGCCACTTGAACAAGTTCTGGGACACGTCCCCATTTCTTCTCTTTATCATGGGCTCATTACATCAGGTCTACAAGAAACTCTCATGAATTATTTGTCCCCCCACCAAAGACTCTGGGCATCTGGCTGATCCCCTTCCTGGGAATTTACTTTAGTTTGCCATCAAGTTAGGCAGCCAGTTTGGAATCTCAGATCCTCAGGCATGAGTCAAATCCAAGTCTGCTGCGTCTAACTAGATTCAGGGACATGAGTTTTCCAAGGGGTCCTTTGAAGGTCCCTCTCTCTGCTCAAAGTAAGGAGCAGGCTTGATGTGTCTCACCATACTCCAATGGCATTTGCCACACCACCTCTACAAACCTCTTCAGTCTCTAGCAACCCGACCCCTCTCACCCTTGGTGTAGGTGAATCTCTAACTTGCTTCACAATTTCCAGGTGGCTGGGTGTGGTGGCTCATGCTTGTAATCCCAGGAGTTTGGGAGGCCAGGGCAGGAGAATCATTTGAGCCCAGGAGTTTGAGACCAGCCTGGGCAACATAGGAAGGCCCCTATCTCTACAAACAAAACAAAATAAAACAAACAAGCAATAAAAACAACCAATTAGCTAGGCATGGTGGTGCATGCCTATAGTCCCAGTTATCTGGGAGGCTAAGGCAGAAGGATTGCTTGAGTTCAGGATTTCAAAGATGTAGTGAGCTATGATTGTGCCACTGCACTCCAACCTGGGTGACAGAGTGAGACCTTATCTCTAAAAAATAATAAAATCAAATAAAAATATTTCCATGGGAAACATGGAATCTATTGTCTTCACACCTCAGTCAAACTGACAGGAAGTGCCATTTTACACTGCGTGAGTAAAGCACGCATCACAGCACTGTGCTCCATACTGCCAGCTTTCTTGCTTCTCATACCTCCATCTGAATTTTAGCACCCGTTCCCTGTCTTAAACTGGGATCACCAAGCTCTCTAACGGAACTTTAAATTT
Source organism: Sapajus apella (assembly GCF_009761245.1). NCBI lineage: Eukaryota > Metazoa > Chordata > Mammalia > Primates > Cebidae > Sapajus > Sapajus apella. The sequence continues at coordinate 15,438,604 of NW_022436961.1, read as the reverse complement.
TTATTGTAACAATGTGACAAACACACGGCACAAGTTAATGCATGCATATTCATTACCACAATGATATTCACAATCTCCCTCTTCCCCTCCATTGCACATACTTACGTGGCGGGGAGAGGCTGGCAGAAGGGAAGAGCACAGGTCTGAGGGAGCAACGACGAGAGAGACAACTGTGGGAAAAAGGAAGCTTTGGGGTCGGGAGGACAGGGGAGGCTACTGCAATGGAGGCTTTGGGGAGCAGGAGCAGAAAAGAATTTGGGGGTGTTTGGCTGTATGTGGAATGCACTCATTTAAATCCCTTTCAAGAAAACCTCTAAGAAACATTTGCGTTGCTCTTCGAGGATTCTGGAATAGTCTGCATTTTTTTTCTTCTTTCTTTGTTATTCTCGCTGGCTAGGAAGGCTGGCTTTAGCAGGCAAAGGTTGGCGGTTGGCTTTAGGACAGCCCAGCTGTATTCAGGCTGCATTCCAAGTTGTTGAATAAATACAAGTATGGCCCGTTGATTTCAGTCATACTAATCACCCATCATCTTCAGGTGGGGTAACTGGATGTTCGAATTTACCCAGAACAGTCCCTATTATTGCCTCTTGTCCCAGAATAATAAGTAATAACATCCCCTTTCAGTCGTGATAATAATAAGTAATAATATTCCTCTCAGTCTTGCCCTGGTTTGGATGATGGATGAGATGGTCACTGTTCCTTTAAGTGACAGCTTTTGCCTTTACTGCAGCACCTCTCTCTGCTTATCTGGCTTAAGATTATAGTGTGTCTTATGGAAAAAGAAATAGAAGTCATGATTTATTCCTGTTAAGAAAAACAATTGTGACTTGGAAGAAAAATTATTTGGGGAGTTAGTAACACATTTGATCCTCATCATCTGGAGACATGAAGAATAATTTAATTAGCCTCTGTTGCAAAGGAAGTAGCCCAAATGCTGCTCTGCTTCCCCAGCCTGGATGTGCTCTAACATCAGTGACCCAGGGAGCCCGTTCTGCTCACACTGCTCCACACAGCCAGTTCCCTGCAGAAAGTGCTCCTGTCCCTCTCCTTACCAACCAAAATATGTCTGGGAATTTCTAGACGTTTACTTTGCTCCTAAACCAGCATGACTACATCCGTACCCCCAAGACATCAACTACATTCTTCATTTCCTACTCTCTCCTCCTTCCAAGTCAGCTACCTCCTTGAAGAAGCCACATTCTTGCTGCAGCGGGTAGAATCCCAAATAAAGCCCAATGTCTGTGCAAAGGTATCCTCACCGGGTTCTCCCAAAGCCGCCCTTCCTCAACAGTGTTGGGGCAGAGCTGGCTTCAGGGACAACTGAAGGGAAAGACTCTCTCTTGGCCACAGTTTGATACTGGGTTCCATGGCAGCATGCCTATGGCCGTACTCAGAGTCCTTCATTTTCTGGCCCTTCCAACCAGGCTGAAGGGCTAGATAGAAGACTGCGTAGCCTCTGTTCTCTGTTCCTCCTTTTGACCAAAACAAACCTTCCAGTCATGTCACTTAACGCACATAGATACCTGATGAAGGAGATGCAACCTTTTGGACATACCCCACATCTGCCCTATCCTATCACAGAAGTCCTCTTTAATAATTAGAACTGATTGAAAGTAGACTTACATGCTGGTTAGTCATGGTTTGCCCGCAATACTGGTAATATTCTGGGAGTAGCTGGATCTGGGTCATTCCCCAGGACATTAGAGAGTGTGTCTCTTCATTGGGTGAGAACTTAGATGTGAAGACCACCAGGATACCTGCAATTCTGGGTTGGCCAGAATTCTAAAATTAAGTTATTTACTCTCCATTAACATATTTGGAGATAGGGTAAAATAGACTCATTGCTTGTTGATTAGATCATGACATTTATAAGCTGGAAAATGAGAATGAGCAAAGGATGCTTTTCTTTTTCTTTTCTTTTTTCTCTTTATTCTTTTTTTTTTTTTTTTTGAGATGGAGTCTCACTCTGTCACCCAGGCTGGAGTGCAGTGGTCGATCTTGGCTCACTGCAACCTCTGCCTCCTGGGCTCAAGTGATTCTCCTGCCTCAGCCTTTGGAGTAGCTAGGACTATAGGCACATGCTACCACACCCAGCTAATTTATGTATTTTTAGTCGAGATGAGGTTTTACATTGTTGGCTATGCTAGTCTTGAACTCCTGACCTCGAGTGTAAGCAATGCTATATTCTCTGCTTGCATAGATAACATCTTGCTCTCTTAACTAATATTTTGGCTTGTGACAAGACATTCCTTCTGGGCTTTTTCTACTCTTGGCTTATTGACTCAGACCTGAATATCAAACCCTCTTAGACCTGCACGTTATCACGGAGCAGAGGCTGTGTGCAGCAGGGTCTGTGATGAATGAACACAGCCCCTCCTGTGTGGCATGCATGTGGCAAGGCACCCGGTATGCAATCACTCAGCTGCCCTGCCTTTTCCACGAAGGTGGGGCTGTCCAGGTGTTTTATCACATCCTTGTTTCCGGTCACACACTATTCATCAGAAGGGATCACTGACAGGATGTATACCAAGACATGACTAATACTCGTTCCCCCACGTCACCTAATCTTTTATTTGGTTGCTGTTGCCATGGATTAGCATTTCTTACCAGGGCCAGAGGCCTGCTGAGTGGAAGAGCTGATGCATAGGTGAGGAAATGCAACAAAAGCTACTACATTAATTCCATTTGTAGAAAACTTAGAGCTTTGGAGAAGCAAAGAAAGCCAAGAAAGTCTAAATAGTTTTTGTTTTTGTTTTTGATTTTTTTCTTTTTTGAGACAGAGTCTTGCTCTGTCGCCCAGGCTGAGTGCAGTGGCACAATCTCAGCTCACTGCAACCTCCGCCTCCTAGTTTCAAGTGATTCTCTTGCCTCAGCTTCCTGAGTACCAGGGATTACAGGCATGCGCCACCACGCCCAACTGATTTTTGTATTTTTAGTAGAGACAGGGTTTCACCATGTGTTGGTCAGGCTGGTCTGGAACTCCTGACCTTGTGATCCTCCTGCCTTAGCCTCCCAAAGTGCTGGGACTACAGGTGAGAGCCATGGCACCTGGCCCTAAATAGTTTGTGAAAGCTTAGTAACTCCTTCACATTTAAAATTATAACTTTACATAAGCTCTACATATGCAAACCATATGTGTTATCCACATCCATTCCCCACTCTGGAAATGAAGGATGGGTATACTATTCCTGTGCTTTCCCTCCACCAGACAATTCCATGTGCACCGAAGCACTATGCACATGGAAATAATTAATTCTAGAAAATGCAACTATCATGCCAGCAGGGTTTAAATGTGTTTATGTGTTTATGTATACAAATATTTGCATTCACCAGGCAAAAACAGCAGTCAAATGTTTAAAAGACACATTTCCTCTCATATGCAAATAAACTAGGAGAGTGAGCTTGCTCTCTGGGCATGGTGACAGTGACTTGAACACTCTTCCAACTCAGCCAGGTCTGGCCAAGTTGCACGCTGTTGCCCGTTTCTTCTCTGCCTTCCTGAACCTTCTCTGTTGTGTTCCTCCTTTCCCTCGCCTATTTCTAAGCCTGCTTCTCCAGTTTTTAACTTCATAGTGTAACATTTTGGAATTTTGAAACTCTTTGGAGAAAAACTGCTCTAAAAGGAAGAGAAAGTGAGAGAAAGAGACAGATTCCCTTTATTTCTGTTACAAGCTGTCTCTCCTTTCCTGTTTCTCTACCCTTGCTATTTCTTTAAGACTATTAAAACAGTTTTATTAAATCTAAATATATGAGAAAAATGCATATTGTGGTTCACTACACGTGCAATAAGGTTGAATCATTAGCCACCTGGTAGGACTGGGAAATAGTATCCCAGCATTTTTTTCTTCTCTGTCCTACAAGTTTCTATTGCTATTTGGGTTACAGGATAGGGTAATGCAATGGACACTGGAATTGGTCTTAGAAGACCAATGTTTGAATTCCTGTTGAGGCTGTTACTAGGTTTGACAAGTCAGTTAGCCTCCTAAGGATTTCTTCCTTGCTTACCTATTTCATTTGTGTCATGCAAATTTAAGGTACATGCAATACACTCATAAATACTCACATAAACACTTGTAGATATACACACATATTTCAGTGGAAGTATATAGTCCCTACAATCTTCATTTCCTTTTTTTTTTGCTTTGTTCAGTGTAAATGAATAGACATTTACCTTGCCCCAGATTTTACACTACTGGAGTAGATTTTTTTTTTGAGGATATGATAAGGTTATTTTTCAGTTTGTTTTCAAATGAACAATCAAGATTAGGAAAGGGAAACTTATTATACGTATAAACATGTGTTATCTGTGCAGGGGATATCAGATGTATGCTAACTCTCTTTTGTGTAAAGAGATCATGTCTAAATCCCTTGAGTGGCTGTTCAGCTAAAGTTTAGAGTCTCTTAATCTTGTATTTGATGCTAAACCAAATAAGGCTTTAGGGAAGAATTAAGAATAAGCCAGACAGTGTAAAATTCCTATTTTGTTGAAGTTGAATAGTATTTGTTGCATTAGGTATAACCAGGGTAATTACTACAAGGGTTAGTTGAGTACACTGTCTGTACACATACACTCTAAAATAAAATGACCTAGGTATACAGAAGGACTAAAGGGATTAAATATTTTTATCTTATTATTTGACATTGAGAGCATTGCCCTTTTGTTGAAACAAAATGTCATTCAGATGAATAGAAAAGGTCATGCCTCCAGCATCACAATGAATCTAAATCAGGGGAAAAGTAAGTTGAGTAACAAATTTTTACTTAAATGCCATTAAATTTTATTTTGTATTTTTGCGTCTTGGATTTTGTCCAGAGAAACATTCTAATATTGTTTAAGTAATAGGGAATGGAAAAGATTCATCAGCAATTAGCAAAATTTCAAAACATGAAAATGGACACGAGTCCTAAGACACACTATGATTTTTGCTTTTTGTTGCTGTTGCAGTTGTTGTTTTCGTTGTGTCTTCCAGGCTGGAGTGCAATAGCATGATCATAGCTCACTGCAGCCTTGGACTCCTGGGTTCCAGTGATTCTCCCACCTCAGCTTCCTGGGGAGGAATGGAGAAGACAGGCATGTGCCACTGCATTTGGCTAATTAATTTTTCTTTGTTTGTTTTTGTAGAGCCAGGATCTTGCTATGTTGCCCCGGCTGGTCATGAACTAACACTGTACATTTTTAAATGAACTCTCTTTGGGGCTGACAGCGTGATAAAATAATGTATGTTCTTTCTTCTCTGGAGAATAATTATAAACATATTTTTTTTGCATTACAACACAGATTTAGCCTAAAGTCTAAGTCAAATTCAAAACAACTTAAATATTGCTCCATACGGCTAGTTGGTTTTCTTCCTCTCTCTCTTTTTTTTTTTTTTGAGATGAGATCTCACTTTGATTCCCAGGCTGGAGTGCAGTAGAGCAATCTTGGCTTACTGCAAACTCTGCCTCCCAGTTTAAGGTGATTGACCAGGCTGGTCTTAAACTCCTGACCTCAAACGATCTAACCACCTTGGCCTCCCAAAGTGCTGGAATTACAGGCATGAGCCACTGTGCCTGGCTAGTTGGTAATCTGTTAAGGTGAGGTTGCATTTACAGTAATCAGTTGTGTTTACTGCTCCCGCCCCACATTTTGTTTTCAGGAATTCAGTGGAATTTGTTCTTATATTTATTTGTGAATAAGATTATGCATTTCACTTTTTCCCCTTTCTTCTTTTTGTCTGTCACTGTGCTTCAGGCTTTAGTAATTATTACCAAGCTCCACCATTGCTTCCAGATACCCAGGTGGCTTGTATCTGGTACCACGGCTTTAGGAGGGATCCGCTGCCTTTCCCAGATGCCACACAGGGAGCACTGGCTGTACTCGGGCTAAGCACCGCCTGGCTGCTGGTGCTGTAGCCCCTGCCACACTCTCTGGCCCTGCTGGACATCACTGCCGCCCGCTAGCTGCTTTCACCGAAGACTCCCTGAAGCCCATACAGCAGGTGCTGAGATACTGGAACCTCAGGGGTGGGGAGGAGATGCTGAGCTGCATAATATTCCTTGGAAATTTGGGAGACAATTCTTGCCTCCCTTTGAGCGTTGTACTCCATTAAACGGGTCCAGAAGTTTGGGTATAAAGGATGTACCCAAAGGTTTTGAGAAACAGGCATTTTCACTTTTATTTATTTGATTACCTCTACGCTTTTTTTTTTTTTTTTTTTTTTTTTTTTTTTTTTTTTTTTTTTTTTTTGAGATGGAGTCTTCCTCTATCGCCTAGGCTGAAGTATCGTGGTGTGATCTTGGCTCACTGCCACTTCTACTTCTCAGGTTCAAATGATTCTCCCACCTCAGCCTCCCAAGTAGCTGGGATTACAGGCGCCCACCACCACATCTTGCTAATTTTTGTATTAGTAGAGACAGGGTTTCACCATGTTGGCCAGACTGGTGTCGAACTCTTGACTTTAAATGATCCACCCACCTCGGCCTCCCAAAGTGCTGGGATTACAGGTGTGAACCAACACGCCCAACCCCTACTCTATTTAAAATAAGATTCAGTCATGAGTCCATGAGGCTGGACCAGGGGAGAGAGCTGAAAGACAAACAGTCATTCTTCTCCTAGATAACTGACTCTTCAGTCTTGGAGGACATGAGCTGGCTTGCTCCTCTTTCCCCTTGGGACCAGTTTTATGTATGTGTGTATTTTTCTTCGCCGGGAGTCACTTGGGTTTTCGTGGAAATAGACTGCTGTTTTCCAAGTCCATGTCTGGGTCCCAGAGTTGATGCATTCAGATTTAATGCTGTCAAGAGACTCTGGATGATGCAACGCTGGCTGGTGAGAAGAGCAGGAATGTTATATAGGAAGAGAATGAGGGGAACATTCCCAAACCCCTTTCATACTTATTCATTGTAAGTTTGTGTTATAATATACGCAGATTACTAATTTTTTTTTTTTTTGAGATAGTCTTGCTCTGTCACCTAAGCTATAGTGCAGTGGCACAATCACAGCTCACTGTAGCCTCCATCTCCCAGATTCAAGTGATACTCTCTCCTTAGCCTCCCAAGTAGCTGGGACTATAGGTGTGCACCATAACCAGCTACTTTTTTTTTTTTTTTTGGTACAGACAGGGTCCCCCTGTGTTACCCAGGCTGGTCTCAAACGGTCCTCTGGCCTTGACCTCCCAAAGTGCTGATATTACAGGCATGAGCCACTGTGCCTGGCCAGATTACTGATTCTAATCCATTGCATATAGCTACAAGCTCTCTCCTCCTCTGTGCCTCAGTCTCCCCATCTGTAAAGAGGGGATAATAGTATGCAACTCAGGATTTCTGTGAGGCTTAAATCAGTTAATGACTGTTTTATGCTTAGAAATATATTTATATAGTGACTACCCTGTTAAGTATTAGCTATTAATTTCCTAGCTTTGTCTAATTCATGCTGTCATATCCTGGATTTTGATTAGACAACTTAGAAGTTTCCACAGGTGACCTAAATTTGTTTTTCTCCAATTTTTGCCTCCCTACTTCCTGTGAGAGGATTTTTTTTTTTTTTTTTTTTTTGAAGCGTCCTTCCTGCTTTTGTTGAGCACTTTTGCTGGGATTCCTGACATGGTTGGTTTCTCCATTTACATAGCTGCTGATCTCATTCAGTTCTTCCTCCCCACTCTGGGCAAATGGGAGGGTTGTGGTGCTTCAGGGTCAAATCAAGGATGAGCAGGGAGTGAGTCAGGATTCGGGTGAGGGGATGTAGAAATAAATGATCCTGGAAGAGTAGAGGAGGAGGGGGCTGAGAAGAGAGTTGTGCTCCCCACAGCCTCCTCCAAATTCACAGGTTACATGAGGTTTTCATGACCCCGTGGAGAGTCCAGAAAAGGAAGTCCAGTCCTGCATTGAGCTTACCCTGTAGATTTGGCCTCAGTGTGCTCTCGGCACCCTCAGCTGCCATTCCTCTCCAAATGCCACATGCTTCTCAAATTCTGGGCCTTTGTGCAATTGTTCCTTCTTCCTGGATTGAGCGTCACTTGTCTCTTTGGGAAAACCATACTCCTTCTTTTCTTTTTTCTTTTTGATGGAATCTCGCTCCGTCATCCAGGCTGGAGTACAGTGGCAAGATCTCGGCTCACTGCAACCTCCGCCTCTTGTGTTCAAACGATTCTCCTGCCTCAGCCTCCTGAGTAGCGGGATTACAGGCATGGGCCACCATGCCCGGATAATTTTTGTATTTTTAGTAGAGACGGGGTTTCACCATCTTGGCCAGGCTAGTCTTCAATTGCTGACTTCAGGTGATCCACTGACCTCGGCTTCCCAAAGTGCTGAGATTACATGCGTGGAGCTGCCGCGCCGGGCCCATACTCCACCTCTCAAAACTCAGCTCAAAGCATGGGCTTAATCGTCCCCTAAGAAGTATCCCCTCCCTCCCGATGTCCCCGAGTGGCCCCCACTCCTTGGCCCTCTGTGTTCCCCTCTTATCACCAGCACAAAACTTTCCTTGGGCTCTTGTGATGATGTGGGGATATTTTCCTAATACCATTGGGAGCCCATACAGGCTGGGACTTTGCACCCCATCCTAAGAAAGGATTTGGCACATGGTACTTGCTCAGTGGTAATTACATGCTGGATTGAATGAAAGAAGAAAGATAAAGAGATACCTGACAAGAGGAGAGACTGCTGATGTGAAAAGAAATGGTGATGGGTATAGGTGAAGTCCAGCATAGTGAGATCGCTCCATGTTGTAAGAGGCTAGAGTGGGAGGAGGCAGAGGAGGCAATGGGAATGTGGAATTCGATGTCTTTCCTCCTGTGAATGAGACACTTGACTGGGCCCTGCACTGAGAACTGGTATCTGCCTGGCTGGTGCCTCCTCCGCTCCTACGGCTTCAGTATGGCTGAGGCCAAGTCCACCACTCTCCACTCACCACTTCCTGACTGTGCAACTGGCCTCTCCCAGTAGAATGGCGAGTGCTGAGAATGATTTCACAAGGATGTAAGAGCAGGCCGGGCACAATAGCTCATGTCTGTTATCATGCCTGTTATCCCAGCACTTTGGGAGGCCAAGGTGGGAAGATCGCTTATACCCAGGAGTTCAAGACCAACCTTGGCAAATAGTGAGACCTCACCTTTACTAAAAATAAAATTTTCTTTTTTAATTAACCACGTGCTGTGGTGCAGACCTGTAGTTGTGCTGTGGGTGCACACCTGTAGTTGCAGCCACTTGGGAGGCTGAGATGGAGGGATCTCTTGAGCCTAGGAGTTCGAGGTTGCAGTGAACTAGGATTGTGCCACCGCACTCCAGCCTGGGCAATAAAGAGAGATCTCTAATAAAGTAAAAATAAAAATAAGATAACATTTGAACAAAAAGCAGTACTGTGGGAATCAGAGGCCAGCGAATCTAGCTGACGTCCCCCCTGCCGCAGGCCTCTTTCCCCACCTCTGGGGATTCTCCTGGACACTCTGCCCTGCTCACAGCAGTGGCTTCAAAACCCTGGACACCATGCCAGGACTTAGGGTAGCCTCACTGTCCAGCTGCAGTGTGGGACCCCCGCAGCCTCACCCTGGTGTATGGCCCCAGGTCGTGGTCATGGAGCTCACAGAGGAAGGGCTTTGCCACCTCTGTGGAAACTATTCTTTTTTGGATCACAAACCATATTCCATCATCAGGGTCACCATCATCTTCTCTTCAGTTGCCAGAGTCTTTTCTTTGGAAGTGCCTCAAAGGAAGGGTGAGGTCAAAGAAAAAAAATAGAACAAAATAAAATAAATGGAAGGGCTGAGCCATCAGTGCCATTTCTGAGCCAGCACTGTTTTTAGTTCGAACTCATTCTGTTGAGAAAATGTGACTCTGCACAGATTGGAGAGAGTGATCTCTGGAAAGTGCTTCCAGTGCAGAGCTCCCATTTCTCAGGTCCCTGAATCAGTATTTGTAGATTGCATCCCATGTGCCAGGAGCAAGACACTGCTTCCCATTGTCTACCTCTGATGGGATGCTCCCTTCCTTTTGGGGGCTGCCGGGGCAGGTAAGGGCTTCCATTCGCTTGCTCCCAGGGAGTCCAGAAAGCTTGAACCCATCATGGAGCAGCAGAAAATTTCCATTTGTTTGAAGAGGAGAATGTGCTGGACTTGCTGGATAGAGCCTTGTGCCCAGAGTCCTGCCCTGTGCCCTAGAGCAGAGCTGTGTGACTCACTCCATTCTCTGCTGGGAGTGGAGAGCCCGTTTGGCTTTCCTCCCTTTCTTTGCCTCTGGTGTGCAGTTTTGCTCACGGCTTCTCTCCTATCCTCTGACTCATCAACCTTGACAGGGAGGGAGGGTTACCTGGAGGCATTCCATGCAGCTGACTTCAGCAGTCACCTCTGCCCTGGGCTGCAGGGGCACTCGGGACACCAGTTCGTGACCACTCTCAGCTTGCTGCTTTTCTTCTCAACCCACTTTCTTTTATTTTTAATTTGCTTTAAGTTCTGGGGTACACAGGCAGGTCATGCAGGGTTCTTGCATAGGTGCATACATAACCAGGCGGTTTGCTGCCTCTATTCCCTCTTTAACTATATCCGGCATTTCTCCCCATGTTATCCCTCCCCACCCCCCGCTGTCCCTCCCCTATCCCCTCCTCCAACTGCCCCCAGTGCTCATACCCACTTTTTAAGGGTAGGCGATTTTCCTAGGAACTGAACAAGTCACACCTTCTCAAAGACTTCTGCAAAGCAGCAAGACAAAGCTTACTCAGAGGTGACCACAGACCAGGAAGCTTGGGTCACCAGAGCAAGGCTATGGGGATTCCACTGTTTGCGTCCTCTGTAGAGTGACAGGACATTTTCTTGGTTCCAGATTCCTGCATAGTGAAAACAGGCTGCCAAGGGAGCCTCTGCCTTCAGCCAGGCTTGGAAGAACACCAGGAAAGCAAAAACTGGCGATGGGGAACTCCTGCATGTTCCTGAGTCGATGCTGAAAATCCTGGTATAGATAAGAAAAAAGAGCCTGCTTATGGGCAATGGAAAAGGTTAGATTGGTTCGAAGAAGACAGTCAAGTCTACTGATTTAAGACAATGCTTTAGCCAGGAGCAGTGGCTCACACCTGTAATACCAGCACTTTGGGAGGCCAAGGCAGGCGGATCACCGGAGGTCAGGAGTTCGAACCCATTCTGCTGAGAAAATGTGACTGCAAATATTGGAGAGAGAGATCGCTGGAAAGTGTTTCCAGTGCAGAGCTCCCATTTCTCATGTTCCTGAATCAATATTGCCTTCCGTGTGCCAGGGGCAAGACATGGTGAAACCTCTGCTCTACAAAATTAGCCAGGCATGGTGGCCCACGCCTGTGATCCCAGCTACTCGGGTGGCTGAGGCAGGAATCTCTTGAACCCAGGAGGCGGAGGTTACGGTGAGCTGAGATCACGCCATTGCACTCCAGCATGGGCAACAACAACAAACTCTGTCAAAAAAAAAAAAAAGAAAGAAAGAAAGAAAAAGATTATGCTTTGAATAGAACACTTAAGATTTAGGCCTTTCCTTAGCCTCTGAGTTGTATAAATAAGGTGATGTGGGGACTTTGATATCCTCCAGTTTTTTTCTGATTTGAAATGTAGTTAATGATAGCTCCTGCCATCTCCCAGAAGGACACAGAGGGAATATAAACATTGAAGTGGTGGTGGCATTACAGAAAAAAAAAAAAATCACTAGAGTTCAGTTTGCTAAAGTGAGACTGAGAGTGACCTGAGAAGTGGCCAGGAACGATCAGCTATAGGAAATAAATTCCTCTCCAGACTTTCACTGTTAGGTTAGGATTTCCTGTTCGAAGCTTTACGTAGGAAGATGAGCAGACTCAGAAAACGCACAGCTGCTTTGAGGGCTGGCCACCCAGACAGGGCGGCTGGCTCAGCTGGATAATTCCTCTGAACTAGGGGAGCTCTCGGTGACGGATTCTAACATGCAGAAATGTCTCCCCACTCATGGAATAATGGGTTAAAATGAAAAGCAGGTGGAATCAAGAGAAGGCCAAAGAGGGTGAGAGAGAAAGAAAGTGTGAGAAGAGGAAAGAAGAAAGGACCACTGTCTACAGCAGAGGGCTCATTGTCAGGGGAAAACTCAACGCTAGCATTCAAGAAAACCTCTCCTAAAGTAAGCCGTTTGGCCGTTTTGAGAAAGGCTTAGCCTCTGGAAGCAAAGTATTAGCTAAATACGAAGACTTGCTATAGTTCGAATGTTTGTCCAAACTTCAAGTTGAAATTTTATCTCCAATGTTGGACGTGTGGTCTGACGGGAGGTGCTGAGTTGGGGGCAGTTCCCTCATGAATAGATTAAAACCTCCCTGTAGGGGGTGAGTGAGTTCTCTATTAGTTCCTGCAGGAGGTGGTTGTTAAAAATAGTCTAGCATTTCCTCTCTCTCTTGCTTCTCTCTCTATGTGATTTCTGCACCCGCTGGCTCCCCTCCAACTTCCCCCAAGAGTGGAAGCAGCCTGAGACTTTCACTGATGCAGATGCCTAACCTTGGACTTTTTCAGACACCAGCATTGTGAGCCAAATAGACGATTTTTCTCTGTAAATTACCCAGGCCTTCCTTCATAGCAACACTAAATGGACTAAAAAAACCTGATAGCTATTTCAGAATAATGGTGGTAAGAAGAGGAACATGACAGAGACTCTTCAGTTATCTCAATTGCTAATAGTGGCTATTGAAGATCTTACTCATTCATATATTTGGTCATAGGATCACTTGAGCCAGAAGTTCAAGACCAGCCCAGGCAACATAGTGAGACCCTACCCCTACAAAAATTTTTTTAAAAAATTTAGCTAGGTATAGTAGCATGTGCCTATAGTCTCTCTTACTCAGGAGGTTGAGGTGGGAGGATCACTTGAGCACAGAGATCTGAGGCTAAAATGAGCCATGATTGCACCACTACATTCCAGCCTGAGTGATAGAGAGAGACCCCCATTCTAAAAATAAATAAATAAACAAATAACCTTAATAGTAAATTAAAAGAACAGCTGCTTCCAGTCATTAATAGTTCATCCTGTATCTTCCTATATTCACCAAAGTCAAGGCCCTCAGATCTACAAAGCACAGAAAAAGTCAACTCAGATGCCACCATATGACCACCAAAACAAGAGCTATCGCATGTGCCAGGGGTAAGACACTGCCTCCCATTGCCCACCTCTGATCGGATGTTCTCTTTCTTATGGAAGCTACCGGTGCAGGCAAGAGCTTCCTGTCACTTGCTCCCAAGGAGCCCAGACAGAGTGAATCCATCACGGAGTAGCAGAAAGCTTCAATTTGTTTGAAGAGGAAAATGTGCTTGACTTGCTGGATGAAGCCTTGTCCCAGAGTCCTGCCCTGTGCCCTAGAACAGAGCTGAGTGACTCACCCACTGTTCTCTGCTGGGAGTGGAGAGCTCATTTGGCTTTCCTCCCTTTCTTTGCCCCTGCCCAGACTCCCTCACCTAGACCCAGGTGTGAGTCCCCAGACTGGGAAGGAGTCAGCCTTGATACAGGTCCTTGGCTGGGTCTGACTGAGATTTGAAAAGAGTCATCCCATCCATTTACCTTGGAGATTGGGCTGAGCCAGTTGTCCAAGCAGATAAACCCCATTCTGCCAAAACTGGCAGAATGCCCATGTGAAGAATGCTAATGGGCTAAAACTTGACAGGAACAATAAATTCCTGGATCCCCAAGCTCAGTGCTCAGGTAAGATGATGGGGCCACAGCTATGATAGAGTTCTTTAACATCTGTGAAAGGGCTGAAACCTTCATTGCTAAGAGACAGATGCAGTAGTCATTGATTTTTTTTTTTTTTAAAGGAAAATAGCCTTGGGAGAACCATAAAACTGGAAATGACATGAAAGATTACCTTGCAATGTAACCCCTGGGCTGAATTTTTTCAAAAAAAAATTATAGATGAACCAATTATGAGAAAAACATATTCATATGTGATTACAAATAGTGAAGTGGTGCTCAAGAGACAGAAAAATAAAAGCTGCAGTTATAATCAGGCTTTTTAGGAACTCCAATTAAATCCTACTCTCGGGCAAAAAACAAGCTCATGGTCTGGAAATTAGCCTTGGATGATCCCACCACAGCCTGTGTTTCCTCGGTCTTTACCTCATGAACCCTATCCTACCTTGTGCTTTGAAATCTTTATCCCTGAAAGGATTTGAGGAAGAGCAGGGGGTCATAGTGGAGGCTAACAGTAATATCAAGAAACCCTCCGAAACCCTTCTTCTCCACACACTAAGCCAACTGAAGGGTGGTGCATGGGGCCTTGCAGCACAAGAATTTGGAGGGGACGTGAAGAGGATTTTAGATGCAAAGGCCAATAAGATGAAATCTTTGATAAGAAGGTAAACAGAAAGCAGAATTTTATGAAAAACAATTTATGATATAAACAAAATATTTAAAATGATCATAGCACTCAGTGACTGTTTCCCAAAGGAATCACAAAAAATCCTTCCCCCAATCCCACACAAAGAACATACACAAATGTGTAAAATTAAAATGATAAAGACTGGCCATGCCAAGTCACACAGAAGAACTGAAACTCTCATAGGCAGCAGGTTAAGTATGCATAAGGGCATAACCACTTTGGAAAACCATTTCGCAGGTTCTGAAAGGCTAACACCTACTTTATGACCCAATTATTCTACTCCGATATATTTACCCAAGAGTAAAGAAAGCATGTCTACACAGACATACCACAGAGATATTGTGGGTTTAATTCCAGACCACTTCCATAAAGCAAATACCTCAATAAAGCAAGTCATAAGATTTTTTTGGTTTCCCAGTGCATATAAAATTTACGTTCACACTATACTATACTCTCTTAAGTGTATAATAGCACTATGTCTAAAAAATTTACATACCCTAATTTTACAACAGTTTATTGCTAAAAAAAAAATGGTGACAATTATCTAAGTCTTCAGGGAGTTGTAATTTTCTTCTGGTGGAGGGTCCTGCCTTGATGTCGGTGACTGTTGCCTGATCAGGATGGTGGGTGCTGAAAGTGACCATGGCTGTGGCCATTTCTTCAAATAAGACAACGATGAAGCTTGCACCACTGATTCACTCTTCTTTTCATGAAAGATTTCTCTGTAGCATGCCAGAATGTTTCATAGCATTTTATCCATAGGAGCACTTTCAAAATTGTAGTCAACTATCTGAAATCCTGCCACTGCTTTATCAACTAAGTTTACGTAATATTTGAAATCTTTTGCTCTCATTTCAACAATGTTCACAGCGTCTTCACTAGCAGTATTTTCTCAAGAAAACACTTTCTTTGCTCATCCATAAGGAGCAACTTTTCATCGGTTGAAGTTTTAGCTTGAGATTGTAGCAATTCAGTCACATCTTCAAGCTCACTTCTAATTCTGGTTCTCTTACTGTTTTCACCACTTCTGCGGCTACTTCCCCACTGAAGATGTAAGCCCCTCAAAGTCACCCATGAGAATTAGAATCAGCTTCTTCCAAACCCTGTTAATGTTGATATTTTGACCTGGTCCCATGAATAAGAATGTTTTTAATGGCATCTAGAATGATAAATCCTTTTCATAAGGTTTTCAACTGACTTTGTCTAGATCCATCAGAGGAATCACTATCCGTGGCAGTTAAGGCCTTATGAAATGTATCTCTTTTTATATAGAGAGTCTCCCTCTGTCTCCCAGGCTGGAGTGCAGTGGCATGATCTCAGCTCACTGTAACCTCCACCTCCTGGGTTCAAGCGATTCTCCTGCCTCAGCCTCCTGAGGAGGAGCTGGGACTACAGGTGCCTGCCACCACGCCCAGTTAAGTTTTTTTGTATTTTTAGTAGAGACGGAGTTTCAGCATGTTGGCCAGGCTGGTCTCGAATTCCTGACCTTGTGATCCACCCGCCTCAGCCTCCCAAAGTGCTGGGATTAAGGGTATGAGCCACTGCACCGGGCCATGAAATGTATTTCTTAAATAATAAGACTTGAAAGCCAAAATTACTCCTTGATCTGTGGGCTATAGATGGATGCTGGGTTAGAAGGCATGAAAACAACATTTATCTCCTTGCACATCTCCATCAGAGCTCGTGGGTAACCAGATGCATTGTAAATGAACAGTAGTATCTTGAAAGGAATATTTTTCTGAGCAGTAGATATCAACATTGAGCTTAAAATATTCAATATACCATGCTGTAAACAGATGCGTTGTTACCAGGCTTTGCTGTTCCATTTATA
Source organism: Sapajus apella (assembly GCF_009761245.1). Classification (NCBI taxonomy): domain Eukaryota; kingdom Metazoa; phylum Chordata; class Mammalia; order Primates; family Cebidae; genus Sapajus; species Sapajus apella. The sequence continues at coordinate 15,422,456 of NW_022436961.1, read as the reverse complement.
AAGCACAGGCAGAGAAGATTTAGCATAATTCTTCAGGGTCCTAGGATTTTGAAATGGTAAATAAGCATTGGTTTCAACTTGCTGCCTTAGCCCCTAACAAGAGAGCCAGTCTGTCCTTTGAAGCTTTAAAGCCAGGCATTGGCTGCTTCTCTCTAGCCATAAAAGTCCTAGACATCGTCTTCTTCCAACAGAAGGCTGTTTCATCTACATTAAAATTCTGTTGTTAGTGTAGCAACCTTCATCGATGATCTTAGCTAGATCTTCTGGATAACTCGCTGTAGTTTCTGAATCAGCCTTTGCTGCTTTCATTTTGGACTTGTATGTAATGGAGATGTTTTATTTCCTTAAGCCTGATGAACCAACCTCTGCTTTCAACTTTCTTCTGCAGATTGCTCATCTGTTTCAGCCATTATAAAACTGAAGAGAGGCAGGGCTTTGCTTTGAATTAGGCTTTGGCTTAAGGAAATGTTGTGGCTGGTTTGATCTTCTGTTCAGACCACTAAACTTTCTCCATCTCAGCAATAAGATTGTTTCACTTCTTATCATTTTTGCGTTCAGAGAAGTAGCACTTTTAATTTTCTTCAGAAACTTTTTCTTTGCATTCACAGCTTGGATGTTTGGAGTAAGAGGCCTAGTTTGGGCCTTGGCAGCAATAGCCTTATTAAATGTATTTCTTAAATAATAAGGCTTGAAAGTTCTTATTATGAAACTAAGCTTCATCATTTCTAGCTTTTAATTTAACATGAGAGGCATGTGACTCTTCCTTTCACTTGAACACTTGGCGGTCATTGTAGGATTATTAATTGGCCTGATTTTAATATTGTTGCATCTTTGGGAATAAGGAGGCCCAAGGAGAGGGAGAGAGACAGGGGAACAGCTGGTCAGTGGAGCTGTCAGAACACACAACGCATTTATCCATTAATAATATAATGTGAGCATGGTTTGTTGTGCTGAAAACAATTACAATCCAAAGCATCCAAGATCACACTGATTACAGATCACTGTAACAGATATGAAAGTTGATCATAAGAATTGGGTCATTCTTGTCACATCCACCTAAAACAGCACCCAGAAGCCAGGTGGGAAATGGCACTCAGGGTACAAAAGATTGCTCCAAGAATGTAATTCTCTGCAAGCTTGACTGCTGTAACTGCTTGTTATAACTGGAAATCAGTTTTATCTATACCTTTGGAGATTATGTGCTGCAACTCTAGGACTAATTTTGCCGATTACTATTGCTCACAAGTCATAGCTTGCAATCTCCCCACTTACCAGCACCAATAAACTTTGTCAAAAAGCAATGTGTAACATTTGTTCTTTTTTATAAAACTTATAACCTTCTCTTTGTTCTTTGAACATCCTGGAAAACACCTAGTCTCTGTGTATGTCCCAAATTGCATTTTTTTCTTCGCCAATAAAACTTTAAACTTAGAGATTTGTCTCTACATTTTAATTTTGACCTCAATGCAGATATAATAATAATGAAAAAGTTTGACATATTGCAAGAACTACCAAAATGTGACACCGAGACATGAGGTCAGCACGTGCTGTTGGAAAAATGGCATCAACAGATGTGCCCAATGCAAGGATGCCATGAACCTTCAGTTTGTAAAAATTACAATATATGTGAGGAGCAATAAAGCAGAATGCAATAAAACAAGGCATGCCTATATAGAGACTTGTATGTAAGTATCCCTAGTAGTTTTATTTATAGTAGCCCCAAACTGACAGGATTCAAATATCCTCCAAAAAATGATGAATACAACAAACTGTGGTATATCCATACAAAGGAATATCATTCAACAATAAAAAGGAATAAACTCCTGATATACATAATAACATAAGTCAGTCTTAAAATGTTTAATGCCAGATAAAGAAGTCAGACAAGAAGGATATATATTCTATGATTCGAATTATATCAAATTCTGGAGAAACACAAATTAATGTGTAGGGAAAGGAAACATCAGTGGCTTCCTGGGGATGGGTGGTCAGCAAGGCAGGAGGGAGGAGTTATAGAGAACCACAGGAAATCTTTGTGGGTGATGAAAATTCCATAAATGTCCATTTACGAAAATTAGCCAGGCGTTGTGGCGGGCACCTGTATTCCCAGCTACCTGGGAGGCTGAGGCAGGAGAATTGCTTGAATCTGGGAGGTGAGGAGGTAGGGAGGTGGAGAGGTGGAGGTTGCAGTGAGCCAAGATCTCGATGGCACCACTGCACTCCAGTCTGGATGAGAAGAAGAAGAAAAAGAAGAAGAAGAGGAAGGAGAGGGAGAAGGAGAAGGGGTAGGAGAAAATGTTTAGCATCTTGGTTATGGCAAAGATTTTATGGGTGTATATGTATGCTGAAACATCAATTTTTTATTTATCAAGTTTATTTCACATATGCAGTTTATTATAGAAATCAATTATACCTCAAAATAGCTGTTAAAAATTAAAAGTCCCTCCCAATCTTGTCTGTCTTGTAGACTTCAAATTATCTTTTATTACAGGCATAAGCCACTGTGCCTGGCTGAAAATAGATGTTCATACAAACACTTGTACCTGAATGTTCAAAGCAGTTTTATTCATGAAAGCGAAAGAGTGGACAACTCAGATGTCCATCAACTGATGAATGGACCAATAGGCTATCCTGTTCCTTACTAAGGGGGCTGGACAGGTGGTACAAAAACTGAGAGTGAGGGTCTTACCTGGATGTAACAAGTGTCTTGGGAAAACTTTTTGAGATTATCATAGCTCTTAATAGCTGCACAAGGTTACACATTTCTATCAATTAAAAAAGCAATGACTGAGGACATTGTTTATGGTTGGGGACATGGCTTTTCATGTTTCATTTACTTTTGAATGCAGACAAATTTCCTGAGGAGGACTATGAATGTGAGAACAAGTCAAACAGTAAGACTGACATATTTCTACCTCTTATGTGCTATTTTAAAAATCAAATTTTAGCTGGCCTCAAGATCCCAGATTTTACCAAGAACTAGATATTACCAACTTAGCCAGAGGCCTAAGAAGAGGTTCTATGGCCTTTTGCCATACCCAGTAGCCTCAGCCCATTTTCGGAGTCTTTTAGTTCTTGTCAGTGGCCCTTGGAGAGACAATTATATTTCTTGTCTTAACTTCCTCCAATCTTTCAGGTTAATGGGAGCCAGGGAAAAGGCATAGCAACCACAAATCTGCCCTGTTGCTGCCAGAAAGAGTCCATTGCAGGCAGCCCCCAGCTCCGGACACAGAAAATATTGTCAGTCACAGCCAAAATAAACAGTTCTCCATCTGGGAGGCCCACTGAGCGACAAGTAGCTTTTGATGTAGACATCACTCCCCCAGAGAGCTATTTGTTTGGAGGCTGAGGAGACAGGGAAAAGCTTCTCTGCCAAGATACTGTGCTATCATATTTTTACTTCCTGCAATGCAAGCTTCATGAGTCTGGGCAGAAGTGATTACCCTGGCACTTTAAAAGGAAAGTTGCTTCTGAAACCAGATTCTTCCTGGCAGACCTCAGACATGCCTTTATTGGGGCTGATGAAATAATCAGCCCTGGGTTTAGTTCACTTCAACAGACCCCTCCGACCAGAAATAGGATAGAAACTAGGCCAAGGTCTGGACCCTGCCAACTGTAGCTGTCCGGGACACTTGAATATGTTCCAAAATTTCTCAGAAAGGCTGAGGAATTATTTTGGAAAACCGAATTCCTGCTATAAAAACATAACATTAGGAAAATGTCAAAAAGAAGGCATCCATGATCCATGGCCAAGAAACAAAAGTGTGTCTTTTAAAGCTGATCCAAATTTGGGAAAACCTAGAGCGTGTTTAACCCTACATACATGGAATATTTTGCTCATGGAATTGTGTCAATATTCCTTAAGAATCACCGACAAATTTTTAAGTTATCTTTATGTGTCTAGCATGCCTGTGTTAGTTCATTTTCACATTGCTATAAAGATACGTCCCGAAACTGGGTAATTTATAATGGAAAGAGGTTTAAGTGACTCACGGTTCCACATGACTTGGGGTGCCTCAGGAAACTTACAATCATGGTGGAAGGGGAAGGGGAAACAAGGACCTTCTTCACATGGTGGCAGGAGAGAGAAGTACAAGCCGGGGAATGCCAGGTGCTTATAAAACCATCAGATCTCATTAGAATTCACTCACTATCATGAGAACAGTGAACCGTCCCCATGGACTGATCTCCTTCCACCAGGTCGCTCCCTCAACACCTGGGGATGACAAGTCAAGATGAGATTTGGATGGGGACACAAAGCCTTACCATATCAATGCCTTGCAGCACCAAATCTTGCTAACCTGAGCCCCATGTAAGAGGTGCAGTTCCTGGTAGGAACAGTCTCAGCATAAACCTGAGGTGGCTCACCAGGCTGGGGTTTCATTAATACTCAGCCTCAGTTTTCTGGGGTTTTTTTTTGAGACAGAGTCTTACTCTGTTGCCCAGGCTAGAGTACAGTGGCACAATCTTGGCTCGCTGCAACCTCCACTTCCTGGGTTCAAGTGATTCTCCTGCCTCAGCCTCCTGAGTAGCTGGGAATACAGGCACGCACCACTGTGCCTGGCTAATTTTTGTATTTTTAGTAGAAATGGGATTTCATCATATTGGCCAGGCTGGTCTCGAACTCCTGACCTTGGGTGATCTGCCCACCTCGGCCTCCTAAAATGTTGGAATGACAGGCATGAGCCACCACACTCAGCCCAGCCTCAGTTTTAAGGAGAAAAATCTTACAATACAGAGGGGAAAATAAGCAGCTTGGGAGGTTTGAGGGCTCTTGCTCCCTTTCCGTCCTGGTAGTTTGGTGTAGAAAATGTAATGTGATGTTTTGTAGCAGTCTGGCAGGGGAATGGCACTGCACCTTTTGTCCTGCTAGAAATTGGACACCAAACTGACAAGCTTGGGGTGGGGGTCACTTGGAAAGGTGACTGTGGGACACAGCCACTTGCCTGCAGGTTTGCTGCATGAGGAATTGCAGGTGCGGCAGGTGGGCAGGAGCAGAGCCTGCGGCAAGGCCTGGTCGGGGCTGAACTGGGCAAGCACCTTGGACATCCCCCACATGCCCACATGACTAATCCCACAGGCCTCTGAGCAGTGGGGCAGGTTGGCAGAGCCCAAGCTTGGATGGAACAGATAATCCAAGAGAGAATATTCTCCCTCAAGGGTACTGGAGGGCCTTTATCACCCTGGGAGTACCTTTAGGGTATTGCAACTGAAAATGGCTTTAACAAAGTTTGTGTGCACCTCATTGCTACACATTGCAGAGAGGTAGACAGTGTTTGCATGACATGCCCAAGAAAATAGAAAATGTCTCCATGCATCTAAGTTTTGATGTTACCAATAGAGTACTCACTATGTAGTCACTCTTGCAGTGGAAGCTGCTCAATATAGGAAAAGTAAATACCAGCTTTAGTGTAAAAGACAGAGGCTGTGTGGATCCTGGTGTGATGGCGAGGGCACCAATCATCGGAAACAGAGGTGAGGCTGTGCTGGGGTGGAGAGAACATTGGGTTTGAATACAGAAGACCTTTATTCCAATCTGAGTCCTGTTACTGGCCTGTCATAAGGATTCTCTGGCAAGTTGCTTTGTCTCTCAGAGCTCCCTGTCATGCTCTGCAGGTGGGGGTGCTGGATGGCTTTAGAGGGTTGTTGGGAGATAAGGAACATGAAAGTGTTTTGCCACCCATAAAGCTCTGTGTCATTTGCGGAACACCATTGTTCTTAAGTGGTTGACACAGTCACTAATTAAAAACCATGCGTCATCATAAATATCCTCAATACATTTATTGAGCATCTACTGCATACAATGCAGGGGTCAAGGGAATGAGGAAGCAAGTGGTGTAGGACATTGTCACTGCTCTCAATGGCCCCACAGTCTACTCAGTGAGAAAGAATATACTTATGTTAAGATTTTTAAAAAACTGCCTGCCTCCCAGGTTCAGAGGGATGCAGCAGTGAGGGATTGCAGAGGAAAAAGGGACACCAGCCTTCATAAGCAGGGGAGGACTTTTTTATTATTCTTTTTTATTATTTTTAATTTTGGGGACTACATGGTAAGTGTATATATTTATGGGGTACATGAGATAAATATTATGTGCAATGTGAAATGAGCGCATCATAGAAAATGAGGTATCCATCCCCTCAAGCATTTATCTTTAGAGTTACAAACAATCCAGTGACACTCCCTAAGTTATTTTAAAATGTACAATTAAGTTATTATTGACTCTAGTCACCTATTGTACTATCAAATAGTAGATTTTATTCTTTCTACTTTTTTGTACCCGTTAACTATCTTCACCTTCCCCCACTAAGCCCCCTGCTACTTTTCCCAGACTCTGGTAATCATCCTTCTACTCTGTGTTCCTGAATTAGGTGTGGCTTGAGTCAAACATTGAAGGATTGGCTGGGTGTGTGGGTCATGCCTGTAGTCTCAGCACTTTGGGAGGGTGAGGCTGGTGGATCACCTGAGGTTAGGAGTCCAAGACCAGCCTGGCCAACATGGCAAAACCCCATCTCTATTAAAGTTACAAAAATTAACCGGTCGTGGTGGTGGGCGCCTATAATTCCAGCTACTTGAGAAGCTGAAGCAGGAGAATCACTTGAAGCCGGGAGGTGGAGGTTGTTGCAGTGAGCCAAGAGCATGCCATTGCATTCCAGCCTGGGTGACAGAGTGAGACTCCATCTTGGAAGTATGGGCCACCACATTCAGCCAAAGATAACTATGTTGGAAAGAAAATTGAAGGACAAGCAAGATGCTGATGGGTACCCAGTAAACACGGGGGTATACACATGGTAGTACAGTGTGCTTAGTAGAGAATGGAAGGCATACAGCCTAGACTCTGGTCCTGAATTTACACTTCACCTATCAATTCATTTTTCCACATCTTTATTTTCTCTTAAAATAGAGATTATCATCTGTCTAGATTTCTCCATGTATCAGAGGAATGCTTTAAGAAGGTAAAATAATATTTCAAATAACAAGACTTTAAATCTTTTTGGAGCAGAGAAGTCAGGTAAACAAAGACACTCTTATTCTGTCAGTCATAGTTTTCCAACATTGTCATCAGACACCAAACTAAAAACTTCTGTTCAAGCAACCCAGGGAGTCTTTGAATGACAGGTCGGTGGTATTAATGAATTCCCTTCTCAGTGCTCAGACCACAAGAATCTGTGAATGAAAATGAGACAGAGGACCCGGATGTAATGTGAGTTTCTGTTTATGAAACTGAGTGGTATCCATTTACAGAAACACAGAATCCACACAAAGCCAAGCTGTGGCTATCCTTAGGGCTTGTGTTATGCCCTTAACATCACTGCAGGAATATTCAGTGTCTGTCTCCCGCATTCTTTCTTTCCCTTCAAGATAATCTGAGAGTTACCACAAAGGAAACACTCCAGACTTCACTGGTCCTACTGAAGGCCTGATTCCAATTCCCCATCAAACTGCTACCAGAGGCCTGCAACCCAGTGAAAAGCCCTTTTATGGGAGCACTTGTGATGGGTGTTGTTTAGACATAATTATCTTTGGCTGGATGTGGTGGCCCATACTTCCAGTTCCAGCACTTTGGGAGTTGGAGGTGGGCAGATGGCTTGAAACCAGGAATTTGAGACCAGCCTGGGCAACATAGGGAGACCCCCAACTCGACAAAAAATTTAAAAATTAGTCCAGTATGGTGGTGTAAACCTGTAACCCCAGCTATTCAGGAGGCTGAAGTGGGAGGATCACTTGAGCCAAGGAAGTTGACGCTGCAGTGAACTATAATCATACCACTGCACGCTGGGCAATGGAGCAAGACTCTATCTCTAAAAAAAAAAAAAAAAAAAAAAAAAGGAATGGTTATCCTACCAAAAGAATAAATGGCTGTCACCACCATTTAACATTGTCCTTAGTTTTCTTTTCTTCATTTTGATTCTTTCTCCAACGAACTGTTGCCTTTTCAGAGATGAAACAAAGGGGGCTGTTGGGTAACAACCCAGGGCCCAGCAGCTGGCTCCAGCGAGGCCTGTCTGCAGGATGAAGGCTGAGATCAAATGTGTGACTCATAACTGGGAGGCAGCTGCCAACCCCAGCTGCAGGGCATAGCCGGTACTGGCTGGGAAGGCTCGCTGGTCTGCACCCTTGTCTGCTTACTGTGCTAGGAGCTCAGCACCAATCCCACCTCCCTCCTCCAACCCTATCTCCACATGGAATTGTTCTGGCTGTCACCCAGAGAGCTCCTTCTTTCTACCCATGTTCAGTTGGGTACTTGAAACAGCACATGACTCATGTTGTACTCAGCCAAGACTCATAGCATCAGACTTCTATTGTTCAAGAGCTGACTCCAAGTTCCATGAACAGTTTCAATAAGTGGAGTCCTTGTTGCTTACATTGCAGCTCTCTAAAGTCATAGAAAGAAATGACCACGCTGGAGCCACAGAAAAGCCAGGGCACAGAGTAGCACAACCTCATTCTTCCTTAAACACTGTCTCTGGAAGATCATCCTGAAGCATTTTCCTTGGAGAACCGGCCATAGTCACCAGGTTGGGTTTGCCGCAAGGGATGAATACAGAGCTTGTCAAAGACTGTAGAGTTGCAAGTGCAAAGACTAGCAGTGTCACTCCAGGGACTAGTAAGGGCCTGAGGGTGAATTTTATCATTAACTCAGGGCTCTGCTGCCAATGTTAACTGCATTTTAGAGCAAGCCTCAGAATATCCTTCTGGGAAGCAAAAGAGTCTGGATCTCCCAATGGAAATCAAACGAGTTGTCCTAAGACTTGAAACAAGGAGCAATACCAGTAACGGATCATTACAATTTTAATGAATTAATGCTCTCCCAGCAGTGCAAATGATGTTTTAACACCTGGGTAAAAGGTGATAAAACCTTGTCAATTCTCTGACTCAGGGGAGAGATCAAGCTGCTTCCTCTCTTTAAGAAAATTCCCATTGACATACTGCTAAGCGAGAAAAGCAAAGTGCTCTCGCATCTCAGGTATGGTAATTTCTGTGTAAGAAAGAAGAATATACTTGTATTTGCCTATTTGTGCACAAACACAGGAAGGATCAAGTGGAAATTGGTGAGTTTGGTGACCACAGTGGTGGGTGCTTTCAGGGGGAAAGGAGGGGAGAATGGCACGGAGTAGAAAGCATGGAGGAATGGAGGATTGATATCTGAGGGTTTTTTTTTTTTTTTTTTTTTTGAGATGGGCTCTCTCTCTCCTTCTCTGTTGCCCAAGCTGGAGTACAGTACCACCATCCCAGCTCCCTGCAGCTTTGATCGTTCGGCATCCAGTGATCCTCTCACCTCAGCCTCCTGAGTAGTTAGGACTACAGATGAGTGCCACTATGCCTGACTAATTTTTTTATTTTTATTTTTTTTAAAGACAGAGCCTCTCAGCGTTGCCCCAGGCTGGTTTTCAATGCCTGGCCTCAAGCAATTCTTAGCCTACCAAAATGCTGGGATTATGGCCTTGGCCTTTCAAAGTGTTGAGATTAGAGGTGTGAGCCACTGTGTCCAGCCCTGAGTATACCTGTTGGATACTTTTGTCTTTGAGTGCCATGTTAGGGTTTGCCTACTCAAATAAATAAAACCAACAAAGCTGAGGGGTAGGAAAAAGAAAATCCATTTCTTTTTTGGGAGGACCAGAACTTGCTTTTGTCATCATGGTGGTGGGAATGGCTCAGTAAATAAAGGATTTAAATAAAAGGCTCAGTTGTTAAAGTCTTTCTGACTTTTTAAGGGATCTGCTGTAAGTTCTGAAATTGAACTCTACACAACCTAGAAAAGAGGAAATTGTTACAGCTTCCTCATTCCTGCAAATCTTTGAAAAAAGAATAGACATACAATGTCTGTGTAATCCTAGTAAAGGGGTGAAGGCATGATTACCCTTTCAGCATTGTGGAAGGTCATCAGGGCTGGATCCATGCATATGATATTAAATTGGTGCAAAAGCTATTGCTGTTTTTGCCATTAAAATTAATTAAAAAGTAATGGTAAAAACCACATGAATTTTGCACCAACCTAATGGAGCAGATAGTTTGTCTCTGAATCTTGTGTTCTCAATTCCTGCCTTGTCTTTCCTCCTCAGACCTCACATTCAATTCCCCCAAGCTGTCTCCATGTTTGCTTTGCCCTGATAAGACAGCAAAGCAGGAGTCTGCAGAGTAACCTTTGAGTTCATTACAGTGCACAAAAATCTTAATAATCTAAGCACATCTGGCGTCTAGGGCAGTTTTTTTTTGAGGGAATAGCTGTAATCACCTCTGGTATAAGAGCTGAAAATGTTTGAATCTCACATTTAGAATATGTGATCAATGTCTATGTTCAAATCCCAACTGGGAGAATCCAGTACCGAATCAGCCTGTTGACATGCAGAAAAATCTCGAGTCAACTTGACTTTTCTTCTTCCCAGTTCCATAAGCTTGGCATGGATGCAGGCACATTCTGGGAGAAAAGATCCGGATCATACAAGAATAAGTATCCTGGATCTGGTAAGCATCCAAATTGGTCACAGATATTTTGGCCCAACCCGAGTCCCTTAAACCAAAATATCACTTTTGAGTTAATTTGGGCTCTTTTTCTGGAATCCCATAATCCATTGGGCTACCTCCTGACCAATTTCTCCTCCTAGGACATCTTTTACAGGGAGTTGCCCCATTGCCTGCATTAATTAGAATTGGAAAAAAAGAAAAAGAAGGAAAGAGTAATTTGTCAAGACAATCACCCTATGGTACTTGCTCCAACCATTTTATTCTTGCCTTAAAATTTTTTTTTCCAACAATGACATCAGCTGGGTTAAACTTTGATTTCCAATGAATAAATTCCATTCATATTACCCTTTCTTAAAAATGACGAGTTGGTTTTATGTTACAAATCTACTACTTTTAGTCAGATTTGGTAAACTTATCTTTAGATCGCCAAAGTTTTTCAGATAATCAGCAGAGCAGAAAAGGGCTGCCTCATTTACCGACTTTGTGTATTTTAGGAGCAAATTTAGAAATCACTAAAGTAACATGTGTCTTCTTTTTTCAAAATCTTTGTACTTATTTTGTGTACATGCGTACATCTCAAAAGAGTTTTTCCAGCCCGAAGCTCTTGGAAACCATGAAGTGTTATATAAAGTGGTAACTACAGCTCCCCAGAACCCAGTCCTTTTAGATCTGAGCCATATGTTATGATAAATAAATAATCCCTAAAACATTTATCTGGCTTCTGGCAAGGATATAACTATTTAGTTATGAGGCTTTATGATGCCTACATTAAAAAAAATAGAAGAAAAACGATTCCACATCTTGGCATAAAAATGAGAATGGCTTACAAACAACAAAAATTACATATGTGGAAAGGATTATGGGGGCGACTTGACTCAGAGTGGGAGAGAAGAAAAACTGAAGATTTAAATACCAGTAGTTGGGTTTAGAGCCAAGGAAAACGGAAGATGAACTCACTGATAACAGGAGTATTAAATTGCCAGCTGCCATACAACGCTCCTCGTACAAAAGTCCCTGATTATTTCCAAATATCCGTCCTGCAGAACAAATGATTGTTTCTGGGCATAATGGATTTCATGCTAGAATCTTCTGTGAAATAAAGGTGTGCAGCCTAGGTGTATTTTGAAGTAACAACAACAATAACAACAATTATAATTGAACCTCTGAATTTAGTGCGACTGAAGTTGTTTCTTAAACTCAGTTATTTATAGCCACATGACTAATCACTTATGGAAAAGGCCAATCCATGGAGAGGAATGGGTGGCAATCATTTCCAGAGAATTTGAGGAAACTAGGTTTTAACATTCCATATTTAAATTTCACCAATGGTGGAGACTGAAAAAAAAAAAAAACCCTATTGTATAGAGCACCGTTGACATAACTCACTCCATCTTAGACTAAGACTCCATTTTATGTTTCACAGGGCACTTTGCCAACAAGGATAAGATGTTTTGTTTAATAAATAGCGACAACAAAAAAAGATAAAGACTGCATCCAACCAGAAAAAGACATGAACAAGCACAGTTCCACCATCAGTTCTTATTAGAGGACTCTGTGACTTTAAAAGGTCAGGCCAGAAGCAGCTGGAAATGGCTGTCTTAACTGACACTGTCTTGCAGTCACTCATGATAAGAACTTGGCATCTGCTGGCATCTGCTTTTGCCACCTCCAACATTCTTCCTTGCAAGACTGAGCCATGCCCCCGGACTGGTTCCTTAACCCTTTCTCCAATCTCTTTCTCCTCTTGCTGTTCAGCGTCACTTTGTTTATTGCGGAATGTTTAATCTGTAACACGTATGCATTGATTAAGTATACTATTAAGTATGGTTTGCCATACTGATTGACTTGAGGAGTGGCTTGAGCCTGCGTGCCTGCAGCTCTACCAACAGAATGGAAGGTACAAGGAGCATTGCCTCCTTGGCAATTCCATGTAGCTTCTGGCTTTTGTGACTGAGTTAGCATCAATAAAAGCCTGACAATGTGGAAAGACACAGTCATGTGTGGACCTGGTTATTTATTTTTTTATTTTTTATTTTTTTTTTTGAGACGGAGTTTCGCTCTTGTTACCCAGGCTGGAGTGCAATGGCGCGATCTTGGCTCACCGCAACCTCCGCCTCCTGGGTTCAGGCAATTCTCCTGCCTCAGCCTCCTGAGTAGCTGGGATTACAGGCACGCGACACCATGCCCAGCTAATGTTTTGTATTTTTAGTAGAGACGGGGTTTCACCATGTTGACCAGGATGGTCTTTACCTCTTGACCTCGTGATCCACCTGCCTCAGCCTCCCAAAGTGCTGGGATTACAGGCTTGAGCCACCGCGCCCGGCGGACCTGGCTATTTTTAACCTGGCATTGCTCATGACACCTATCTTCAAAAAATGCTTTTTTCTTTTTTCCTTTTTAAAACTGCTATTGGGACATTATTCCATGTCTTCAAATAAAAAAATTATTGACCAATTTCCTTCAGAACTAAGCACTGGACAAAGATGTATGCCTTCTGATGAACTCTCCTAAAATTACACACAAAAAAGAATTCTGCAGCCAGTTTTCTTTTTCTAGGTTGGTGGGCAGCTCAGAAGTAAGTTTTATGTTTAATTGCTCTTATTCCTCTCAATTAGAATTTATGGCTATTGTTTCTTAATTATCCTTTACTTTTTGGTTCATGTTGGTTTTTAAAATTGCTTTTACAACCTCATTTTATTTTTCTGAAGTGGATGGCATATAAAAAAGTTGGAATTAAATTATTAATTCAGGAATTAAAGATGTGGCTCCTAAGACATTTATTTTCTTTTTTGCTTGCTTTCTCTCTCTCTCTCTCTCTCTCTTTTTTTTTTTTTTTTTGGTCAGACTCTCACTCTGCCACCCAGGCTGGAGTGTAGTGGCTCGAGCTTGGCTCACTGCAACCTCCACCTCTGGGTCCAAGCTATTCTTGTGCCTCAGCCTCCTGAGTAGCTGGGATTACAGCCATGTGCCATGATACCCAGCTAAGTTTTGTATTTTTAGTAGAGGCAGGGTTTCTCCATGTTGGCCAGGCTGGTCTCGAACTCCCGATCGCAGGTGATCTACCCACTTCGGCCTCTCAAAGTGCTGGGATTATAGGTATGAGCTGCCATGCCCAGCCTTATTTTCTAATGGCACCAAATTCCCCTGGCAGAATATTTGCTCCTCCCTCTCCATTGTTCATTTACTTGAAGTGGAAAAGGACAAAAAAGCAAAAGACAGCAAATTGAGGGCGGAAGGTTTGCCTGGCAAATTCCAAGGAACAAAGAAAACTGACGACGTTCCCCGAAACAGATAGGTCCTAGGGAGAAATATGATTTCCATGTTCTCAGGCTCGCTTTCTCTTGTACAAATGGGTTGGGAGCTGGTTTTAGTTCAGTTCTTTCCTCAATGCTGAGGAAACAATTGAAATTACAAGTGTGCCCCAGGTGCTGTCTTCACCACTGATGCAAGGAAATATGAATGTGTTTACATGTAGTCAGGGGCTGGAAGATGGAACTCGAAAAAGGATTGAAATTAATATGCAGAAGAGGACCTGGGAGAGTTCTCTATCCTTCTTGCTAAGTGCATCCCAGGTTTCTAAAACATCCATTCAGATCTTTGTATTTGTTTTAATTTGTCCAGAGTTATTAACAAGGTTTTAGAAATTAATTAGATCTCTACTTGGAAGATTACCCATTAGGTAGAAACACAAGAGTCTTGGGGCTATTTTTCTTCAAATAGGTAATTTTTGACGTGTGTGTGTGTGTGTGTGTGTGTGTGTATGTGTGTGTGTGTGTCTAGTTTTGAGGAGGAAAGATCTGATGCCTAGTTTTCTTTGTGTATTTTTAAAGGCATGGGAACAAATATTGACTACATTAAGTAGTAGGTGCCAATAGATGTGTTAAATGAGGTTTTAGAAAAGGATACTTGGAGGTCCAAACAGCAGAGGGAGTGCTGGCCTGGGAGGTGAAACACCTGAGTTCTATTCTATTCTTGCACTGCCATCATCTAGTACAGTAGGAATGGTAGGCTATTTGCCACCTGGCGTCCCATGCACTCTCCACCTCCTCCCTGTCCCAGGAGGCTGATCCTTCAGACTGTGTCACCCAAAGTCCTTTGCTGTCTGGCATCCCATTAGGTTGGAGATGACAGGTGGGAAACAGAGACAACCATCTCTGGCTGTAGAGATCTCAGGGTAAATACCTCCTGTAAGTTCCTCTGTCCTGCTGTTCTGGCCCTTGCTTTTGGCCTTGTCACCCTTTGTTCTCATAACCCTGACCACACCTAGCTAAGTGGTCCCCTTAAGATCTTTTGATCGGAACCATCTGGCGTGGATTCTGTTTTTAGGCAGGTATCTGAATGGTAAGCAGCTTTAGCAAACTGGAAATGGATTTGGAGCAGTGGGGTTGAATTCCAAACCACCGGGATCACAGCGACTGTGTCTGGATTCTTTCCAGGAGGCTGCCAGGTGGGAAGAGAAGCAGGGAAGATTAATTGGTACCCACCTGCCTGGTCCTTTGCAGACTGCTGCTCTATCTCCTGAAAAGGGTAAGACCAAAGACAGGTCTATTTTACCCACCAAACATATTAATGCACTCACGCACTTAAGGATAAAGAGCTTTGCTTGTGACTCAACCAAAAAAATTTTTAATGGAGATTTCTTCTTCCTCTTGTTTTTTTTTTTAATAACAATTTGACAAAAGGGTGAAAAATCCTTTAACAAGGTAGTGAGACCAGTGTCTAGGCAGCATTCTGTTTGCTGAACTGCTCTCATGACTGCATGGAGCTAGAAATGTATATAATTACAGAAGAAGACAGGGAGGACTTGGTGCAGAGAGGAGACCCGTGTGGATGGGCAACAGCATCCTTAGTCTTTCATATTTATATATGTATTATATATATATGTATATACATATATTTTTTTACATCCAGGTATACCAGTCATCTGTACCATTTCCCAGGGAGACAAGGGCGCTCCCAAGGCAAGACAGGAAAGGGTTAGGCAGGGAAGGGGCAGCAGACAGTGCAGGCTAAGGCTTGGCTCACAAAAGCTGCAGGAGCTTCAGCGACTGTAAGAGGGCCCCCGGCTCCGCAGATGCCAGGTACTGGCAGCAAAGCCAGTCCTCCAGCTCCACGCCCCGCCTGCGATCCACCGCCTTCTCTGCAAACTTCATCATCATCAGGGCCCGCTTCATGTCGATCCAGTTGTGCAGCGTGCCGCACAGCGCCTCCTCCGAGGTGCCCGGCTGCTGCACCAGCTCGCGCCGGGGCCCCCACAGCAGGCACTGCAGCACGCGCTTGGCCTCGCCGATGCGGATGCGCTTGATGGGGTCGGCCTCCAGCAGCAGGTGTGCCAGCTGCTGCAGGCCCGGGGAGTAGAGGGACAGCGCGGGCAGCGGCGGCAGGTCCTCCTGCCGGTAGTCCCGCTCCCGCAGCTGGGCGCGCACCTCGAACGGGTTGGGTTGGTGCAGCAGCTCGTAGATGAGGATGCCGGTCTGGAACTCGTCGAACTTGCGGTACTGGGAGGCAGACACGATCTCGGGGGCCAGCCGGGCCTGGCTCTTCTTCTGCTGCAGGTTTGGGGTACCGCCGGGCTTCTGCTTGGCCTTCAAAAAGTTGCTGATGATGAGCCGGGGCAGGTGCTTCTCCCCGGGCCCTCCCGGGCAGGCGGGGCCGGCTGCGGGGCTGGGAGCGCCACCGGCGGGGAGGGCGCCAGACGAGCAGGGAGGGGCGGCGGCGGCGGGGGCAGGGGCGGCCGGGGGGGTGCAGTGCACCAGCAGCAAGTTCTCCAGGCACAGGTCCCGGTGGATGATCCCGTGCTCCTTCAGGTGCTCCAGCCCGTTGCAGAGCTGCAGGAGCAGGAAGCACACGCGCCGCTCGTAAGCCTCGGGCTCCGCCTGGTGGGTGGCCGCCGAGTCCCGCACGAAGTCGGAGGCGGTCTGATGCGGCACCTCTCGGGTGATGACCACCACGCAGTCCTGCTCCTGCGCAGGGGGGTGTGCGGGCAGGGCCGGCACAGGGTCCTTGGGCGGGTCGTGGGACGTGAGCATGCTGGAGGGCACCGAGGCAACGAAGTGGCCGCAGTCCTGCTGGATGTTAAAGTGCACAGGCACGGACGGGCTGCAGTAGGAGACGGTTTTGGGCTCAGGGGTTTTGCAGATCTGTGGGGAGAAGGAGAATGGCAGTCAAAAGTGGGACCCATGGTTCTGCCCAACAAAGAGTGTGGGAATATTAGAGTGTCCACGTGCAAAAAAGTCAACTTCGCCCCTTACTCCACACAAAAACTAACTCAAAGTGGATCACATAGGTTTAAGAGTAAGAGCAATACTTAAACGCATGCTGGAAGAAAACATGGGACAGAATCTTTCATGCCTTGGGTTAGGCAAAGATTTCTTAAATATCACACCAACAGAGTCATTCACAAAAGCAAAAAAAAAAAAAAAATCACAAACTTAACCTCAAAAGTCTAAATTTTTATGCTTCAAAAGACCCCATGAAGAAAGCAGAAAGACAAGTAATAGATTGGGAGAAAATACCTGCCAAACATGATCTGATAAAGGACTTGTTTCTAGAATTCATATTTTAAAAAAAGAACACTTTTTTACAATTCAATAATACAAAGATAAACAATCCAATCAAAAAGACACAGAATCATGGCATGGAGAAAAAAAAAATAGACAAGAAATATGAACAGATAATTCACCAAAATAAAATGGTAAATGGCCACAAGCATGTGAAAAGATGTTGGACATCATTAATCAACAGGGAAATGCAAATCAAAACTACAAGGAGATATCAGTTCACACCCACTAGAATGAGTTCTAATAAAAGATAGTCCCAAGTGTCTATGAGGACGAGCAGAAATGGGAACCCTCATACATTGCTTGTGGGAGTGTATAATGGGGCAGACACTTTGGAGCAGTTTGTCAATTTCTTAAAAGGTTAAACATAAAATGACCATTTGACCCAGTGAGTGGGGTCCCTGCTGAGCAACATGCAGTATGGTGTGGAGGTATTGGCAGGAAGACATCCATCTGCACGCAATGTGGACAAATTCTTGTGAAGCCAAATAAGATTTACAAAGAAAGTAGCCTCACTTTTCTTCCAAGGTGAGCTGCAGCAGCTGAAAGAAACCAGAAAGCTCTCCAGGGAAGAGGAAAGAAACCAGAAGGAACCCTCAGAGGAACACCAGGGTAGCCTCTGAGATAAGATAGTAAAAGATCCCAAGCTCTTCTGTGGGAACAGTAGCTGGGGATCCACACAACTGTAACTTTCCTGCCTCCTCCATCTCTTCTTGTACAAATGACAGTGCCAGCCACCTGGGGATCTCTAGCAATTCTAGTCCTCAGCTGGCTGTCACTCAACTAGCGAGTCTTGAACCAGCCATGATGTCCCTCTATCAGGCCTCAATCTCCCTGTCATTACTCTGAAAGGGACTGAAGTCTCCTCTTTCAAATGAATATTATTATGCAACCTCACCCAGGCTTTGTACAAAAAGATCAGTGTGTAATGCTGAGAAGAAAGGCAACTCACATTTACCTATAAAATATGATCCTGCAAACACTCCCAAAATAACCCTGCCTTTGGGCTGCAGTGTTGGAATGATGACGAAACAGTGTTTTTGAAGTGTCATAGTGCTTACAGGCGATACTTTTAAAAGTTCTATTGCAAGCACTTTTTCACGAAGATTTATTTATATTGCAGCTGTGCAAACCTTCTCAGCATGAAACCTAGCATACAAGAGCTCAGCCTCTAAGGGACATTTTTAAAGCTAGTTATGGGAAACGGTAGGTAACACATTAATTTAGTAATCTATTATAAAAGCAGAAGGGAAATAAAGGGGAAAGACATTTACCCCAGACACTGCTTTCTATTACACTTAAAAAACGATTTTGAAATACATGTATCAAAGGCATTGTTATTTTGGCCTACCCAACTATACTTGGTTTTTACATATTTTTTACTTTTTGAGACAGGGCCTGACTTTGTCCTTAGGCAGGAGTGCAGTGGTACAATCACAGCTCACTGCAGTTTTGACCTCCCAGGTTTAAGCACACCTCCCGCTTCAGCTTCCTGAGAAGCTGGGACTGCAGTTGCACACCACCGTGTCCAACTAATTTTTGGAATTTTTGTACAGACAAGGTTTTGCCATGTTGCCCAGGCTGGTCTTGGACTCCTGGGCTCAAGTGATCCTCCCGCTTTGGCTTCCCAAAGTGCTAGGATTACAGGTGAGAGCCACAGTGCCTGGCCTGTACTTGGTTTTCAAATGGCAGGCTTCTGGAGCACTATTAAACTAAAGGAAATTGGGGAGTAGGTCCTCAAAGAAAGAGTCTTGCATATATGCAGTTTGGCCAACCACCTCTGCTGTGCTGTCAGTGGAGATGCGGGAAGGACACCACTGTTACTGTCTCACCCCTAACAGATACAGGTTGAACTCTTGCATGTGCAAGGCACTGTGCCAATTCTGAGGGTTCCATGCAGCAGCTCATTCAATCTCATTAAATCCAAGGAGGAAGGTGCCATTATAGAGGAGGAAACTGGGGCTTCCAGAGTTTAAATTATTTGCTCAGGACTATACAACAAAGAAGTGTTCCAAAGGTCAAAAGTATGGGCTCTGGAGTGAAAAAAGTCCTAGGTTTAAGTATTAGCTCTGTAACCTTTGGCAAGTTCCAAGGGATTTTTGTTATTTGCAGGAGTTACGTCCTATGAAGAAGCCATAAACACTCCAGCTCCTAGGGGAAATACCAGGTAAGTTTCCTGGGACCCTCTGGTCACAATATTTTCATTAACCCACCAGTATTCAACCTTGTTTCATGTATGCTTCTGTTTAGAGATACCTCGTTTAATATACCTTGTTGACTCATTAACATGAGCTCACAGGCAACAGCACTAGAGCTCATGTATGAACAAAGCTTATCTAACATACATGTTTTTATCCATGAGGCACATCCCAGCCTTGTGGTGGTTAGGAACACTGGACAGCACTTCAACCCCATGCTTGGGCCATTTCATCTTTTTTTTTAAATGGAGTCTCTCTCTGTCCTCCAGGCTGGAGAGCAGTGATACAATTTTGGCTCCTTGCAACATCAGCTCATTGCAACCTCCACCTCGTGGTTCAAATTATTCTCCTGCCTCAGCATCCCAAGTAGCTGGGACTACAGGTGTCTGCCACCACACTCAGATAATTTGTTGTATTTTTAGTAGAGGCAGGGTTTTACCATGTTGGCCAGGCTGGTCTTGAACTCCTGACCTCGTGATCCACCAACCTCGGCCTCCCAAAGTTCTGGGATTACAGGCGTGAGCCACCACGCCTGGCTACTTTCCCCCCTTTTGCTTGGCACTTCTCCTTGCTGCCACCATGTGAAGAAGGACGTCACCTGGTGTTTGCTTCCCCTTCCACCATGATTGTAGGTTTCCTGAGGCTTCCCCAGCCATGCTGAACTGTGAATCAATTAAACCTCTTTCCTTTATAAACTACCCAGTCTCAGGTATGTCTTTAGTAGCAGTGTAAGAAGAAACTAAAATCAGGTGACTCAAATTTTTCCTTGCCTTACACCTATCCAGAAATCACTGGAAAGCACTTCAAGTATTGATTTTGGAATTAGAAATAAATTTGAGTGGGTAGATGATTTTCAAATACAGAATCCACGCATATTGAAGATGGACAATATTTATCTCAAAGCCTGTTTTCTCCTCTGAATGACAGGGGCAGGGGTAGTCCTTCCTCGTAGGGCCATTGTGAGGATCTGATGAAATGATGCCAGCATGGCTCTTAGTGCCAGGCCCAGCCCAGGGTGAGCACAATGGTAAAGGTTGCTATGGTGACTGCTCTTGCCATCTTGGCTGTAGCCCTCTGGTGGTGCAGAGGCATCCAGAGCTGGCCTGCAGGTATTGTGCAAACCCAGAGAGCACAGCTGCCTAGGGGCCTGGGAAGAGTTTCCAAGGCCCCTTTTTCTTAGGGGTATGAAAGGCCTGGGCCCAGCAAACACTTGAAGCCCTGAGCTCCAGTCAGGCTACTGACATTTTGCACAGATATGTAAATGAAGGAGCAGAGTAAATGGCAACTGGGCTGGATGCATTTCAAAATCAGTGCACTGGGGCTTTTGCAAGACCTGCAGCTTTCGCAAAGCCTAGAAACGTAGGGTGCATGCTAACCAGCCCTGTGAGTGAGCTCTGTGCTCATGTTGGAGATCATTCTACAGTGCTGGATGGGGGAAGAGGCGGTGGGGGAGGGAGTGGCTTCTTCTCCACCTCCATCTCCCCACTCTCTGCTCCCACCCTTATTTCATTTTTAGGGGGCACTGCGCTTGGATTTTTAGCTCTCGAACTTTACATAGACCCTTGGTTCAGCTCAAGTTTCAAACTTTTTGCTGAGCCAGGACTCATTTAACCTTTGGAGCCAGGGTCTCATTCATGGGTGAAAGCCTGGTCTAAATCATGTCTGTTAAATCAAAAAGGCCCAGCGGCTTAAAATGGGTCCCTAATTACCAAACCAGAATTCTCTATAGATGGCTGATAAATGAAACTGCTTTGCACACACAGCTAATGATTTTTTTTTTCCTGCCACCTATTCATGTGGTGGAGCTACAAGAGCCAGCTTTATCTCCTCACTGCTGCAGGGCGCTGAGCCCAGGGTAGTAGGTTCCAGCATCAGCAAGGAGCAGGTGTGAGTCTGCTATTGTTAACTGGGACTCTGCAACTGCAAACAAGGTTCTGTCTGCCTTCAGGGCCGGCTCCCTGTTTAACATTCGCAGATGAAATGCACTGAGCCTCAGACAGGCAGCTTGCTGGCTGGTAAGGGAGACCCACTCTCCCTCCTGCGGATCCCCAGATGACTGTAAATCGTCTAGACTTGAGTGCTAATGAAGTGGAACAGCTGCACGTGTGAAATGATGCTCCGGGACCCCCACCACCCCCTCCCATGACCAGGCCATGCATATTTGCAAATTGATATTGTTCCTGGTAACCCTGTTCCAAGAATTACTATCCTCTGCGAATCAGATGCTAGTCTCCAAATTTCCTTTTTCATGTGGCACAGAGATGATCCATTATTCCTTGAGCTACCGTATCTCCAGGAAAGCCAAATAGGAAACCCCTGTGACTCTTCCTTAGAGGGCTAAGGCTTATCTTTTGGTTTCTGTATGGCTTCTATTTCTAATGAAATAAGGAGCCACACTTGTTTTTAACATGCTTAAAGAAAGTTAAATTTCTTTTGTGTTGTTTATTAGAGAATATGTCTAATTCTGCGTTATTATATGGGACCCTAGAATCCAAGCTGCACAGTACAGTTATTTATGGATGTAAAAAAACCGTTTGTCCCAAGGGCCCCTTAGTTCTTGCAGAAGGGTCACCTTGCTTTGTATTTCATGGGTGAGAGGGATTCAACCTCTTCCACCAGGCTTTTTCCTCCTCAAAATGGTAAAGGTCAGCTGTCTCTTGATACTGAATATTATTCAGTATATATTATTATTATTATTATTATTATTTTGAGATGGAGTCTCGCTTGTTGCCCAGGCTGGAGAGTAGTGGTGTGATTTCGGCTCACTGCAGCCTTTGCCTCCCGAATTCAAGCAATTCTCCTGCCTCAGCCTCCCAAATAGCTGAAACTACAGGTGTGCGCTGCCATGCCCAGCTAATTTTTTGTATTTGTAGTAGAGACAGGTTTCACCATGTTGGCCAGGATAGTCTTGATCTCCTGACCTTGTGATCTGCCTGCTTAGGCCTCCCAAAGTGCAGGGATTACAGGTATGAGCCATCATGCCCAGCCCGGATATATATTACTTATAATACTACTACTACTACTGATAATATTATTCAGTATATATAAATAATAAATAATTATAAATAATATATGCTGAATATTAGTATTACTACTCTTAATTATAACAACTATGTATTATTTAAATATACTGAATAATATTATTAATAGTAGTAATAATAGTATTATTACTTAAACATTATTTAATATTATTATTTTTTAAATGCTAACAATATTATTTTTTAAAATTGCTGGTAAGCAAGCTATCCCCCCAAGGCCATTTCAGATTAGCTCATTCTTTATACTTTTCTAACTGGAAAAAAAAAAAAAAGGATGTCATGTCTTAGGACAGGTGACGAGAGAAGACAGTTCAGGGTTTCCCTCCTTACTCCCAATAAAAGCCTACATTTATAGAAGGGCCAGGGACTCAATAGGTATTCAAGGAGCAGCAAAAGAAGATGAGAAATAGGGCCATGGGAAGGACTGGAGGGCACAGTAGAGACCCCAGTGGCCCAAATGGGTGCAGATGGCTCAGCTAGCTCACACAGAGCTGTGCTCAGAGCGTGCAGTACAGTGCGGGTAGACATCCCTGATCCAGCAGCAAAGGTTAAAGAGCTGTGCTGCCTTGAGCTCGTCACTTAATGTCTCTGAACATCATTTATCTTAACTGGTAGGGACACAACTTAGGCTTTGGAGAAACAGACACGCCAGGACTCAAATCTACTCCAGCCACCAACTAGCTATGGGCAAATTAGCCACTTTGAGCCTCAGATCCCTCATCTGTAAAACCTTAGAGGGCTAAGGCTTATCTTTTGGGAAGGGAGACCCACTCCCCCTCCTGCGGATTACTGTTAGGATTAGAGGTAATACAGTTAACACCCCCAGCCGAGAATCTGGTTGTAGAGTGAATGTTCACACAAATAATATTATTACTATTATTGTTCAAGATGATTCCTAGGTTGAATGCTCCTTCTGGCTCTAACATTAGAAGAACAACTTCATTATCCATTCTCCGTCACTACATTATAAGCTCTATAAGGAAGCTTATATTCACCTCTACATACTCTGATTGTGGCAAAGTACCTGGCATACAGTAGGCACTCAATAAAAATCTACTTAATAAATAAATAAACTCTGTTGCACTAAAAAGTAACTGTTTTCTCATCCTAGCTAGATCACATATGCGTATCCCCAAAAGAACAGAATGTGTCTTATATTCACACTACAAATTTCATTGCTCCACGTCCTGGGCAGAGAGATGGAGTGAAGTCATTGAGCACTAAGTGTTAAAAGAATGCTTAGGGGCCAGGGCAGTGGCTCATGCCTGTAATCCCAGCACTTTGTGAGGCCAAGGTGGGTGGATCATTTGAGGTCAGGAGTTGAAGACCAGCCTGGCCAACATGGGGAAACACCATCTCTACTGACAATACAAAAATTAGCTGGGCACAGTGATGCACACGGATAATCCCAGCTACTCGGGAGGCTGAGGCAGGAGAATCGCTTTAACTTGGGAGGTGGAGGCTGTGGTAAGCCAAGATCGTGCCACTACACTCCATCCTGGGCAACAGAGCAGGACTCCATCTCAAAAAAAAAAAAAAAAGGCCGGGCATGGTGGCCCACAACTCTAATCCTGTAATCCCAGCATTTTGGGAGGCTGAGGTGGACAGATTATGAGATCAGGAGGTGGATACCATCCTGGCTAACACAGTGAAACCCTGTCTCTACTAAAAATACAAAAATACATATATATATAGCTGGGCGTAATGGCATACTCCTGTAGTCCCAGCTACTTGGGAGGCTGAGGCAAGAGAATCACTTGAACCTGGGAGGTGGACGCTACAGTGAGCCAGGATCGCACCACTGCACTCCAACCTGGGTGACAGAGCAAGACTGTCAAAAAAAAAAAAAGAGAATGCTTAGGATTCAACTCCCCTCCTAATGCCCAGACAGGTAAAATGACTTGCTCGAGCCATACTTCTGCCCAAGCCAGCACCAGCCAGTTGCGCAGCAGAATGGAAGGAGGGAGAGGTACCTACTTTCACAGCATAGGTGCTGCCGGCGTCCTCGGAGCAGGTGGCACAGTAATAAATGGCATCCCCCGAGTCACAGCACGGCTTGTTACAAGTCAGCTTGAAGAGTGACCAGTTATTCTCATTGAAGTGGAGCTCCTTTTTCTGGCCGCCCATGAAGAGGTCCTCACATTTGGCTACAAGGCGGGCCAGGGACTGGGTGTAGAGTCCTCCCAGCTTGGCATAGGTGCCCTCCTTGCTGCTGATGCTGCTCAGGAGACCGTGCAGCTGAAGCTGGGTGCTACCGGTAGAGGCTTGACTGGACACACTCAGCTGGGAGGACGAGGCGGAGGGGGCCCCTTTGCACTGGAGGCCAGGGCTCCTGCAGCCACTTCTGCTGCCTGACAGGCCTGCTGGTGGAACCCAGTGGCCACTGCCTTTGAAAGCTTTCTCCAGAGGCTCAGAAGAGGAGAAGGCAGGATGGTGGCGGTTTCCGGAGCTCAATGAACGGCTAAAGTGAGACTCGTCGTGGACGTTGGTTTCTGAGTGGCTTAGGTTCAGCTTGGGGCTTGCTGTTCGGGGCTTCGGGGAGCCTTGGGTCCAGAAGAAGCCATCCGGCGAAGAGGCTGCCCGGCTCACTATCTTTTTCTGGGGGAGCGGAGGGGGCTGCAGGGGGCCACTGGAGGACACATCCTCAGTGGAGCCTGAAGGAAACGGAACGGGAGCAAAAAGCTTCTTCCCGCTGTTGGTGGGCGAGTGAGCCAGCTCAGATGAAGGACCTGAAGAGGAGACACAGAAACCATCAGGCCAAGGCCAATACCACTCAATTCCAGGAGCCTGAAGACTTTTTTTCCTTTATTTTTTATTTTTTTGGTCAAAGCAATTAATTTTATTTTACTTCCTATTTCTCAGATAGACAATATACGCACAGTGGAAAAAATCAAAACGCACAAAAGGTATACATTGACAATCAAGTCTTCCTCCTGGCCTGTCCCTCAGTCCCCAGATGCATGAAACCACTGCCAGTAGCGTTTCATGCATCCCTCCAGTAATCCAAACAAATGCAGGCACGCGAACACACACACACACACACACACACACACACACACACACACACACTCTCTCTCTCTCACATAATTACATAGAAGAGAGCAAACAGTGGCCACTGTTTGGAATAATACTTTTCTTTCACATTTTGTAGAGATTTTTTTAAATCAAATGTGCAGATCTATTTAATTTTAAACAGTCTTACCATAGTATATCATCATATACATAATATGATATACTTTGTATCATAGTATATCATCATATGCATAATTTATTTAGCCATCCCTTTTTGATGGACACTTAAATTGTTTCCAATATTTTACAGACAATGCTGCAACAGCAATAACAAACTTGAACATGTGTGGTTTGAGTGGATTTTTTTAAGGTCAGGTTTATAGAGGGTATCATTGGCCGACGGCAAAATTCTCCCTTTCGGCTGGACATGGCGGCTCATTCCTGTAATCCCAGGACCTTGGGAGGCCCAGGCGGGTGAATCACCTGAAGTCAGGAGTTCGAGACCAGCCTGGTCAACATGGTGACACCCCCGTCTCTACTAAAAATACAAAAATTAGCTGACATGGTGGTGGATGCCTGTAATTACTTGGGAGGCTGAGGCAGGAGAATCACTTTAACCCAGAAGGTGGAGGTTGCAGTGAGCTGAGATCTTGCCACTGCACTCTAGCCTGGGAAAGAAGAGTAAGACTTCATCCAAAAAAAAAAAAAAAAAAAATTCTCCCTTTTTAGTATGCAGTCCCTGCAAATTTCATGTATACCCTAAATTGGCTTAGTGGCCAAGGCAAGGCCACAGAGATTTTAGAAGGCAGGAAGGTCATGATTTTATAAATGAGGAAATTGATCTTAAAGGAAGGTGACTCTTTCCCAGCTACTTGGGAGGAAAGAAAAAAATAAAAAAAAAAAAGAGTCTTTCCCAGGCCCCACAGTTTCCAGAGTGGTGCATATGGATACGGAGTTTGCCTGGGCAAAGGCTCACTCAGGGCCACAGGTGTCTGCAGAGCATGGGGACAATCAGAAAACCTTTCTGGATAGCACACAAAATGGTGAGATGAAGGTCTGGTCTCTACAAAGGTGAGGGCTGACTTCACTCTTGGCATCAAGGTATAAAATGGTGGCTTCACAATGAAAGAACAGTTTAATTAAAAAAATAATATATATATATATATATATATATATATAAAATATACAATAGAGAGAGAAGAGATATGCACTATTAGAGAGAGAAAATGTCAAATTAAAATAATATTATTTTCCTATATTCTCAGAATAGCTCTAAGGTGTTATCTGCTATGTTAATAACAGCTTTTGGGGGGATAAAAGAAATAATCATATGCATAGTTTGTAAAATGCATCCTATTATCCTGAAAGTTAAAATATGAAAAAAATATGGCTAGTAGACCAGGTGCAGTGGCTCATGCCTGTAATCCCAGAACTTTGGGAGGCTGAGGTGGACAGATCACTTGAGGTTAGGAGTTTGAGACCAGCCTGGCCAACATGGCGAAACTCTGTCTCTATTAAAAATACAAAATTATGTGGGTACGGTGGCGTGTGCCTGTAATTCCAACTACTAGGGAGGTTGAGGCAGGAGAATCGCTTAAACCTGGGCTGTATCATTTACCATAAGACTCAGGAGGGGCTGGTTGCAGCGATTCATGCCTGTAATCTCAGCGCTTTGGGAGGCTGAGGCTGGAGGATCACTTGAGCTCAGGGGCTCCCAGCCTGGGCAACCTAGCGAACCCCTGACTCTACAACAAATACAAAAATTAGCTGGGTGTGGTGTCACGCACCTATAGTTCTAGATGCTCAGGAGGCTGAGGGGAGAGGATGGCTTGAACCCAGGAGGCAGAAATTGCAGTGAGCTGACATTGTGCCACCGCACTCCCACCTGGGCTACAGAGTGAGACTATCTCAAGAAAAAAGAGTTTCAGGAAGGAGCATGGTGTTTCTCAAGCTCCCCTTGTCCACTTCCCCATTGCAGTAAGCAATCCTTGTTTCCCTGTAGTTTATCAAGATCATAGGGAGTTGTCCGGCCCACCTGCTAGTGACAAGCGGGACCCCTGCCAGCAAGGCTGAGTGGGTGATTTATACCCCTTCCAGGAGGGCTCAAGTTAATAATAAATCAAGCAGTGGTCATGCAGTCTGGACCAGTCAGTTTTACATGCCCACGATTTCTCCCCCCAGTAGTCAGAATGAAGGGTGTACAAGAAATAGCGAGCCAGAGGAGGGAATATCCAGATGGCAGTGATCTCAGCAGGTGCTGAAACCCTTCAGTCCACAGGTCTCCCCATCCCACGCTCCCCAGGAAAGCAACAGGGACAGATGGAGGATAGGGCAGATGATTCACTTCCTCTCCCTCCTCCCTCAAGCAGAAGGGGCTGAGAGGAGGAGGATGATCACTTATCAGCTTCTGGATAAAAAAGGGAGGGCAAGACCACCTACTTATGGGGCTCTCAAAGGACACTAAATCTCAGCCACCAAACTCCCAGCCTGAGGAGCAGGAGGACTGGGAGCCATGAGCACACATCCGCTTCCTGACCTTGCCACATTCTAGGCAGCAGAAACCATCACCACTGAGGCATCTGATTCTCAATTTATCATCAATACAGCAGAAGCTGAAGGTAGGGGATGGGAGTGGGGTGTGATCAGAGCCCTGGTCAATGCTTTCATCAGTGCCTTCAGAGACAAGGACAACCTGCCTATGGTCAGGACTCCTTCCCATCCCAAGTCCAGTCAGCCAGGGAGGTTCATAACAGATCAATTTCCTGGCTAGCCTCCTCTTTAAGCCTTAGGCTTATTTCCCCATCTTTAACAGTTTTGTCTTCCTCGTCTTTAATACAAGGATGCCCTGATGCCACCAGAGTGCCCCTTTCTGCTTCTGCTCCAGTTTGAGAGTGAGCAGTGGAGTGATACGTCACCAGCTGTCAGCCTGCCTGTCCTGAGTTTCCTCCTTTAGAAA
Source organism: Sapajus apella (assembly GCF_009761245.1). Lineage (NCBI taxonomy): Eukaryota > Metazoa > Chordata > Mammalia > Primates > Cebidae > Sapajus > Sapajus apella. The sequence goes on along the minus strand of NW_022436961.1, from coordinate 15,394,227 downwards.
ATGACCGATTACATCTTCGTGAAGGCCCCTTGCAGCACCAATAGTCTATAATTTCAGCTACTCTCTTTAAACGTGCATTTTGTCTCAAAGTTGCCCTGAAATAAAATACCTCTAGGCAGATCCTTGTCTTGCTTCAATTGTTCTTCCTTCTATCTCTAGTTCCCACAAATGGCCACTGGTACATTTTCCAATCTGGGAGGAGACCAGGGATCTTTTAACAACATAATCGGTAACACTTATAATTCCCTAGGTGACCAGAGAATCAAGAGGTTCTGCTTTAGACTGTATGGTAGGTCCTAGCACAAAAAACACTTTGTGTGTTCAGGCGGCTGGAAAGAAGTGATTTTCGCCTTTCACTGTTCCCTCTTGCTTGTCTGTGGGAGCTGCTGGTCAGTGACTTTGATCAGATCTATACCCTGTAACTACTTGGGTAAATCTGACAAGGGGTCAGAAGGAAGCTTGACTCCAAGGATTAGCACGCACGCTTATTAATTGTTCTTTATTTCTTAGATGCTGTAAGTTTGCGGTAGCAAACTCAGTACTCACTGCATTATACGCATACTCATCAGAGATAGCACTGCATAACCAAACCTTCCCTAACCACGCCCTTCTCAGCAGAAGTAAAGGCCTGTACCTCATCAGGTGAAGTACAGCTCCCCTGAAATGTGGACTTGACAGGGATAACTGGGCATTATGTACACATATTATGATTTTTTTTTGAGATGAATTTTTGCTCTTGTTGCCAAGGCTGGAGTGCAATGGCACAATCTTGGCTCGTTGCAAACTCTGCCTCCTGTGTTCAAGTGGTTCTCCTGCATCAGCCTCCTGAGTAGCTAAGATTACAAGTGCCTGCCACCATACCCAGCTAATTTTTTGTATTTTTAACAGAGATGGGATTTCACCATGTTGGTCAGGCTGGTCTTGAACTCCTGACCTTCAGGTGATCCACCTGCCTCTGTCTCACAAAGTACTGGGATTACAGGTGTGAGCCATCGCACCCTGGCTGTTATGATATTTGTATTCAGAAAAGATGTACCTGGTTCTATCAACAAGCATACCACATTCCAACCTAATGAATCCTTCCTCTGAGCTTACAGATCCTTAAAGCTCTCCAGGTGTGGAATGACAGCTGGTAAGAGGCCAGAATGCACTCTTGCAGCCCCCATTCCTGCCCCACCACCACCAGGCCAACTCCAGACCTCTCAGGATCCTATAGCTTCTCAGGTGTTAATATTCTTGGGGCTACTTTGAAATAGATGCTAACATATGGCCCTTCTAGATGAAACTGATTTCTCTACCAAATGGCAAATGGCAGCTGTCTTCTATGGAATCTGAAGGCACTCCTAAAGACCTCCTCTGGCTCATTCTCTTGACTCCTACCTAGGGAGCTGTCTCTCCACAAACACCTTAGGCAACACAGCAGCTGTGTTCTCACTGTTTGCAGCAGCTGCCACACTCTGGATTTAGGAGAGCCAGAAAGAATAGGGAACAAATATACCCTGACACCTAAAATAGTTCCAAACTCACAGGCAAACCGCTGGTTCAGAAAAGTTTGCCTAAAAAATCCTCAACAACTTTAGCCAACAGCCTGTATTCTCAGGACTTGGATCCAATGGGACAGGAGACTAATTCAAGCACATTCTGGTTTGATGCTGGTGTTGGATTGCTGTTTCCAAATTCTGCCTTACAATTAAGGGTGTAAGGTGGGGGAGAGGGGAGAACATTTTTCTGGGATCTTGGCCTATGTCTCCAGTTGCCTTATTGGTAGGTTTTTAATAATTTTGATACTAATTGGGCCAGAGGGCTCTAAACCTCAGGTCCTAAGTTTTCCTTTCAATTTCCAATTCTACATTTAAAGGAAGTTCTTGGTTATAAAGTACAACACCCTGCGTGCCTTTAATGAATGTGCTTCAGAGAAGGGAAAGTGTTTCTAGTGGGAAAACTTAAAAAGGGAAGGTGTACCAAGGGAAGGTGCACTCGTTTTGTGTCATTATATTCAGAAAGCAGAGACGAGAAATCAGGATTTCAATGGCTGGGAAGAGCAGCTTAACCTCTCTGCAGAAATGCAGGCCAGAAGTTCAAACGTGGTACTCTGGGGGTTTTTTTTATTATAGAGTCCTCTCTTCTTGCTGGATTTTAATAGGCACTTGCATTGTTCTCTGCAGCCAAAATGAGAGCTGAGCTGACAGAGGAAGTGGTCAGTCCTGTTTTGGCTCTTTCTGTGCACAGCTCTGCTGTTGGATAGCAGCTGGGTCAGAACAAATGCAGAAGCAAAGGGCAGCGTCCCAGCTAAGTTTCCTCAAACGCTTAGCTTTTGTGTTTCACCATTCTCCAACTTTAAGTAAGGTAAAGCAAGAGGAATTTGCATGGAGAAAACCTCACCCATACCCTGTGGCCTGTGGCCCAGTGCAGTTCCTTCATGTGCGAGGTGAGAAAACTAAAGCCATCTGCATGGGGACCTTGCCAATATCACCCAGGAAATGACTGTCATGCAGGTTTCTGCCAACCCCCAGTAACTGTTCCTGCCTCGGAGAGTATGAAGGGTGGGGCTGAGGGATGCTTTGGCTTCACGTGGACATGCTCCTCCGAAGTAAAGCTTTGTAACCTCTCATCTGGTTCCTCAAACAGAGCAGGCTCAACATTAAGTTTAGGAGAAAAAACAAAAACAAAAAGCAAAGCAGGCAGGCGCGGTGACTCATGCCTGTAATCTCAGCACTTTGGGAGGCTGAGGTGGTGGATCATCTGAGGTCAGGAGTTCGAGAACAGTCTGGCCAACATGCTGAAACCCTGTCTCTATTAATAATACCAAAATTAGCGGGTATAGTGGTGTGTGCCTGTAATCCCAGCTACTCAGGAAGCTGAGGCACAATAATCGCTTGAACCAGGAGGTGAAGTTTGCAGTGAGCTAAGATTGCACCACTACACTCCAAGCTGGGCAACCAAGGGAGACTAGGTCTAAAAAAAAAGAAAGAAAGAAAGAAAGAAAAAAGCAATGCCTTTATTTAAAAGAATCCTTTGCTTTTTTCAAGAAGATAAACGTGGTCTGAAACTGGAAGCAGGTTATTAGCATTTTACAACTGGATGGAAAATGTGGCATTCCTGAGGAGTCTTTCCAGACCACTTAATCATCCCAGGAAACAATAATCAAGATGTGAATGTGATTTACATGCAAAAGAAGAGAAAGCTCTGTCTCACTTTGGAAAACAGAGTCTATCTAGGTACCCTGAATGCCATGCCTATAGCTCACATGTGGTTCTGGAATTGTGATCTTTCAATCTCCTGTTATAACAATCATTAAGGGTTTCCTTCCAAGTTAGTAAAATTAAAAGTTAATTCAAAGGACTTTCCAGGCCGGGTGCAGTGGCTCATACCCATAATCCCAGCACTTTGGGAGGCCGAGGTGGGAAGGTCACTTGAGGTCAGGAGTTTGAGACCAACCTGGCCAACATGGCGAAACTCCATCTCTACTAAAAATACAAAAATTAGCCAGGCATGGTGGCACGCCTGCAGTCCTAGCTGCTGAGGTAGGAGAACTGCTTGATCCCTGGAGGTGGAGCTTGCAATGAGCAGAGATTGCGCCACTGCACTCCAGCCTCAGCAACAGAGCAAGGCTCTGTCTCCAAAAAAGACGCATTGTTTAGATGCTGTTAATAGAAAAGTAAATTGACGTTTTTAGAGGATACATTGATATTATCTGTAACATACACATACAGTTTGATATGTCAGTTCCACTTCTTCTAAGGATTTATCTTATAGATTTGCTCACCCGATCATGCCAATGTATGGCATAGAGTCTTACTGTAAGTCTTGCAATGAAATCAACCTAGACATGCATCAGCAGGAGGATTTATAACCAATTCATGCAATGAAAAAATAAGCAGCAATTTTGAAAAGTGGGGCAGTCCTAGGGGTTCTGATTGGAAAGGCCTCAAGATATATTAAGTGCAAAAATGTGTAGAACTGAATTTTGTATTTGACATATGTATACACATTTTGGGGATTATACAGAAAAAAATCTTAAAAGTTGTGGTAGGAGCTGGGAATGGGGTGTCAGAAAACTGACTTTTCATTTTATACCTTTCTCCGTTGTTTGAATTTTTATTAAAACTATATTAACACATGGACACAGGGAGGAGAGTATCACACACGGGTCTGTTGAAGGGGTGGCTAGGGGAAGGACAGCAGTGGGTGGGGAGGTTGGGGAGGGATAACATGGGGAGAAAGAGAAATGCCAGATAAAGGTGACGGGAGATGGAGGCAGCAAACCACCTTGCCATGTAAGTACCTGTGCAACGACCCTGCATGATCTGCACATGTACCCCAGAACCTAAAGTACAATAAAAAAAAGTATTAACTTTATCGGAGCAATAACATATGTTTTAAAATTCAGTTTAACAGGGAAGGTTTAAATTAAGTTGAAGCTTTACTTCAGTGATATTATAGCTCAGGCCACAGGAAATTTTAAAAAATAAATGTCTTTTCCTTTGGGGCACTCCCACCCCTCTCCACGCTGTTCCTGGCCTGATTTTTCTACCAGCACTCACTGCCCTGTGACCAGTAGCTACTTTACATCTTATCTGTCTTATTGTCTATCTCTCCCTACCAGAATGTAAGCCCCTTGAAGGGACTGGGAATCATTTCCATTGCTGAAACTTCAGCATCTGGAATTGTACTCAGCACAGAGTTTGTACTCAACAATATCTATAAAATGAATGACTGAATTAATATACATATTTTAAAAATTTGCCAGTAGTAGCTTGTTGAGAAAAACAAGCTGACTGACGACTGTCAATATTTTAATTCGTGTCCTATATCTCTGGTTTGCCAGCTATAAAAATAAGAATGATATCACCACCCTGGTACATGTATTCATGTGAGTGAGAATATCTATATGAACCGTATTTTCAGATCTCTTATCTATTGCTGGTGCCAATGGTTTCAGTTCAACAGAGAACTCTCTAATCTCCCTAATCTCCTGGCATTCAGAAATGTTTGCTGAACTGCTGAATTGAATTTTAATGTTATCCTACATCAAAGAGGGAAATGATCTCAATGAGACATTAGGTTTGCAGGTTTACAAGTAACCACTTAAAGCAAAAGGGTCTCCTGATGACCATTTCTGATCATCATTTCCCTCACACATCCAACCTATTCATTCCCTACAGAAACCTTCCCCTTGGCAGCCTTCACGGATCTGTCCTGACACATGCAGTCTGTCCCCAAACCAAGCATAAACCAAACAACTGCTTCGACAAATTTTACTTGCACTGAGTTGACTGCCTGTTCAATTGAATTGGACAAATGGGATAACAGATGCACTGGAGGAATATGAAATCCGATACAAGTATAAAGAGGTGAAATTAACATTGCTACAAAAGTGGCATTTTGCCACTGTAGCATTTAGAGTAAACATCTGTTTAAAAAATGTAACAAAGTTAGAGATTTCTATTAGGTTTTCCTTATACAAGGTAAACCTGTTTTTGTGGGGGAGTGGTGGGGGGCATAAAACCTGAATCACTAACTGTAGCCATTAACCCTGATACAATTCCAAGATGTCCTGGAATGACTTTTTCCTCAACTCATTCAGGCCAGCCTATGCTGTGTATGAAAAAAGTCAATGAAATGCATAGTTTTCACTAGTAGATTCTTACTGACAAAATAAATGTAGAGTCTAATGATGTCTTTTGGCTTAATGTATAATCTTAGAAAGGCAGACAATGCAGTCAATTTTCAAAGAACTTCAGTGTGAACTGGTTCTGCTTTCTATTTGGATCCATTCTCTCAGGCCAAATAGTCACCAAAGTTGCAATGGGTAAATATTTCAGTTACAAGATAAAAGTGAGTTAAGGACCCATGGGATTGTAAGATAATTGTACAATAACAGATTTAAGCTGCCTTGGTAAGTGGTGAGAAGTGAATTAAGGATTTCTCATATACGACCAGTGGTTCTATATATTCTCCAGATTAATGATTAATGTTTAAACGATGCCAAAAAGAAGAGAGAGTGAGAGACAGAGAGAGAGAAAGAGAGAGAGAGAGAGAATGTCATGCCTTTGGTCTCTTGCCAGTTTCAAAACATGATTCCGGGTACAGAGCCAAGCCCAGGAACACAGGTAGAAATGGCTCGATCTCAGGGGCCAGAGTCCACTGACAAGGTACATATCTTCTTGTTGATCTGGGAGTCCAAGTTTTGAAGGGCATTTCCACTGAACAACTAGCTTGTGATAAAGGAATACCATGGCAATATATTCATTTTAATTCATGCTATTCAGAAACGAACATGAGAAAATGTCTGAAGAGGTTTCCCCATTGAATTCACAAACCTCCAGCAGCTCTCTGTCTCCCACCTGCACAGATTGCTGTGAGAGCCATGTACAATTGAGCCCCTGCTTCCCACCAAGCTCATGTCCCATTTCCCCTTGCCGGTGTCTGTTGAAGCGTGTCAGACTGGTCTCATCCTTCTTCCATATGCACTGCTATCCCTGTGGCTTTGTTTCTCTTTTATTATTTTCTGACCTTGGAAAGCCCTGTCCTCCTTACCTCCCCAATTCTGACCACATTTCAGACATGATCTCTAAGTCCCATGTTCCCATAACACCTTCTCCAAACCCTCCATCAGCCTTCACTGATTTTTCTCTCTCTTCTGGAAGGCTTTGTAAGAAGCACTCACCTTCTGGGCTGCTCAATGTCCTACCTTATCCCACCCACCCACTTGTCATGTGTTTTAACCTTATCTTTCCTAGTTAATTCTTTGAAACCCTGCAAGCAGACACCATGATTTACTGGTTCTGGAAAACAAGGTGGTGAAGGCATGAAGCCCAGTTCTCCTGACACCCGCTGGCTGGTGGCTGATGGTTCATTGTAGATCACTCCCGAGACCTGGTTATAGTCTCCAAGTGAGTGGATCAGAGCTAACCAGCGCAGGGGCTTGTGGTCGAGATGCCTTGTCCCCTCTGAAATAATCTGCCTTGTTGAATTTGTTGTACAATGGGCTGGGAAAAGGGAGAAGATAAGAGCCTAGAAAAATCTACAGTAAAAGAAAATCTGTTGTTGCTACATTCCTCCAAAATCAAGACTAAGATATTTCCTGTTTTTAAGTAAGAGCTGTCAGAGGTTTCTCATCAGAACACACCGCAGACTGACTTAGCACACATACTTTTGTCTTAGCCAGTACCTATCGTTTAGGTAGAAAAATGTTGCTGACAGTAAATTTACAATGGAACCCTCTACCGTGTCATTGCCTATTGAGAAGAAATACCTCCACAGGAGTGAGAAAGGAAGTCATGTGGGTACAAGTCTAAATCCAACAGGCCAACGCATGTCTAAGAGAAATACAGGAGAGGACAGATACACAAAGAATGCTGAAAGGGCGAGAGACTTTAAATGTGACCCATCCAGGTCACAACTATGGAAAAACAAGAGTTCCGTTTTAGGGACATTCTCGATGGAGGGCACATCCACCCACAGGCCTTAGAACTTAATCCAAAAAGCAGCCTAGATGGTGGCCTAATGAAGTCTTCATGCTTAATTCAGCAAACATTATGTAAACATCTGCTGTGTTCAGTAAGCACATGTGTGTACTTGCACATGTACATGCAAAAGAGAGAGAAAGAGATGGTGAGAATGTGTGGATTAGGACTAATCCTGAGGACAGAAGTAGAAAGCAGACCTGAACATAGATGGCTCTTTACCCAGGGAAACAGGAACTTTTCAACCTCATCTTCCTCTCACCATGTTGCCATGTCCACACACTTATCATTTAGAGAAGGCAATACGAATGGGCTGGCTTGCCATATATTCAGTAGGTAACTGACTTCAACAGCTCCTTGGAAAAGTCCACTTCATGGAGAAAGCAGGACCAAGTCCTTGCTCAGCCCTTTCAAATCCTGCAAGCAACCCAGGACTGGCCTTGCAGGTCCAGGAGAATCTAAGCCTCTTGGTCAAGATCAAGTTTGTTACCTCCATCGCTGCAGGTCCTGGAGTCTGAGGCCAAGCTGTCTGTGGAGCCGGTGGTGAAGCTGACGTGGACACCCCTGAAGGACGGACTGAGGCTCTCTGCAGAGCCCTGGCTCACTTTTTCCAAATCAGAGCTGCTCTTGTTCATTTTTAAAAGGTGCCTGGAAAAGGTAGGAACAAACAATACAAATAACTCATTTGGGTTCCATTCAGAAACCAGGCTGATGGATCATGAACCTACTACACTCTTGAAACCTGGCCAATGTCAGCAAGTTTATTAAATAAAAAAGATTTTGGGGAGACAGTAGAGGGGCTCTTCAGGAACTTATGCAGCACATGAATGACAGGAGACTTCCTGAGTGTGGTTAGGAGAAGCGACTATTAAATTTAAACAAGAACCAGAATTCTTATATGGAAGGAATTGCTTCCATATTCTGACCCCATCTGCCAAAGCATTTGTGTCACCTATTATATCCTGTGTAAAATCTCTACAAAAAATAATAAAAACATTATCATACACACTGATGTATAGAAATAAAAAATCATCATACACACCAATGTATAGAAATCAAAACATTACCATACACACCAATGTACAGAGATATACAAAGGTTGGGTTGTTTTTGCAAGATTCCAGGACAAATGAATTGCAAACTAGGCCTTTACAAGCGGGATTTTTTTTTTTCGTTTTTGCCTGGTACTCTTTTGCCAAAACTTCAAAGGGTCTACATTGTTTCTTGGAATTAAGGAAAACTTTAAATGTGAACCAGACTTCCAGTGACATGCTTAGATAGAACCAAGTTGACATAACCGATATTCCGGAACAATGGAATCCACCTTTTGCTTTTCTGTGAAATCTTTTGTTGCATCTCTAAATAGCATCACCAACAGATCAAGGACAGAAATACCAACTTCAAGAGAAAAATACTCACATTGGAGAAAACAGTTCTATTATTAGGTTGTGTGTTTAGCTTATTGATTTCTCCTTCTCACTTTCCAAGGGCCACATGAATATTCACTTCTGACCTGACATTTTCACCATGAAGGGAGACAGATCACACTAGGTCCAGCTCTTTCCCTGTTGGTAGAAACCCACATTTGTCTGAACTGATATTTCCTGATGACATTCCTGTTCCTACTACAGTAGATCCATATCACAATATCTGCTTTGGTAAACACACAATACAGTATTGATTTGGCATCAGAATTGTCTTATGTAATGAACTTGACCTTACAGTCAGGAATGTATTGGCTGTTCTTTGTGTTCAACATTGCCAGGCCCTGTTTTAATTTTTATAGTCACAGGAATCCCTTGTTTATTAACAGAAGAGTTTAAAGTTTGTTTGCTATCACAGAAAGTGGTCCTTAGAAAACACGTCCCTCTCCCCACTCCCAATTCTTAGAATCATCTTTAAAAAATGTTTTAAAGCTGTCAAATAAAGTGTGACAGTGACGGCAATGTTACAACTAATCTTTATCTTTGTATCTCAGTATCGCTGTGGGAATCTTGAAAATATCAGTTCCTTAGGCAATGCTATGGCAGTAGCTGATCTTTATCTAACCTCCTGGCAAAATGAAATCAAAGACAGTTTCTTACAATATTCTTATATCCACATCAGACCCATCACTAATAGTTTTCTCCAAGGGAAGCCAGGATATAAAGTTACGCATAACAAATCCTCAGTCTAGGAGAGAAGTCAGCTCTGTGGCTATCCCACTACTTTGCCCCCTCCATAGTGGTCTCTAGAGTTTCTTGATCTTCAGGCCCAGAAAATCACTAAGGGAGAAACTCCAACACCATAGCTATGGAGCTGACACAGTTTCCCATTCCACAAACTTCATGAAATGTATGGAGATAGATGAAACTAAAAAATACATAAATATGTGTATGTATGAGCATATATATATATTCACATACATATGCACACACACAATACTTAAAGTAACAGCCAAGACTAAAATAAAGAAAAATTCTCAGGTGCCAGATACAAAGAGGGAACTCCACATATAGGCAGTACAAGGGATGCTTTAACACTAAGTGTATGTTTGCTATAGGTTTTGGTAGATGCTCTTTATCAGGGTAAGGATGTTTATTTCTACTTCAAGTTTTCTAAGAGTTTTGTATTTTACAATCATTTTGTGTCTATTAGGGTTTATCACATGCCTTTTCTAAATCTATGGGAAAAAATCTATCATGTTTTTCCTTTACTCTGTGAATGTGATGAGTTATGTTAATAGCTTTTCTTAATTAAGCCATGCTTGCACATGTTGCATGAACTTATTTTACTATATATTATTGGATTCAGTTTTACTAATATTTAATTTAGGATTTTTACATTTTCATTCAAATACAGGTTAGCCCATACTTTTTCTTTCTTGTCCCGTCCTTGTCCAATTTGGGTATAAAATTTAAATTAGAATTATAAAATGATGTTGGGCATGGTGGCTCCCTCCTATAATCCCAGAACTTTTGGATGCCAAGGTGGGTGGATCACTTGAGGTCTGGAGTTTGAGGCCAGCCTGGCCAACGGGGCAACCCCTCTCTACTAATAATACAAAAGCTTAGCTGGGCATAGTAGCACATGCCTGTAATCCCAGCTATTTGGGAGACTGAGGCAGTAGAATCACTTGAACCCAGGAGGCGGAGGTTGTAGTGAGCCAAGATGGTGCCACTGCACTCCAGCCTGGGTGACAGAGTGAAACAGTCTCTCTCTCTCTCTCTCTATATATATATATATATATACATATATATATATGTATGTATATATATATGTGTGTGTATATATATATATATATGTTATGAAGAAAAGAAAGTAGAGACATATCTCATGCCATATAGAAACACAAATTTTCAACAGAAAAGAAGCACCCACTAAATTTTAAATTCATCCGAAAAAATAGCAGAGAAAACTTTGTGACCTTGGGGTATGAAATAATTTTTAAAATAAGAGCTAAAAAATAGGAATATAAAGAAAAAGATAGATAAATCTATTTTAAAATTTAAAACTTCTGCCTGATAAAATAAAAGGCACCATTAAAAAGTGAAAAAGGGTCAGGCGTGGTGGCTTACACCTGTAATCCCACCACTCTGGGAGGCCAAGGTGGGCAGATCACGAGGTCAAGAGATCAAGACCATACTGGTCAAGATGGTGAAACCCTATCTCTACTAAAAATACAAAAATTATCTGGATGTGGTGGTGCATGCCTGTAGTCCCAGCTACTCGGGAGGCTGAGGCAGGAGAATCAACTGAACTGGGGAGACAGAGGTTGCAGTGAGCCAAGAATGTGTCACTGCACTCCAGACTGGTGACAGAGTGAAACTCTGTTTAAAAAAAAAAAGTGAACAAAACAATCCTTGGAGTGGCCAACTCACATCTTTGCAACCCACATAACTAACAAAAGTATTGGTATACAGAATAGAAAAAGTGTCTATAAATCTAAGAAACAGACAAACGACTCAATTTTTAAAAGGGCAATGGAAATGAACCAGCAACTCACAAATGGAACATGAAAGGCCACTCAACACATGAAAAGTTGATTACATTTGTGAATGATCTGATTATAAATAAAACAAGATTTTATTTCATACCTATCAGATTGGACTGGCAAGATCAGGTTTTGCTAAAGATATAGGCAGATAGAAACTCTCTTACACTGTCTGTGAGACTGTAGATTGGTAACCTCACACACAGGACAACAATGTGATTAATCTTATAAACTTAAATACACACATTCCTATAATCCAGTTACTCTATTTTTGGATATATATCCTTGAGCAGCGCCACTTGGATAACTAGTAATGAATGAATGGCTAGGTCACTTTAGTGGGTCACTAGCAGTTTATTGACCAGCAGTTTATTTTAATAAAATAGAAATGGAAAATATGAAAATATATAGAAAGGATTTGTGAAACTTCGTTTTGTAAAACTTTTGTTTCAGATATGTGTGTTTGTTGGGTCATGATATTAAATATGTTTCTTACTGTGGGTCATGGTTTTTTTAAAAAAGGTTAAAAATTACTGCTCTAGAATACGAGTCAACAAACTTTTTCTTAAAAGGCCAGATGGTAAATAATTTAGGCTCATGAACGATACGGACTCTGTTGCAACTACATAACACTGCTATTGTAGCTGGAAAGCCACCATACAAATTAGTGGCATGTTTTCTAATAAAGCTTTATTTACAAAAACAGATGGCTGTCATGTGGGCAATCAGTTACTGACTCCTGGTCTTGACCAGTCTTGTCCAAGAGAAAATATAATGGAAGCCATATATATAATTTTAAATTTTCTAGTAGCCACATTTTAAAAATGTAAAATAAATGGGAAAAAATAATTTTAGTAATATATGTATTTAACATAATATATGCAAAAGAGTGTCATTTTAACCTGTAATGAGTATAACCTATATCAATTATTAATGAGATAGTCCATTTTTTTCATTCTAAGTCTTTAAAATGTGACATGCATTTTACATTTATGCACATTGCAATTCCGACTAACCACATTTTTTTTTTTTTTTGAGACCAAGTTTCACTTTGTAGCCCAGGCTGGAGCGCAGTGCAGTGGCATTATCTCGGTTCACTGCAAACTTTGCCTCCCAGTTCAAGTGATTCTCCTTCCTCAGCCTCCTGAGTAGCTGGAATTACAGGTGCCCATCACCACACCCAGCTAACTTTTGTATTTTTAGTAGAGACAGGGTTTCAACATGTTAATCGTGCTGGTCTTGAACTCCTGACGTTGTGATTCTCCTGCCTTGGCCTCCCAAAGTGCTGGGATTACAGGCGTGAGCCACTGCGCCCGGCCCTGACTAACCACATTTTAAGCTAGTGGCTACCATACAGTGCAGTACAGATCTAGAGAAACTCTTATAAGTGGAGAAAGATGTTCACAATGTTACAAATAGCAAACAACCTTGCAAACGAACTGTGCTTCAACAAAGGAATGAAACATGTACGGTATAGTCTTTTAGTGGGATACTTTATAGCAGTCAAAAAAATGAACTGGATTTTAACATAGCAATTCGAAAAAAAATTCTTAAAATGCTGAGTATTAAAAGTAATTTACAAAAGGCTCAATTAAAGTGTGATGCCATTTATATATAGCTTAAAAATATATAACGATATATATATATTTTTTGGAGCACATAATAAAATGTAAATGCTACTCATCAACTTCAAGACAGTGATTGCTCTGGGTAGCAATGGAAGTTGAAATGGAAATTGAATAGAGAGGGATCTTCCACTGTAGCAATAATATTTTATTTTTTAAAAAATTGAAAGCAAATGGCAAAATGTTAATATTTGAAAAATCTTAGGGAAAACCTGCAGGTCAGTTAAATTATTATTTGAAACTTATTGCATGCCTGGAATATTTGATACATTGAAAATGAGCATTTCTAGTAAGAAGGCAAATCACCAGGGCCTGAGTGAGGACAGGGGGTGGCTATTCCTATTGATCTGTTGTTAAGCCTCTGAAAGGCAAGGCACACACAAAATAATACAGTGAGATTTCCATCAGACCCCGCAGCGGGAACAGTCTTTACGAGGGTTGGTTCCATCAGAGAGCACCCTTGTGGCTGGAAACAGTTGCATCATAGACTCAACTACTCTTCTAAGACTTTGGAGTTAATTCTTCTGTCTATAGTTACTGTGAGGCTGAAGTCAAAACTCTCATCAAGTGAATACAGACAAAATCAGTCTATCCCTGTAACTACAGAATAAATTATCTGCAGGGGGTGTGTGTGTGTGTGTGTGTGTGTGTGTGTGTGTGTGTGTGTGTTAGGGAGGAAGGGAGTCTCCCAAAGCGGACTTTGGTAAATCTTAGTTTCTAAGTCACCGTGGAATTTTCATTGCTTTTGGGATCTAACTGCTGCTTCTCTACTGGAAAAGCTCGAGAAATCCAGGTTCCTACCAGGTCGCTAAAACCCAATAGATGACCAGGCAAGGTGGTCCAACCCTGTAATTCCAGCACTTTAGGAGACTGAGGTGGGAGGACCACTTGAGCCTGGAAGTTTGAGACCAGCCTAAGGAACACAGTGAGACCCTGTCTTAAAAAAAAGAAAGAAAGAAAAAAGAAAGAAAGAAGGAAAGAAAATCAGAAATCAGTAGGCATTTAGAATGCTCAGTTGTAGATGGGGATATAATGTCTTCTAATACACACGTGGGTAACCCTTTTGCTTAACAGCAAAATCTTAAGGCTGGGTGCAGTGGCTTGCTCCTATAATTCCAGTACTTTGGGGGGCATTGGCAGGTGGATCACCTGGGGCCAGTTCGAGACCACCCTGGCCAATGTGGTGAAACCCCATCTCCACTAAAAACCAACCAGAAAAATTAGCCGGGCATGGTGGTACACAGCCGTAGTCCCAGCTACTCAGGAGACTAAGGCAGGAGTATCACTCAGACCCGGGACATGGAGGTTGCAGTGAGCTGAGATGGTATCACTGCGCTCCAGCCTGGGTGACAGAGCGAGACTCTGTCTCAAAAATAAAACAAAACCAAACCTTAGGACTGATGATTCTTCCCTATGAACTGGATTCAAAAGCATCCACGCTGGAAACCTGTACAATCTGTACGTTTTGAGAATTGCCACTTTAATTAGGGCATGAGCAAAACCACATCAAATTTAAAAATGAAAGGGAAGCTTGCCATCAAGGCACAGACTTAGAATCAAGTTGTTTTTGTGTCTTTACACGATGTATAAAATAGACTTCTTAAGAATCCCTGGAAAAGGCTTTCTATTGCAAAGGTGACTTTTCTGAGCCCTAATGGATTCTTCTATCAGATGTGAGGCCAAATGACACTGAGTGTGCTCAACACAGTATAGCAAGACTACTTAGTTTTTTAAAGGCACCTTTCCCTCATTAATAATAATTTGATCTGTCTTTCACAAAACTGGTGCAAACCGTCTATAAAATACTTCCACGGACAAAACCCACATGCTCCAGTCTTTTCTCTCTGATTAGCGAATACCAGTTCTTATCAGCTACAGTGAGAGTGCTTCTCCGCAGATGTCTTCGCTCACGCAGTGTGATAAAAGACCACTTGTGCTTAACCTCAAGCTTCCTTTCTGCCTCCCACTGTTGATTAATTACATAGAGTCGGGGTGGACAGGGTGAAATGTATGAGCCACTGGCACAGGGTTCTCAGAGCCCCAGCCCTGCAGCTGCTGCCCAGTGTTTTGAGAATAGCTTTTCCCTCCATTGTCCCTAGAGAGAGAGGTCTTGCCAGAGTGGTCTCCATACTATGTTGGTGGAAAGCTGGAAAAAAGACTCCAGCCGGAAGAGCCATCTGCTAGACTTCCTCATTTGTAGGAACAAGCCTTGTCTAAAAATACCCCCGGAGCTTGCAGAATGAGAGCATTCAGAATGTCCACAATCCTTAACGGATACTGGGCCCCAGTGAGCAGCAGAAAGCGAATCTCAGACTTTGCATGGCTGCTGGAATCCTCATATGACAGCGATATTGAGAGTGTGATTGAAGCCAATTTTCATTCTCACTGCCCCTGACTTTTGTTTGGTTCACATACATTTGGCTGAGAGCTTTCTGCCACTGGGGCGGAAACTGTGAAAACCCACATAGTGCTGGCGTGCAGTTTTAGACTGGCTCTCTAAATAACAGCACACAGTTACACCACCAGGTCTTGGGATTGGTCAATTACACTAGTAAGTTTAGTAATGATCTGGAGAAGATTTAAAGGAAAGCTTTAGAGAATCAAATGAATGCTCTGAAAGCACGAACAAGTTTTTTTAAAAGTCTGTACACGTTTTTTTCAATTATGAAGAAGAAAGGGGAAAGATTGGGTTTAGACTCAAACAACCAACAAATGTCTCAATTAAAGACTGAGAACCTCTTACCATTCTAGACTCAGGCCTGTGGTGCCGTCCTCATCAGTGGGGCCTCCCCAGGCCTTCCGACCAGCTGGGACACTGACTTCAGGGTCCCAAAAAAGCAGCCTTGGGTGTGAAGGGCCAGCTTCAGAGGCAGCCGAAATGCTTCACCAGGCTGCTGTGAATTCACCAGCTCAGAGTTCTATGTTTCCCCTAGTTCCTCTCTGACTTTTCTATAAAATGCACTTCCTGTAAAAGCACAGGAAAACAGGGACGGCTCTGCCTCTCTGACCTGCAGCTTTTAATCTCCAATTGTTTTACTGGGCTCCGTGATTCAAAGCAATTCAAATATACTCTCAAATACATTGTTTTTCTACATTTATTCTCTACTATGTAGCCAGTTACTGAAGGCAAAACCATTAAGCAATTCAAGTTTTCTTGGTGGATAAGAACAACCTGTTTTTAATTTATTGTATGCCTGTATTACCTGCAGTGTATCCTCCTTCTTGTCTCTCCTGAGTACCTTTCTCAGCCTTTTCAGCATTAAGCCTACTCTATGCCAAGTGCTGTTAGGTGTTGGGGATACAACTATTAACAGACTTGACAAGATCCCTGTGCTTTGACAAACCTACAGACCTGGAAGAAAAATATTTATCAAGCTCTTCCAGTAAGATATCAAGCCACATCCTTTTTAAAAAATTTTTGAAACAAAATCTCACTCATCACCCAGACTGGAGTGCAGTGGCACTCCAGTTTCAAGAGATTCTCATGCCTCAGCCTCCTGTGTGACTGCGACTACAGGTGCACGCCACCACACCTGGCTAATTTTTGTATTTTTAATAGACAGGGTTTTGCCATTTTAGCCAGACTGGTCTCGAACTCCTGAGCTCAAGTCATCCACCTGCTTTGGCCTTTCAAAGTACTGGGATTACAAGTGTGAGCCACCACATCCAGCAATCCACATCTTCAGAGATATTTGCAACCTTGGTAACAGCATTCTGACTCAAAATCTTTCTAAAATCCTGTTCTCATAATGATGGATGACCCTGTAAGAGTCCTACCTGGCACTCATATAAGGATTCTCTGTAGCTTGGCCACCATATTGGATTGGCTCAGGTCCTCTGTAGTGACAGAAACACACATCTCAGATTTTCTTTGACAATCTCAATTTCAAATCTTTCCCTCATAGTCTATTCGTTTCATTGTACACATTCTGACAAATTCCTAGATTTCTGTTTAGGAAACAAAGTATCACCACTTTGGTTAATACACTGCTACTTCCCCTCCTAAATTCTCTGTTCTAAAGCTAGTCTTTGTCTTCTGATTTTCTCCAAAGCACCAAAGTGTTCCTTCTCTTCTCCTAACCATGGCTCAGAGGAAATGATCTTCTCACCCTTTCAAAGCATCTCCATCCTCAAGACCCAGCGTCAGTTTCACTTACCTACAAATTCCTCCCAGGCTAGCTCAGTCTTCTCTGACCATTCTCATCCTTCTGGAAATCACACTGAACTGAGTTTGAATCACATCACTGAGCATTTGGTTATAATCCTGGTTAAATTATTCCAATTGTTTGATGTGAAATAGACTTGTAACCATCCCAAAATTACAAATGGTTTGAGGAGCTGTGTTACAGTCGAGATGTGCTGGAACACAGAGTCATTACTAAATAGTTCTTGATTAAGCTTATCTGCCTCTGTTTCAAGACCGCAGTGGCATCTGGGAGATTAAATGTTTCCTTTAAGAAAGAATTACACTTGCCCAGCAAAACTTACGAAAGTCAGGAACACAGAGCAACTGATAATCATCAAGAATACTGGATTCCATAGCTGAAGCTTTCTCATATCTACTAGGTTGGTGCAAAAGTAATTGTGTTTTTACCATTAGTACAAAATACACTCATCCTTAAATATTCTGAATTTTCACAAATTTTGTAGTTTTTAATTAATTAATTTATTTGTATTATTATTTTTTGAGACAGAGTTTTACTCTTGTTGCCCAGCCTGGAGTACAATGGCGCCATCTCAGCTCACCACAACCTCCACCTCCCGGGTTCAAGCGGTTCTCCTGCCTCAGTCTCCCAAGTATCTGGGATTACAGGCATGTGCCACCACGCCTGGCCAATTTTGTATTTTTAGTAGAGATGGGGTTTCTCCATGCTGGTCAGGCTGGTCTCGATCTCCCAACCTCAGGTGATCTGCCCTCCTTGGCCTCCCAAAGTGCTGGAATTACAGGCATGAGCCACTGAGACCAGCCATCTTGTAGTTTTAGGTAGGACAAAAAAGGCAGATAACTAAGCTGGGAAAGTTTCTATTATTTTTATCTTTGGAGGTTTTTGATGAAGATGCTAAGGGAGGTATTTTGCAAGTGCCTAAATGCCTGAAAAAACTGATAGGGCCAATTTGTTCTAGGGGCATGTTTTCCCCCACTGATTTATTAGCATGCATAAATATAGGAAATCAGTTTCATCTTTTGTCAGATGACTTCTGTGGTCCCCATGGTGCAGGCCTGTTAATTTGCATTTGTAGTTAATGCACTAGCAACTCTTCTGGAGCTCTACAAGTTTAAAAGCCTTTTAGTTCAACTTCACATTCAGTAGAAACAATTTAACACAGGAATAAAGTCATAGTTACATTAAAAGACAGGAAAATACACACACACACACACACACACACACCCCTCACACACATACACAAACACACATACATGCATGTGCATGCACACACACACACATTTGGGTTGCTAGTTGGTTTTAGTCAAGGATAAAAATTCTTAAATTGGCCAGATGGAAGTCTGCCCTGACTATATACAGATATATTTTAGCATGAGAGATACAAACATTTTTTAAAGATGGCCATTCAGATTTCAGAAAAGCAAGCTCCTATTTGTGGCCCCAGCCTTTACAGTTGTGGACTTTTCCAAAGAAGCACTGGGCTGTGTGGTGCAGAAGTGAGGATGGCAGATGTTTGGGAGTATCCAGGTGTGGAGATTTCAGCTGAGGCTGAAGACAGGGAGATGGAGCTGCTGATGAGCAGGTAAGAGAGTGATGAAGAACTCATAGTTTGGCTCCATCACCCTTGTACACTACACTTTCATTTCTAAAATGATCACCTAAGAACAACATGTTCCAAACCATGGCCTGGAAAGTCAAGGAGGAAACACATCTGTTCACACAAGAGGAGCAGATGAGAAGAGAAGGAGATAAAAACAGAACAAGTGGGAACTAAAGACAGAGTAATTGCAATCCACAGAAGAGCCCCTTCTACCAGCTGCTCTGCCTATAGGTGAGCACACAGAAGGGCCCCTCCTACTAGCTTCCCTGCCTATAGATGAGTGTCCCAGGGACCTCAGGAGCCACTGGAAAGAACAGGGATGCAAGCAGTTGAATAACTTCCTAGACGATTTCAGAGTCACCAAGAATGGCCAATGATGTGGTGGTTAAAAGCATGAACACTGGTGCTTCACCGCCTGGGTTCAGGTCCTGACTTACTGCTTACTGGCTGTGTGTTTTGGAAAAGACGCTTAATCTCTCTCTGTTTCAGCTTCCCATCTATAAAATGTAGATAACAAAAATATATACCTCATGCGGTTATTAGAAAGATTCAATGAGTTAATATTTATTAACTGCTAAAAACAGCACCATGCACATAGTACTGGCTAAATAGATGGATGGATGGATGGATGGATGGATGGGTGGGTGGATGGATGGATGAACAGATCAATGGATGGATAAACAGGCAGACAGAGGACTTCTGCAGCCTCCAGTAAACTGAGTGTATTAGTTTGTTCCCACATTGCTATAAAGAAATACATGAGACTGGGTAATTTACGAAGAAAAGAGGTGTAATTGGCTCACTGTACAAGAAGCATGATGCTAGCATATGGTGGCCTTGTGGGGAGGCCTCAGGAAATTTACAAATATGGCAGAAGGCAAATGGGAAGTGAGTACTTCATATGGCCAGAGTAGGGGGAAGAAAGGGAGTGGGGGAGGTACCACACACTATTTTAAACAACCAGATCTCATAAGAACTCTATCATGAGAACAGCACCAAAGGGGGAAATCTGCTCCCGTGATCCAGTCACCTCCCACCAGATCCCACTTCCAACATTGGGGATTACAATTCAACATGAGATTTATGTGGGACACAGATCCAAACCATATGACTGAGTAATCCTTTTTGCTATCAACAGAAGCAGAGATCTTTAGACAGTCTAGTGATTCATCATACCTTGATGTCCCTACTTTTACTACAACAGTTAAAAGATCTGCAAAGAAAGATAAACAGAATGATGCTTTGAGAACATACATTACCTAAAATCATGAGAAAGAGTTGATTTGTCCATTCACCAGACCTCATTTTGAATCTGTGTGTTCAAGAGCTAGATAATTTATAGTGTAGCCCCAGATCCAGGAGCTGACATATTCCTCAGTGAATCAGGTTATTTAGCTCTTATCACTTCCAGTTCAGTATATGAAAATCTAGAAAAAGGACAACCTATTTTATTACATCAGCCTGCCTTCCCCTTGCAAAAAAAATCTCCCATGAGTATCCTTAGCCTCTTAGGATTTTCCTTTCTCCTTTCACACCATCTCCTCATCCCCTAGCTCACACATACCTCTGATGTTTGGTGAAATGAAAACACTAGTGAGTTGTTACCCACTTGGGAGTCACTGCAGTTCTGGGTCTGATCGATTCCTATTGAAATCCCACCAAGATCACCTGTGTCTGACCAGAATCTTTGTGTTTCTAGATTAATGGTTTTGGTGACCTTGCTTTCAGAATTCTCAGATCCCACTTTTCTTGATTTGGTGAATATTTCAAGTTCACTTTGTTGACCCAGCTTCAGTGTGTTTTATATTAGACTTCATTTCTACCCTCCTAGCTTGGGAGGTTATTTGGACCAAAGCTGTTAGGATTAGCTACTTCCCCATTCTTCATGCTGAGGCAACTATTGCCCAATAAGAACCAGACACCATCATAGGTTCTCTCCATACTCCCTGATCAGTTCTGCACTCTCTTATCTGCATCTCAACAGGTCCATCTCCCTGTGTTCAGACTCAGTTGAAATCTCTCCATCCTGGATATCTCCAAACATCTTCCATCCTCATTCCTGTACCAAGCAGTCCAGTGTTTCTCCAGAAAAGTCCACAACTATGCAGGCTCGGGCCACAGTTAATTTATACCAGTTCTCAAGGCTCGCTGATAATGCTTGTACTTGACCCAAATCAGCTGTTCCAAGCATTCATCACTTTTATTCATCTTACTAGTCACCATATGTACTCTCTTGTAAGTATGACTTACTCTTTCAAGTAAGTCCTCTCTCTATTTCTCCACGACTCACAGTTTCTCTTCCTATTAGTTCTTAAGTTCAGAGAAGTGAGATAATCATATGTCTAATTAATGACACATTTTTACATTTGTCTGTATTATTTTAGATTTTTCCTTCATCTCTATCTTTACTCTAATTCTCGACTTTCCCAATACCTCACTTCTAGGTATACACACCATATTTGGTACATCTGTATGTTTGTTATATATCTTGAGTTTTTCTTTGAAAAAATATTTTGTACCTGCTTACAAAAAATCAGTTTTATCTTTAAGGACATATATAAGCTAAAGGTGAAGGGATAGAATAAGATATTCCATCCAAATAATAACTAAAAGAGAGCAGAGGTAGCAATACTAATATCAGATAAAATAGAATCTATGTCAAAAATGGTTAAAAGAGACAAAGAAAAGCATCATTTAATAATAAAGGGGGTGATTTGTCAAGAGGACATAACAATTGCAAATATATATATGTACGGACATTACAGTGTCTAAATATAAACAACAAATATTAAAGAACATGAAAGAAGAAATAGATAGCAATATAATTATAGTAGGGGACTTCAACATACCACTTTCAACAATGCGATAGATCAACCAGACAGAAAATTAAGAAATACTGAACTTGAATTGAACTTTACAAATGGACCTAAAAGGCTTATATAGAACTTTCCATTTAACAGCAGCATTCTTCTCTAGCACACAGGGAACATTTTCCAGGACAGACCACATGTTGGGCCATAAAACAAGTCTTAGTAAATTCAGGAAAATTGAAATCATATCTAGTATTGTTTCCAACCACAACAGTGTGAAATTAGAACACAATAATGTGAGAAATCTTTCAAAATTCACGAATATGCAAGAATTAAACAATATGCCCCCAAACGACCAGTAGTTCAAAGAAAAAAATCACAGAAATTAAAAAAATATCTTAAGAAAAATGACAATAGAAGCACAACACATCAAAATGTATAAGATGCAGCAAAAGCAGTTCTAAGAGGAAATTTTGTAGCAATAAATGCCTTCATTAAAAAAGAGAAACAAAATCCCAAATAAATAGTACAACAGTATATACCTCAAGTAAACAGAAAAAGGACAAAATTGGGTGTGGTGGCTCATGCCTCAATCCCAGAACTTCGGGAGGCCAAGGTTAGAAGACTATTTGAGCCCAGGAGTTTCAGTCTGCAGTAAGCTATGATTGCGCCACTGCACTGTAGCCTGAGTGACAGAGTGAGGCCCTGATTCAAAAGAGAAGCAGAATCAGAATCAGAAGCAGGAGGAGAAGAAGGAGGAGAAGGAGGAGAAGCAGGAAGAGGAGGAGGAGAAGAAGGAGAAGAAGAAGAAGAAGAAAAGAAAAGGAAGTAATAGTAGTAGTAGTGGTGGTGGAGCAGGAGGAGGAAGAAGAAGACCACTCATTGTACAAGGAAGGAAATAATAAAGCTTAGAACAAACATAAATAAAATAAAGAACAGAAAAGCCACATAAGAAAAAAAAAGTCAATAAAACTGATAATTGGTTCTTTGAAAAAATAAGCAAAATCAACAAAACCCTAGATAGACTAAGAAAATAGAGAAGACTCAAATAAATAAAATCAGAAATGAAAGTGGTGACATTTTAACAGATGCCTCAGAAATAAAAATGATCATAAGGGACTATTATGAACAATTATATGTCAACAAATCGAATGATAGAGAGAAAATGGATAAATTTCTAGATTCAGTATTGAACCAGGAATAAATAAAAAGCTTGAACAGACCAATAACAAATAAAGAGGTTGAAGAAGTAATTAAAAATCTTCTAATGAAGAAAACCCCAGGACCAGATGGCTTCACAGCTGAATTCTGCCAAACATTCAAAGAATAATTGTTACCAATATTTCTTAAATCTTCAAAAAAAAAAAAAAAATCGAACTAGAGGGAATACTTCCAAACACATTTTATAAGACCAGCGTCACCTTGATACTGAAGCTTGACAAAGATACCACAAGGAAAAAAAAGTACAAGCCAATATTGCTGATCAATATTAATTCAATTCTCAATAAAGTATTAGCACACTGAAGTCAACAATACATTCGAAAGATTATGCAATGTGGCCAAGTGGAATGTATCCCTGGCATGCAAGGCTGGTTTGACATATGCAAATCAACCATTGTGATATGTTACATTAGTCACATCTAAATTGACACAGGAAAAAACATTTGACAAAGTCCAGCATTCTTTCTTGATTAAAAACTCTTAACAGTTTGGGTATAAAAGAAAAGTTCCTCAATATAGTAAAGGCCATTTACAAAAAACTTACAGCTAATATCATAATCAATGGGGAACAACTCAAACTTTTTCCATTAAGAGCTAGAACAAGGCAAATACACCCATTCCTACCACTTCAGATTCATCATTGTATTGGAAGTACTATCAAGAGCAATCAGACAATAAAAAGAAATAAAAGACATCCAAATCAAAAAGGAAGAAGTAAAATTATCTCTATTTGCAGATGACATGCTCCTGTATGTAGAAAACCCCAAGAATTCCACCAAAAAAAATGAATTTGGTAAAGTTGTAGAATACGAGATCTACATACCAAAATCAGTACCATTTCTACACACATATAACAATCTAGCTGAAAAAAAAATCGAGAAAACAATCTAATTTACAATGGCATAAAAAAATAAGAATAAATTTAACCAAGGAGGTGAAAGATTTTTTTATACTGAGAGCTATAAAACATTAAATGAAAGAAATTGAAGAGGGCACAATCGAGGGCAAAGGTATACCATGAATCAGAAGAATTAATATTGTTGAAATGTCCGCACCATCCAAAGCAATATACAGATTTAATGCCATCTCTATCAAAATTCCAAGGGCATTCTTCACAGAAATGAAAAAAAAATCCTAAAATTCATATGAAACCACAAAAAACCCTCAAATAGCCAAAGCAATATTGAGAAAGAAAAAAAGAAAGATGAACTTGGAATCTTCATATTTCCTGATTTTAAAGTATGTTACAAAGCTATAGTAATCAAAAACAGTATGGTAGTAGCATAAAACCAGAACCATAGAGCAATGAAACAGAACAGAGAGCTTAGAAATTAATCCAGACATACACGCTCAACTAATTTTTGACAAGAGCATCAAAAGGGCACAATGGAAAAAGGACAGTCTCTTTAATAAATGGTGATGGGAAAACTGGATTTCCCCATGAAAAAGAATGAAACTGAACCCTTATCTTATGTCATACACAAAAATGAACTCAAAATAGAGCAAAGGCCTAAATGTAGGACCTGAATCATGAAACTATGAGAAAAGAACATAGGGGAATATCTCCTTGACATTGGCCTTGGCAATGAATTTTTGGATATCACACCAAAAGCTCAGACTACAAAAGCAAAAATAAATAAATGGGACCATATCAAACTGAAAAGCTTCTGCACAGCAAAGGAAACAGTCAACAAAATGAAATGGTAACTTAGGAACTGGGAAAAAATGTTTGCAAACCATGTATCTGATAAGGGGTTAATGTCCAAAACTTATGAAGAATTTTTATAGTTCAGTAGCAGAACAATAAGTAACTCCACTAAAATATGGGCAAAGGATCTGAACAGATATTTCTCCAAAGACATAAAACTCACCAACAGATATATGAAAAGGTGTTCAACATCACTAATCAGAGAAATGCAAATTAAAACCACTGTGAGATATCACCTTGCACCCATTAGGATGGCCATGATTAATATGAAAGACAACAAATGAGGCTGAGGGTGTGGACAAAAGAGAACCCTGGTGGATTTTTGGTGGGAACGTAGAATCATTATGAAAAATATAGAGGTTTTTGTTTTGGGTTTTGTGTGTGTGTGCGTGTGTGCGTGCGTGTGTGTGTGTGTGTGTGTTTTGAGACA
>NW_022436961.1:15359230-15369125 GCF_009761245.1 Sapajus apella | reverse complement strand
TTTTTTTTTTTTTTTTTTTTTTTTTTTTTGTATAGATGAGATTTCACTGTTTCCCAGATTGGTCTCGAACTCCAGGGTACAAGCAATTCGCCCACCTCAGCCTCCCAAAGTGCTGACGTTTCAGGCTTGTACCACCACAACCAGCCTAGAGGTTCTTAAAGAAATTAAAATGGAAGTACCATATGACCAAGCAATCCTTCTTCTCAAAAGAGATGAAATTATCACCTTGTAAACATATCTGCACTACCATGTTCATTTCAGCATTACTCACAATGGCCAAGCTATGGCAACAACCTTAGTGTCCAATGACAGAAAAACGGATTAAAAAATGTAGGATATATAAAAATATGTTTTTGAATATGTATTCTTTACTATTTCATATATACAATATATACATGTATAATATATACATATATATGAATATATAATATATACACACACACAGCCCACTTAAAAAAGGAGATCCTGCCATTTGCCACAACATGGATGAACCTATTTCACATTATGCTTAGTGAAATAAGCCACATACCAAAAGAAAAATTTTGCATGAGCTCACTTATGTGTGGAATCTGAAAAAATAAAAAAGTTAAATAAGCAGAGATAGACAATAAAAGATTGGTTACCGTGGTGGGAGGTGGGGTGGGGGAGAGGAAATGGGGAGATGCAGGTCAAAGGATGCAAAGCGATGGATTAACAAGTCTAGAGATCTAATGTACAACATAAGAACTACACTTAATACAATTGTACTGTATCAGAGGTTTCGTTAAATAAGCAGATGTTAGCTCCTCTTGTCACACACACACAAAAGCAACTATGTGAAAGATAGCTATGTTAATCTGTTTAACTATAGCAACCATTTTACAGGTTAATCTGAAAATCTGAAACCTGAAATGCTCCAAAGTCTGAAACTTTTTTGAGCACCAAAATGATGCCACAGTGGAAAATTCCTTGGGACATCTTTGCTTTCTGATGGCTCATTGTGCACAAACTTTGTTTCATGCATAAAATTGTTAAAAAATATTATGTAAAATTATCTTCAGTGTAAGTGTATAAAGCGTATATAAAAAATAAATGAATTTTGTGTGGGTCCTATCCCCAAGATATGCAAATATTCCAAAAGCTGAGAAAATTTGAAACCTGACACTTTCAAATTTTCAAGTTTCAAGCACTTTCAATAAGATATTCAACCTCTATATGTATTCCATAATGTCATTTGTAAACCTCAAATATACATAATAAAATTTATTTTAAAAAAGAAACCGTGGGCTGGGCACAGTGGCTCACGTCTGTAATCCCAACACTTTGGGAGGCTCAGGCAGGAGGATCATGAGGTCAAGAGATCAAGACCATCCTGGAAAGCTTAGTAAAACCCTGTCTCTACTGAAAATACAAAAAGTAACTGGATGTGGTGGCACGTGCCTGTAGTCCCAGCTACTCGGGAGTCTGAGGCAGGAGAATCACCTGAACCTGGGAGGCAGAGGTTGCAGTGAGCCGAGATCGCACCACTGCACTCCAGCCTGGTGACAGCAAGACTCTGCCTCAAAAAAAAAAAAAAAAAGATACTGTTCAGACAATTTCCCTGTTTCAAGTCTTGAAGATGACATGAATATAGAGAACATATTTTGAAAGATTTGAAGACAGGATGCCAAAGAAATATGACAGTTCAGCAAATATCTCTGCCCTGATTTTCTTCTATTTTCTCCTAGGGAAACATGACCTGTTTTCAATCAAGCATCTCTTTTTTTTTTTTTTTTTTTTTTTTTTTTGAGACAGAGTCCCACTCTTGTTGCCCAGACTGGAGTGCAACAGCAGTCTCAGCTTACTGCAACCTCCACCTCCCAGTTCAAATGACTCTCCTGTCTGAGCCTCCTGAGTAGCTGGAATTTTAGGCACCTGGCACCACGCCTGGCTAATTTTTGTATTTTTAATAGAGATGGGGTTTTGCCACGTCAGCCAGGCTAGTCTCGAACTCCTGACCTCAGGTGATCTGCCCACCTTGGCCTCCCAAGGTGCTAGGATTACAGGCATGAGCCATCATGCCCAGCCTCAATCAAGTATCTCTATAAAAATGATAGTCTACGTTTTCATCAGTTGAGAAGATTCAGAAAAACTATAAGTACTATGTGTTATGAAAACACTAGTTTTGTTTTCATTTTCCCAATTTAAATTTGTTACATCCCTAAATTTTCATTGTTAAACTATGCCTCCCAAAGATTCTGACACAACTTCTGCATCT
This sequence comes from Sapajus apella, assembly GCF_009761245.1. Classification (NCBI taxonomy): domain Eukaryota; kingdom Metazoa; phylum Chordata; class Mammalia; order Primates; family Cebidae; genus Sapajus; species Sapajus apella. The sequence continues at coordinate 15,366,889 of NW_022436961.1, read as the reverse complement.
GCCACCTTACTCCCCAATCCTGGACACTGAATACCAATGCAAAATGCCAAAGAGAATAAGGCTAAGTGGGCCAGGTGCAGTTGCTCACACCTGTAATCCCAGCACTTTGGGAGGCTAAGGCAGATGGATTATGAGGTCAGGAGTTCAAGACCAGCCAGGCCAATAGAGTGAAACCCTATCTCTACTAAAAAAAAAAAAAAAAAAAAGCAAAAATTAGCTGGACATGGTGATATACACCCCTGTAATCCTAGCTACTTAGGAGGCTGAGGCAGGAGAATTGCTAGAACCCAGAAGGCAGAGGGTGCAGTGAGCCAAGATTGCCCTTGCACTCCAGCCTGGGCAACAGAGACCCTGTCTCAAAATAAATAAATAAATAAAATTAAAAAAAGAGAATAAGGCTAAGTGAAAACATACTGCTTAATAAGATATAAGAATAGAAACAGTCAATTGAAGGTCTATAAAGGACAATAATCTTTTAAATAATGGGTAATAAACTTAAGAGTAACTGTTACTTACTAAACCACAGAGTTCCAAAAAAGGTTAAAATTCATGATATGTTCATAATCACTCATAAAGAGGAAACAGGACGTGTTGACATTTTAGTCTAAAATTGGAATCTGTATTCAAAGAGGCTGGCCATCATCTGCCAAACAGAAGTGGCAAGACAGAGTCCCCCGACCACCCCAAGGTATAGGAATTCTTTTTGTTTTTTTGTTTTTTTTTTTTTTGAGATGGAATTTCACTCTTGTCACCCAGGCTGGTGTGCAATGGCATGATCTCGGCTCACTGCAACCTCCACCTCCCAGATTTAAGCAGTTCTCCTGCCTCAGCCTCCTGAGTAGCTGAGATTATAGACGCCTGCCACTACGTCCAGCTAATCATTGTATTTTTAGTAGAGACGGGTTTCACCATGTTGGCCAGGCTGGTCTTGGACTCCTGACCTCAGGTGATCCTCCTGCCTCAGCCTCCCAAAGTGCTGGGATTACAGGTGTAAGCCACTGCACCTGGCAGGGAATTCTTAAACTCAAATTACTAACAAAAATAGGTATTAATCACTAGAGATTTTTAATTTTATTTTTATCTTTCTTTTCTTTTCTCACCTAGTCACCCAGGATGGAGTGCAGTGGTGCAATCATGACCCACTGCACCCTTAACCTCACAGTTCAAGCAATCCTCCCACCTCAGCCTTCCAAGTAGCTGAGACTACAGGCATGTGCCACGGTGCCCTACTCATTTCTGTATTTTTTTTTTTTAGAGGTAGGGTCTCACTATGTTGTCCAGGCTGGTCTTAAATTCCTGGGCTCAAGTGATTCTCCTGCTTCAGCCTCCTAAAAGGGCTAGGATTACAGGTGTGAGCCATCATGCCCAGCCACATTTTGCATTTTAGAAGATAAAATTTAGATTTTATGGCTGAATCAGCAAATATCCAGCCCATGTATCTGCACCACTGCCCCCCACAACCTGCAGACAGATCATGACCAGCTTTCCTGCAGCATGGGCTCCAACTAATCAGAAGTGGCATGAAGGATGCAACCCAAGTGTCTTTATGGTTCAAGAATATGCAGTCATAAAATCTTACCATCTTTTTGATCTGTACATATTATACGAATTATGGGAGGATCACCTGAGGTCAGGAGCCCAAGACCAGCCTGGCCAACATGGTGAAACCCCACCTCTACTAATAATACAAAAATCAGCGGGGTGTTGTGGCGGGCATCTGTAATCCCAGCTACTCGGGAGGCAGGACAACCGCTTGAACCCGGAAGGTGGAGACTGCAGTGAGATGAGATTGCACCACTGCACTCCAGCCTGGGTGACAGAGCAAGACTCCGTCCAAAAGAGAAAAAAAAAAAAATTACATTAAGTGATGCCACCACTCTGATTGCTTTTAAAATTGGACTCTCCCTCCCTTTCTTTCTGACCTTCAAGGTCCTAAGGTCATATTACTTACTGCTATGTCAATTTAACTCAACTGTCCTTTTATGTATCTAGTGTTTTTTGTTTGTTGGTTTTTTTTTTTTTTTTTTTTTTTTTCAGATGGAGTCTCAGTCTGTCACCCAGGCTGGAGTGTAGTGGCTCGATCTCAGCTCACTGCAACCTCTGCCTCCCAGGTTCAAGTGATTCTCCTGCCTCAGCCTCCTGAGTAGCTGGGACTACCAGCATGCGTGAGCATGCACAGCTAATTTTTTGTATTTTTAGTAGAGATGGGGTTTCATCATGTTAGCCAGGATAGTCTCCATCTCCTGACTTCGTGATCTGCCCGCCTAGGACTCCCAAAGTGCTGGGATTACTGGCATGAGCCGCCGCACCTGGCCATATCTAGGGTTTTTAATCCCATTAATTTTGACTGACGTATGGAGCTTTCAAAGAGCCGAAACTATTCTGAAGGGCTTTCTACAACTCAGGAACATTAAGTAATATCACCACCAGCTATTTGTTTCAGTTTTGGACTTTAGAAAAGTTTTCATTTGTATATGTATAAATTAGTATGAAATGGCTAAAAATCAAACTACTGGGAAGCTGGGGGTAACATTTAACAGTGGTAGGTACTACTGGAGAGAAAATATCTGAGAAATAAAAGGAATGACTTTTTAAAGTAGCCTTCGGCCTGGAAGCTCCCCTCGTCATCCAACAAAGAATAGCTGTTTATATAAGTCTGCCTGTTAGAGAAGCACAGAGAAGAAGCCATCCAGTGCATTGGACTGAAGCTAATTAAAGCAGGGAATTTTACAGAGTTGTATGGGAACAGCATAAACACTCCTAAAGCCCAACCTTTTTAGGGCTCTGCCCAAAAGTCAATAGAAAGAAATAATGAACATTGTAAGCACAGAGGCTGAAGACTCTGATCTTTAACCTCTGAAAGTTATTACTGCACAAAGGGACATAGGGCATTCTTTGTAGTTGGTCTATCAACTCTGATAGAAGGAAATGTAAGTTCTTTAATGAGGACATTAACAATCCCAAAACAACAACACGAAATTCCTTGGGCCACTAATAGAGAAAATTTCCCCCAATTGGTGAGTTTCACAACCAGTTATGCAGATCAAATGTAGGGTGGCCACTCTAGGAACAAGGTCCCTCTGATAACGGGAGGGACAGAGGCAGATTGACCAAATGCCTAAGCTTGTATTTCCCAACGCACCTCAGAAAGCACTGAAAATCTATTCTCAGGGAAGAAAAACCACACCCTAGAATTCCTTGCAACTCACTGGTGGAAAAAAAAGTGTTTAGATGATGATCACTGCCTGAGAAAACATTCTTTTGGCAAGAGAGGGTTGGCTCTACACACCTGCTCAGGTTTAAAAAAAAAAAAAAAAAGTGGGGTAATACAGACCAGTAGTAAGGGTGAAATGTACAATCATTGGAGAGTAATTAATCCATGAAAGGATGCATTGTGCCCACATGGTGTTTGCCCACCTTGAAGCATTAATAATGATTAACCTTAGCCTCTTAAACTCAAGGTGGTAATCTTCTATTGAGCGAGAATAGTTGCAGAATTACGATGGGTCCCCAGTGAAATATCAGGCCAGGAACTGTTACATTTGCAGTTCACTCTGGCCTGCTTTTTTTTTTTTTTTTTTTTTTTTTTAAATTCAGTAATTCTCCACGGACTATCTACTGTATATCCAACTCTGTGCTAAGGTATGCTATGGGGAAGTCAAGGAAGAATGTATGAGACACATCCCTGTAATCCCAGGAGTTTATAATTTTTTGAGGAGTTTCAAACATGGACCCATTTTAATACAATGAAAGATACACTGTGTTAACAGTCAAAACAGAGGCCTGAACAGAGTACAGGGGCAACCTAGAAATCTGGTTTTAGGATACATGGCATTCAAAGCAATTTGCTTTTTCTTCAACATTTATTGAACACCTATTATGTGCAAAGCAAGGAGTTAGATGCCCTTCTGGAAAATGAAATAAATATGGCATAGTCTATGTCTACAACTGTCCATTGAACAAATATTTCTTGAGCATCGACTACACGCCATGCATTGAGCTCAACCTTATGGAGTTCAGACAGTTAAGTATGTTCTTTACCTTCAAAGTGCGTTAGCCTATTTGCACTTTGAAGGTAAAGAACATGCTAATCCTGATCTTGGATCAGGTCAAAACAAACACAGTTAAGGGAGGGGACTATAATGTACTCCTGGACACAGAGCTAAGCTTACGTTTTCATTCCCCAAACAGAACAGGGGATGTGGTGAGAATCCAGGTCCTATGAGAACCTGTCTCAACAAAGGGAAGTAAAGCAGGGGTCAGGCTTTGACAGTCATATTGCACAGCTGCTGATTTAATTCTTAATTAAATTACAGTTTTGTCAAAAAGGCTAAACACAGTCCATGAAGATTATCTAAATACAGTGCTTCCTAATACAAACTGTGATTTTCAAAATGCCACCCAGAAAAGGCCATTATGCATCAAGAGTGTGGGATCTCCTAGTAAAATGTTGCCACCCAACTGTCATCCATTATAGTAGAAAGGGCCTCTAGAAGAAAACATTGGGAGCTCTAATCGGATTGGATGTGGAGTCTGGAGATGAGCACCTGTCTCCCTCATCCTGTGCCCATCCTCCTGGTTCATGCCCAGAGACCATGTTACAGGAGAGATCACACAATGAAGTCATCAAGTCAGTTCCCCTGGTGAGTGATGTGGCCACTTCTGCGGACAGAAATGAACTCCACTCATGACACTGCCACTATTTGTCTACTGAGAAGTGGCTCGGGAGGAGAATTATTAAGAGTGAGCAAAAGACTGCCGGGCACAGTGACTGACGCTTGTCATGCCAGCACTTTGGGAGGCCAAGGCAGGCGGATCACAAGGTCAGGAGTTCAAGACCAGCCTGACCAACATGGTGAAACCCCATCTCTACTAAACATACAAAAATTAGCCGGTGTGGTGGTGCACAACGGTAATCCCAGCTACTTGGGAGGCTGAGACAAGAGAATTGCTTAATCCTAGGAGGCAGATTGCAGTGAGCTGAAATCACGCCACTGCACTCCAGCCTGGGCTGTAGAACAAGATTCCGTCTCAAAACAAACAAGTGAACAAACACAACAACAAATAAAATGTAAGCAAAAGACTTGGCGTGGTGGCTCACGCCTGTAATCTCAGCACTTTGGGAGGCCAAGGCAGGTGGATCCCTTGAAGTCAGGAGTTTGAGATGAGCCTCGGCAACATGGCAAAACCCCATTTCTATTAAAATACAAAAATCAGTGGTGCATAGTGGCATGCACCTGTAATCCCAGCTACTCGGGAGGTTGAGGCAGGACAATTGCTTGAACTCGGGAGGTGGAGGTTGCAGTAAGCTGAGGTGGCACCACTGCATGCCAGCCTGAGTAACAGAGACTTTGTCTCAAAAATAAATAAATAAATAATAGTGAGTAAAAGCCCAAAAATAGATTTAACCGCTGCTCCCCAGAAGCCCCACAGAAGAAGGGGAGAATTTAGTAAGTAGCAGATTAAAATTCAAATTCACATGAGTGATAACTTTAAAACAAAGACATTGGCTGGTGTGGTGGCTCACACCTATAATCCCAACGCTTTGGGAGGCTGAGGCAGGTGGATTGCTTGAGCCCAGGAGTTCGAGACCAGTCTGGGAAACATGGTGAAACCCCATCTCTACAAAAATATAAAAATTAGCCAGACATGGTAGCATGTGCCTGTAGTCCCAGATACTCAGGAGGCTGAGGTGAGAGGATCACCTGAGTCCGGCAAGTGGAGGTTGCAGTGAGATGGCGCCACTGCACTCCAGCCTAGGTGACAGAGTGAGAATCTGTCTCAAAACAAAACAACACAAAAGAAACAAAGAAACTCACTTTCTTGAGGAAATTTTTCTTTTGATTAGTCTCACCTGAGGCCAGAGCATTTAGACACTGAAACCACATAAATCTGTCTTATTTCTTAGTCACCTGTCACGCTCACTTCCAGCTGGGCTTGGGCCTCTTCTCCTAATTTAATGTTTCTTTGTGAAACCTGTCTGCACTAACCAGATGATTCTCTTTCAACTGACCTGATCACCCAAAAGTCGTTAAATCATTTAAAATAGGGTTTGCACCTGTGAAAAAGCAAAAAGCAGAAAGCAATTTGGTTATTTCACATCTTGTTTCCCCAGCACTACTCTTCCCCTTTAAGTTGACCAGGCTAGTCCCGAACTCCTGACCTCAGGTGACCTGCCTGCCTCAGCCTCCCAAAGTGCTGGGATTACAAGCGTGAGCCACCATGCCTGGCCAAATTGCCATTAAGTCTTAAGCATGACATTTATACTAAGAGTCCACCCTTCTTTCCTGAAGTGTTTTTGTTTCCTAACCAACAGTACTTGTTAATCCTCATCTTATAACTCTGCCTTATATTGGGACAGGGGTGATCCAGAGACTCTATGAGGTTCATCATTCTTCTTCTTTTTTATTTTTTTTGAGTAGCAGTTTCACTCTTGTTGCCCAGGCTGGAGGGCAATGGCACGATCTCAGCTTACCGCAACCTCCGCCTCCTGGGTTCACGTGATTCTCCTTGCCTCAGCCTCCCGAGTAGCTGGGATTACAGGCGGCCACCACCACACCCCACTAATTTTTATTTTTAGTAAAAACCAAGTTTCATCATGTTGGCCAAGTTAGCCTCGAACTCCTGACCTTGTGATCTGACTGCCTCAGCCTCCCAAAGTGCTGGGATTACAGACGCGAGCCACTGTGCCCATCCAAAGTCCATCATTCTTGGGTTGCTTTGACAGAAACAGGGACGGAAGTATCCAGGTCTTGCAGTACCTGCCCAGGGAGGAGGGTTGGGCACGCACTTAAACTCCTCCAAAGAAAAACTCTTCTGCACGTAAAATGAGCATGGAGAGCCTTTGTCCTGCAGGGCACTCCAGCAAGAGACTTCTCAGGAACATGAATGGGAGTTTACAGAGGACAGTATCTCAAAAAGACAGATAAGTTACTGCCAAACATTCAAAACAGGACCACAGGAAAGCCAAGTCATTCTTAACATCTATTTTTTTTCCTCCAGGTCAGAATCAGTTTTGTAAAATAGGACGATAAACAGAACAACAGCCAAAACAGAAAATCATTCCCTGTTCTTCCATCATGGCCTAAGGAAGAAGATGATCTGTCTCTCCCATACCATGTAGGTGGAAAGGAACTGTGTCCTGCATGAAGCACCCCTTTTCTAGAGGTTTGAGCATAGGCAACACACATAATGAAGCTGATCATTAGAAATAGGCCTACTTAACAAATGGGCCCATGTGAAGAAATCAAGCTGACCTTGTACGTTGCTGGAAGACCTTCCATGTTTTTACATTTTGGAAAACTGACATCAGCCTGCCATAATTACCAGTGTGTACTGGAATTGGCACCAGATCAACTGTCGGCGGCATTCTCACTAACACTCTGATTTGCCAATACCCTGACCTACTAGATTTGAAGACTCTGGGGTTCCTGGCACTAACCCCAGAGGAGGTAGTGAGTTCCAGAATTAAAAGTCAGCATATGTTTCCAAGCCTGCCCTCTTATCTTCTCACAAGGAGATTCCAAAGCTAATATCAGAAATGCTTGAGAAATGAAAATCGTTCCTCAAATGAAAATATATTCTAGTTTATTTTAAATAATATGCTCTTCTTTTTTCTGTGTTCTCTTAAGCTAATTGTATTTTCTAGTTTTTTTTTTT
>NW_022436961.1:15311004-15359130 GCF_009761245.1 Sapajus apella | reverse complement strand
TTGCTCTGTTGCTCAGGCCAGAGTGCAGTGGCACAATCACAGCTCACTGCAAACTCCGCCTCTTGAGCTCAAGTCATCCTCCCACCTCAGCCCCTAGAGAAGCTGGGATGACAAGCGTGTGGCACCATATCTGGGTAATTTTCATATCTTTTTTGGTAGCGATGGGGTTTCACCAAGTTGCCTAGGTCGGTCTCGAACTCCTGGGCTCAAGTAGTCCGCCTGCCTTGGCCTTCCAAAGTGCTATGATTACAGGCAAGTCACTATGCCCGGCCATTCTTTTTAATTCTTTTTTCTCCTCTGATTTGTTTGTTTTTTTAAAAGCTAAAATCTAGAACCTCCAAGATTCCCACAGAGCTTGAGTTGTATGTAATCTAAGGGTTTTATCATAACAAACTGGGCTGAAAAAACTCTGATCTCAACCCAGATGCTAATTAAAACCCTACCTGAGTCATGTTGCTATGGTTACTGGGATTTCGCCAAGCCCTGAGATTCTTAAAGGAGTAAGTTTTAGTTACTTCTCCAAGGCTCAGGTGGCATTCCTGGGATTGAGCCATGCTAGCTCCTATAGGGTGTGGGTGTCATTGCATAATCAACAGCCAGCTGGCTTTTGCCTGCATCATAACTAACCTCTGCATGGATTCCGTTGTTCGTCTCATTAGGGGCTTTCAGCAGCAGAGTGTTATCAAGGTGCTATTATCATCTTACTTTAGAGAAGAGAATCCAGACTCTCATTTTAGAGACAGACTCTTCTGGAGAAGAGACTGGAGACTCAGTTACAGTGAGTGGCTTATACAAGGTCACTCAGTTTGTAAATGAGAGAGAGGGAATAGGAACTTGGTTTTCTAGGGCCAATACCTGTGCTTTCCATTAATTTACCCAGGACTGAGGCAGCCAGATACAATTCGGGTGTTTTACTCTCATGCCCTGCTCGATTTCTATGCTCCTTGATGTCCTATAAGTTCAGGAGAAGCATAGACTTAGGAGTCTTCCAGGTACGGCAGGAACCTTGGGCTGGTTACTCTAGCTCTCTCCCTCTCTGCTTTGTCATCTGTAAATTGGGGCTGGCAATTCCTACCTCCTAGGGCTGTTCTGAGGATGAAATGAGTTGTTATGTCTAACTCTTTTAAATCCATGCCTGGCCCATAGTGAGTGCCATATAAACGGAAGCTCATCTTAGCTGCTGCTGAATCCTTCATTCATTCTGGGAGTTCATGCGGCTGCCAAAGAGTCTGCAATCACCTGAGGATCTGGAAGATGACTGTTCTGCGTGGTGGGCGGCCAATGCATTACCAGAACAAAGTAGTGGTCATGAGAAAAAGCCCACGTTAGATCCCATCAGTGCCTGAGACGCCTTGATGTTCAAAGTCAAGTGCCCTGACTGCTTCTCTCTGTGGTCAATTTCCTTGTTTCTGACATGAACCCAGAGGCACATCAGCTGAAACAGAACCACTGGAAATGACATGACTCGAGAAAGTCTATTCAGAAAAGCTGTCATTTCTTTGAAAAACAGTAGGTTTTTCCTTTTCCTAATAGGAATCAGTTTTGCCCTAATTGAGAGAAATTTTTTTTCCAGCATTTAAATCCCATGCACAGCTCAATAGCTTTTAAAAAAAAGAGCATTTATTTTTCTTGAGCCTTTGAAAAGTACTTTAAACTGGTAGGAGATAGCAGGGAAGCAGTAGAGAAAACAGTTTCAGCACGCTAACACGAAAATATATATATTTTTTTCTTTAGAAACCCACATCTGAGGGTTCCTAACCATGTACAGTATAAAGCTTCCTCTTTTCTGCTTTTGGCCCCAAGGCCTAATCACCATTGTGGTAACAGTTTATTTGAGCACACATTTATTTGGCATTAACTCTTTGCCTCCCCAAATCTTTAAAAAAAATTTTTTTTAACTCTAACTTTAAATATTTTATTATAATTAAAAAGCAGGTTGGGCACAGTGGCTCACGCCTGTAATCCCAGCACTTTGGGAGGCCGAGGCGGGCGGATCATGAGGTTAGGGGTTCAAGGCCAGTCTGGTCAATATGGTGAAACCCCGTCTCTACTAAAAATACAAAAATTAGCCAGGCGTGGGCATGCACATCTGTAGTTCCAGCTACTCAGGAGGCTGAGACAGAAGAATCGCTTCAACACAGGAGGCGGAGGTTGCAGTGAGCTGATATCACGCCACTGCACTCCAGCCTGGGTGACAGAGCTAAGACTCTGTCTCAAAAAAAAAAATAATAATAATAATACAAGCACCAAAAAATGGCAACAGCTTGGTCCTGCTTCCCTGAAAGATTGATTTCAAATCCCTAATCCTAAGCAGGGCCCCACATGTAGGTTTGCTAGGTACAAAAAGGGCCACAACTCCTGCTCTCTGACGGCTGCACTGGGACCTTGGGACATTTACATAAAGGCATAAGGGCCTTTGGGCAGACTCTGGGGCCTGGGCCTGAAAGCTTTCATGAGGGCAAAGGTTTCTGGAGGAGCCCTTTGCCTTGTTTACAGAGTTCCAGGCAGATAATAGTACTCACCTCGACTTTGGAGGCGGAGGAGGAGGTGAGAATGTCTCAATCCCACTTCTGTCCTTGGGGAACTCAAAGGCAAAAGAGGCTGATTTGCTCATCCCGGTCCCAACTTTGCTGTTCTGCCCAGAGGAACCATTTGTGGGGCAGAGACGGTGCCAGGTCGTGGTGTTTGAACGGTCCGTGGGGCCATTTTTGGTCTCTCTTCCCCAGCTGTGACTCAGCAACTCCTGCTCCACCTCCTCCTCTTCCTCTATCCTGCACTGACGACTCCAGGTGCCTGCCTGGAACCTGGGCCGCCTCTGGTCCAAGGCTGAGGAGGCCGCAGGATGGGGACACCTGGATGGGTCACTGATAGTGACACTGTTGGTCCTGCAGGGAGGAGCAGGTTCAGCAGGGCCTCGGGATGGAGGCTGGGGCCCAATGCCACTGCCGCTAGAGCTCCCGTCACTGAGGTCAGCCAGCGGGGAAGCAGATGGGGACACCGGGGACCCTCCAGGGCTACTCTTGGACAACTTGGGGGGAATGGCGGGCCTCCCCTTGGGCTTGCTCTCGCTGGCACTGTGAGCATGGCTTTCCCTGGAGTTCAGCCCCTGCCCAGCTGAAGTCTCCTCTTCACCCACCTCGGAGTCCTGGCTCACAGGCCCTCGTGGCCACTGCACCCCCACTGCAGAGTCAGGGCTGCTCAGGTAGATGGTCCGATGGTCCTCTTCTGGGTGGGTCGCCATGACTGTAATGGTGGCTGCCACCTGGGGAGCTGGGTCTGGGTTGTCCTGGCCCCAACCAGATGCTGTTTTCTGGGCCCAGGCATTACCCATCCATACCTGGCCCTGGCCTTGGCCCTGGGCAGCTGCTGCATGTTCTGTCTTGGCCTGTGGCTTGGAAGGAACCAGAGTTGGCTTCTTCCTCTTGGTGCTCTCGGCATAGATGGGTTCAGGCTGTGTAGCCTCCCTGGGGTGGGCTGGTGGCGGGGACTCCCCCATCGGCCCAAGGCATCTGCTAGAGACCACCCCCGGGCAGCCAGGGTCCTGCTGCTTCCCCGGGGCAGGTTCCTTTATGAGGGAGCAGTACTCACTCTCAAGGTGGGGGATGAAGGGGCTACTGGCCCCACTGCCGCTGCCACAAGAGAGGCCGTCAGAAGATGTGGCAGCCTCCGAGGTGAGGGACGGTTTCTTGGGGCCCAGGCGGGATGAGTGGGCAGTGGTGCCCTGGCTACAGCACTCCCTGGGGAAGCTCGGGCCCTGCTTCTCCTGCTCTGAGGACCCTGCACACTTCTCCCGCTCCCAGCACGTGGGTGAGCAGTCTCTGTCACTGTGCCTGCCCCGGGAGCCTGCAGCCTGAGAGGCAGCCTTGGCAACAGGACTCCCAGGGCAGCAGTCCAGAATGGAGCAGTACTCTCCGCCTTCGCTGTCCCCGGAGGGTGAGCACCTTTGATCACTGTCATCTTCAGAGGGCAGGGATTCCCGCAGGGGCGCGGGGCTCTGGTGGCAGCTAGATGTGGTCCCAGAAAAGGCAGCCAATTTCTGGCGGAAGCTTTCCTGGGCAGAGGGCCGGTCTTGGTAGGAAAATGAAGGTTTTTCTTTGTGTCCAGCCTTCTCGTCCGGGAAGCTCACTGGGTGGAAGGCAATGTTCTTTTCGCCATGGGGCTCAAGGTTGTGCAGGCCGACCATGGTGTAAGCTGGGGGACAGCGAGCATTGCCATCGGGGGAGGCAGAGGGACCGGCAGGCTTTTGTACACTTCGGAAGCTGCCCAGGTAGACAACGTGGGCATCTTCCTGCTTTGGGAGGGGGAGCTTGCCGGGGGCTCGTCTCCAGATGACCTACACAAGCCCAACACAAAAAGACTTATATTAGATTTTGTCATAGAATAAAAAGAGAAAGGAAAAATGAGAGGGAAGGGCAATGACATTGTAGATGGTCTTCTGTAGTGCAGTGCAGGAGTGCCAGGGCCGGGGACTCAGTGCACGCCCACCTTCTGATCTCCCCCACGGCCCTCTGATCATGGCTGGGGCCCCCGCTGAACCACTTGTCTTCCCAGACACTGAGCTGCGCTTCCCGCCCATGGACTGTAATGCTTTCGGCTTAAGTCTGTGAAGTAGGAAAAGAAAAATATAACTCTGAAAAAGATCACTTTGCCTTCTTCCTCCCCTGCAACCAACCGCTGGGAGACAGAAGTTGTTCTACAGGATTGGAAAATGGAGTTTGGGGTTTTGTTTAATTTTTGCTTTGAGTCTGTGGGTTTTTTGATAACCCAATCACAGTGCATTTCTGAAGAAATCGAAGTCTTAAGTGTTTTTAAAACACACTGAACACACTGGAGCCAGGCGCCATGGCTTACACCTGTAATCCCAGCACTATGGGAGGCTGAGGAGGGCAGGCTGCTCAAGCCCAGGAGATCAAGATGAGCCTGGAAAACATGGCAAAACTCCATCTTTACAAAAAATACAAGAACTTGCTGGGCATGGTGGTGTGCACTTGTAGTCCCAGCTACTTGGGAGGCTGAGATGGAAGGATGGCTGGAGCCCAGGAGGCAGAGGTTGCAGTGACCCAAATCATGTCACCACATTGCAGCCTGGGTGACAGAGCCAGACCCTGTCTCAAGAAAAAAAAAAAAGGAAAACACATTGGATGGGTGGTATGGGCAGGACAGGAGGGTCAGGGGTGGTTTCTGAACCTTGCTTCTTTCTGGGTTTTGCTTCCCACTATGCCAGAGATCCTCTTTCTCCCACTTACAGCAGTGACCTCAGCCTGAGCCTGTGTGAATGGTTGGATTGGTTGGGCTATGAGATAGAGGTGTGGACTGGTCATCACCATCCCTGAAGTCACCATTCCCTCCTCCTTCCAGGCTGAAGTCTTCCCTTACCCCCACCTTTAGAAGCAGCCTCAAAGCAGGGCCTGCCTCTGGCTTCTTTCCCAGGTGGTTCTGAACTTAAAGAGTCCCTGGCTCAGGTTGTTACAGGTTGAAAGGATTGAGAATGGTCCGTAGAATGGGTGTAACCAGCTTAGGAAAAAAATAGAGCAGCCTGGAAGGGGACATCAAGTTTATTGCAACCAAAAAAAAATGCCTCTACTCAGTGAAGCCTCCCCTCATTTAGAACTGATCTTAGTTTTTGTATATGCTCACACAGCCTTCCTGACCTACTTGCCACATTGGTTGGGAAAAACTAGAATGGGCAAAGAGGTCAAACAGGTAGCAAACAGTTCCTAGAATACGTCTTAGGCACACAGCTTCCTAAATGTGTCTAAAGACAGCAGACACCAGCAGCCCCAGGCTATGTGCCCTCTGAATAATTACATTTTTGTAAAGGTTACCTATGGAATGAGCAGAATGGTCTAGCCTCTAGGGATGTAACTGTTTTTAGTGATTCTAGAAAAAAATCTGGTAAAATCCAAGCTTCAAAATTGGAAACAGGAGCACTGGCTGGGTATTAGATATTAGTAAGGAATTACTGTAAAGTGTGGGACCAGGGATGGTGGCTAACACCTATAATCCCAGCACTATGGGAGGCTGAGGCAGACGAATCACTTGAGCCTATGAGTTCAAGACCAGGAATTTAAGACCAGCCTGGGCAACATAGCCAGACCCCATCTCCACCAAAAAAACAAAACAAAACAAAACACCCAAATTAACCATGCCTGGTGGCATGCACCTCTAGTTCCAGCTTCCTGGGAGGCTGAGGCAGCAGGATCACTTGAGCCTGGGAGGTGAAGGTTGCGGTAAGCAGAGATCGCAACACTGAACTCCAGGCTGAGCAACAGTGAGACCATCTCAAAAAAAATAATAATAATAAAATTAAAATTAAAAATTAAAAAAATGGGACAGGTGCGGTAGCTCATGCCTGTAATCTCAGCACTTTGGGAGACTGAGGTGGGTGGATCACTTGAGGTCAGAAGTTAGAGACCGGCCTAACCAACATGGTGAAACATCTTCTCTACTAAAAATACAAAATTTAGCTGGGTATGGTGGTGTGCGCCTGTATTCCCAGCTGTTTGGGAGGCTGAGACAAGAGAATCGCCTGAATCCTGGAGGCGGAGGTTGCTGTGAGCTCAAATCGAACCACTGCACTCCACCCTGGGCAACAGAAAAAACAAAAACAAAAACAAAAACAAAAACTTTTAAGTGTGATAATGGTATTATGGTTATGTTTTTTTTTAACAAACACTTTATCTTTGAAAGGTATGTATTGAAATGATGTGATATCTGGGGTTTGCTTTAAAATCAGGGATGAGGGGTCAGTGTGGGGGAGGTGAAATAAGTGGTTATAAGTTGATGGTTGCTGAAGTTCATACTGAAGGGTATTGGGTACATGGGATTCATTTTGCAATTACTGCTACTTGTGTATATATTTAAAATGATCAATTAAGAAAATTTAGAATTTTTTTTTAAAAAGCTTCATTTGCATCTGCCCTACACAGTCTCCAAATCACAGGAGGAAATTCTGGGGGACTGGATTAATGGGTCTTAGCCTAAAGGAACAGAGAAAGGAGAGCAGCTACAGCGAATCCCAGGCAAGAGCCATCTCAGGGCAAGCTGAGAGGAAGCCATCCCGCAGGGTTCTTGCTGGAACAGCCTTCCTGGCTGCCAGCCAGTCACCAAGTGTTCCAACAGGAGCAGCCCCTGTAAAAATACCACGGGCGTTAGTCAGCCTCACCTGTGAGACTTCAGCACTAAGGCTGGCCTCTGTCCACACATCAGAGGCCTCGGAGCTCATCATGGTGGGTTTCACGGCAATTGTGGGCTTGGAGTAGGGTGAGCTGTTCACACCTTCATCTTCCAGGCGGCCGTTCTCAGGCCTGGGAGGCTGGCGCGGTGGAGGGGGCAGGCTGCCCGCTCTGGGCTGGGGAGGGCCGGCCACCAGCTGGTGGTCGCTCCGCAGGCAGAAGCAGTTCTTGCAGGACCCGGGTTTCCAGATGTGCTCCACAAAGTCACTGCACGCGGACATTTTCGGGCTCTCGGGGTTCAGGCGGAGGGTCTGGTGCATGTTGGGCTGGCAGGGTGCTGGTTCATCTTGCACCTGGCTCTCTGGTGCGGTCTTGTGGGATTCAGAGGTGGGTCACAGAACCGCTTCCTAGAAAGGCAGGACACTTTCCTGATTAGAGATTTGCCATGCCAGGCCGGGCGCAGTGGCTCACGCCTGTAATCCCAGCACTTTGGGAGGCCAAGGCGGGTGGATCACGAGGTCAGGAGTTCGAGACCAGCCTGGCCAAGATGTTGAAACCCCGTCTCTACTAAAAATACAAAAATTAGCTGGGTGCGGTGGCATGTGCCTGTAATCCCAGCTACTCAGGAGGCTGAGGCAAGAGAATCACTTGAACCTGGGAGGTGGAGGTTGCAATGAGCAGAGATCGTGCCATTGCACTCCAGCCTGGGTGACAGAGTGAGACTCTGTCTCAAAAAAAAAAAAAAAGAGAGAGAGAGATTTGCCATGCCAGACATTGGGTGCATTATCAATTAGAGTCTCATTGTTTGATCAGGGAAGAGAAAGAGGAAGGTAAGGATCAGGATCCCATTTATTTTGGGGCTCTCATCCATTTGTCACAAGACTCTTAGACATTCTCTGGTGGTGTGGCCTTATCAGAAGTTTTAAAAACTAAACACAGCCTTGTCCCATGAAAAGAGTGCGTAAAAGACATTTCAGTCCCCTAATATCCTGGGTGCTTGGAGTTTGGGGAAGTTCTGTGAAGAAATCACATACAGTTTCAGATGAGAAGCTTGTTCCTCATCCATGTATTCCCTGCCACTGGGGGCCTAGAGTCTGGGATGTTGACTCAGAGAAACAAGAACTTTCGAGTAGTACAGCAAATTAAAACAACGGCTTTTGGAAAATAACCAGCAATTTTTGACCAAGAACTGTGTGAGAGGGGAGGCAGGTCTGGGCCCTGAAATGAGCTTTGTAATCCACACTTCTGACCAGGTAGAAGTAGAAATGGTAGGGAAAGGGGAGAAGTGGGGTGTCAGCCTGTCCTCCAGACCTTACAGAGAGGTCTGGCATCTTGAGAAATATCCCTTGCTTAATACACGTTATTGCTTAATACTCGACCCTGTGATGCTGAGGTCCACAATGCTGGGTGCTACAGGCCAAAGGGGCAAACAGTAGCAAGACAAAGTCATGGTCAAAGGTGGCTGGATAAATGATAAGAGAGAGAAGAGATTAATGAAGAGTTATTTCCCAGTGATGGCTCTGGAGAGGGCAGTTGGTTTGTTCAAAGAGTTCATTGCTTCTGAGAGTAAAACTGCAAGTGACAGTTTGCACCATGGTCCCTTGAAAATTTGCCATTGAGAAGGAGCCTTTATAAGTGGGGAAACTACGGCAAAAACAAGAACTTGTACCAGTCCATAG
This sequence comes from Sapajus apella, assembly GCF_009761245.1. Lineage (NCBI taxonomy): Eukaryota > Metazoa > Chordata > Mammalia > Primates > Cebidae > Sapajus > Sapajus apella. The sequence goes on along the minus strand of NW_022436961.1, from coordinate 15,350,276 downwards.
ACACAGAGAGTCTACCCGGTCTGGAAACAGAAGCCAACTTTGCAGGCAGTTTTTCACTGCAGTGGTGATCTGCACATTGCTCCTGGCTCTTCTTAGCCTATTTAAAATAAACTGACTTCCCATAAGGAGAATGTTCAAGAGAAAAATCTTCCTTAAAAATATAAGGTGAATGGGTTCTCATTAACAGGGAACATTTTGCCTTAGGGTTTTCTCTCCACTTTCTTCCCATGAGGATCTGCTTGAAGTTTGATAATCTCTAATAAACTGTCAACAGGACTAATCAGGCGGAATGAGCTGGGTACCCCAAAGATCATTCCAGAGTGTTTGCGGGAAGTGCTCTCTTTCCTATCTCCATACTCACAGACAGGGGTGTTCATTCAAGAAGTGTCGAAGCTCCATGTGCCTCTTTTCCCTCCAAAGTTAAAAATGGGCTGGGAGTGATGGTGCATACCTATAATCCCACCACTTTGGGAGGCCCAGGTAAAAGGATCGCTTGAGCCAGGAGTTTGAGACCAGCCTGAGCAACATAGTGACATTCTGTCTCTACAAAAACAATAATTATAAAAAAATTATCCAGGCATGGGGGTATGTGCCTGTGATCCCAGCTACTTGGGATGCTAAGGTAGGAAGCTTGCCTGAGCCCAGGAGGTCAAGGCTGCAGTGAGCCATGATCACACCACTGCACTCCAGCCTGAGTAACAAGAGTGAGACCCTATCTAAGAAAAAAAAGTTAAGAATAAAGCCCATTGCATCTTTAAGCTAAATAAATCCTCTGAAATAAAAGAGGAGTATATTTTAGCAATCATTGCTAGGGTCTCACAGGTTCTTTTTTTAAGAAGACTGTTAGCTAGGTTCTTCTCCTCCTCCAAATACGCACAAGTAACAGGTTTCTTCTTTGCCAAGTTCTCCAGAAGAGGTCACTGGGCTTCAACAAGAGGAGGAAACATAGTCAGGTTTTGTCTTTCTCTTAGAATCTCAGGTCACAGAGAGCTGTAGGCTTCCTGCTAAGTTTTGGGAAAGGGAAAAAGCAGAGAAAGTATTCCGGCCTTCAGGAACAGGCAGTGGGTCCCTTCCTGGGAAGCGGATGGGTGAAGACTGCCTACACCTTCCAGGCCACAGAAAGGACACTGTGAAGCCCACCTCCACTGCAGGCAGAGGTTCCCATGACTGCTCAGTGGGAAGGAGGAAGACAGCTTGGAAACCAGCTCTGTGTGGGCTCTGCAAGTTCCCACAGCTCCTCCTGACGCTGGGCTATCTGAGGAGGTGGGTGCCCAACCACTTCCTCAGGGGCCACCACAGATTCACAAAGCAGCAGTTTTACTTGGCAACATCTCCATGCTTCCTCAACAGGCAAGTGAGAACACTTGACACTGGGGAAGGGGTGACCTTGGTACCAGAGACCCTACTTTCTAATATCCCCAACCTTTGCACAGTCCTGGGAATGTGGAAGGATCTGGATTGCTAGCGTGGGGGAAGTTTCCTTGAGAATGTCTCACTAGTTTACGAGCACTCTTTGCTTCCATCCTCAGCTCTGAAATTCTTGGATGTTTAGACATGCAACTTTCATCACACTTTCATCACAGGACTGCCGGGGATGCAAAGATTTTTAAAGGGACGTCATTGAATAAAAAGAGAACAAATGAAGCCCTGGGCTTCCCGCTGTCATTGACTCACTGCATCCTGTTAAAACTGGTTTCTCAGTCTCAGCAAACAGAATTTACCACCTCGTGCAGCTAAAAAAAAAAAAAAAAAAGAAAAAACTCTCCTGTGCCTGGAATTATCTCCTATTTGTTTTAAGTAAAAGATGGTGAGAAACACAAGTGGCACCCACAAAGCTTGCCTCGCCCTGCCTGGTGCAGCAGTGCCAGCTTTCCACAGCAAGGGGAAGGCACTTCCCAGCCCACATTCCTCACCTCTGAGGGGAGGCGGCCCCCAGAATTATGCAAATCCCCCCATTTCAGTAGGAGGCTGCAGTGTCAGATTAGAAAAAAGAACTCAGCATTCTTTCTGATCCAAGTCTTGATAAAATGTCTTTGCCTCTGCAAACTTCTGCACCAGATTTGTGGCTACAGTTTGCAAGACTGAAGCTGTCAGATACACTCCCACCCCATTTCAAAAAAGAATCTGAAGTATCAAGGTGGCCAGATCTGTAAGATGAAATATTTTGGCTCCAAATATCCCCGCAGGGTTGCATGAGAAATTACTTATGCCTTATCCTGAAGTGACAGAATTCCAGGAAACATTCACCTAAATCTTTTTCTACACGTCGCAATTAAATTAATGCAACACCAGGAAAAGGAAATATGTATGGAAAGTGTCTGGACTTCAACACACTCCACTGGCCAGAGTTGACCAGGCAGAAAGCAGAAAGTGACAACTTTAACACCCGCTAGCCCCCTGCCTCCCCATTCACACAGAGGGCAAATTACGATATTCACCCAACTTTTCCTTCTTTTCTCTTCAATGCTGTGTAATGTCATCTCAGCGGGAGGAATGTGGTTTTGCACCTACTGCAGTCGAAACCAACCAGACCACAGGAGAGCAAAATAACTGCAGAATTCCCTAGGGCTTCCTGTCAAATTTCCTTCTCAGAATGGGAAGGGGAGAGGGTATTGTTCAGAACAGTTCAAGCCAGTGATCAGGAAAGCCTTCGGAACCTGACTCCAGGCTGAATGCATTGCAAAGCTCCTCGCCCCTAGACCATTAGGCTTTGCTATCGGCTCTGCAAAACCATGTGCAGTCTGAGCTTACCTGAGAGAAATGCACACACCGTGAGCTGGCGCTCCCCGCTGAGAATGCCCGGCCGCCTCCATGCTCAGCAAAGGATTCTATGTTCTAAGTGTGTGTGTGTCCCCAGATACCAGCAAAGGTTAAGAACGTGCTCACAGCACGCGTTTCAGAGCGCTCAGCCGGGGCCCCAGAAAAGGGCATCATCTCGTTCCCTCTGGAGCCCCGCTGCTGCACACGCGGGAGCTACCCTGGACTCCCAAACCATACCCCCGGGTCCTGGTCCCAGCAGCCAAGCGGCCTCCCCTCTGTGCGCCTTGACAATACTCTAGCGGTGGAAAGCAGTCCTCAAAGCGCTTCAGTCTCCGGCCGCAAACAGAGCAGCAAGACCAGAAAAACCATCCTAACAGTCGGTTCCCCCTCCTGGAACTCTAAGGAAAGTTTCCCCGTTTTAAAGAGCGCGATTCTCGAATGAATCAAAAACACCCTCCGGCTCCCCCGTCCTCCCGGCCTCGCGCCTCCCTCCATCTCAGGTGCCACCCTGGGCGCACGCGGCCCGGGCACTGCCCCCTCCCCGAAAGGCCGCCTGTCACCCTGGGGGTCGCCCGCCCGGCCATCGCAGCGCCCCTCCAGAGCTCCCCTCTGAGACCACGCTCGCCAGACAAAAAGAGGCCGAATCTGGAGAGCGCGTCGCGGGCTCACCTCGGGGCTGCGCTCCCCCGGCCCCTCCGTAGGTCTCCGGGCCGCCCGCCGCCCGGCCGGAGCATTGTTCGCGGAAGGTCTGCGCGCGGTGCGTGCCCGGCCGCGGGCGGGTGGCGTCTGCCTGGGCCCGGCGGCCGGGTGGCAGCTGCGAGCGCGGCTCCGCCCCCTCCGCCTCCGGTGACGCCGCCCGCCCCGGCTCCCGCGGCACCTCCGCAGTCCCCGCCGCGCCCGGCCCCGCCTGGCTCGCGCCCCGCCGCCTGGCTCTCGCCTGCCGCTACCGCCTGCAGGTCTCCTGCCCCCCGGGCCCCGACTCCTCCAAAGTCTCTACGTCCCGAGCCTCCCTCCCTGCCCCACCGTCCCGCCCCCGACCGGCAGGCTCCGCCCCCAGCTCCAGACTTGGTGCGGGCTGACCCCCGAACCCAGCACCCGTTTGCACCCCCTCCTCAGCGGGGACTCCTCACAGCGCTGCAGGGGCGAGCTCTGGTATTGCTTTTGCCACCATGCATGCATAGGTGTCCGGCATCACTTCATCCAGCAGGCCCTGCGGGACCCTGGGAAGAGAGGGAAAAGGAGGGGGGAACGAGGAAGTGAGGGGTCGAAAGTGGAATACCAGGTCAGGGTCCGAGGCGGGCTCTGAAAGCCACGTGAGCACAGCGAGCCTCAGCTCCCCTTACCCCTAGGAAGAGGGTGGCGCCGGAGGGAGCAGGGCTGGGAGAACCGATGGCGGTTTCCAGGTACCGCTCAGTCCCTGGACTGCGGTCCTCTGGCAAATGGCTTAATCTTTAAACTTTAGCTGTCTAAATGCAGACTGCAAACGTTGGACTGGAGAGAGCTGGCCTTCTATCATGCTGGGACATCCAAGTCTTCCGCAGGCTAGTAATACACCTGTGTTTACAGCGTTTTCAGTAAGTGAGTCATTTACTGACATAGAACGAGCTCGAGATAGTCTTCAGGTTAAAAATCTTTTAACTGGGAGTATAATAGCTTAAGACCCATTCAGTCCTGTAGCTTGGTCTGGGTGTTTACTCGGGTATCCAGGGCTATGGTCAAATCCCAGTGCCATGCCCGGGGCAGGGCGAGGGTGGGGTGCGGAATTCAGTGAAATGAAACGAGAAGAGAACACCCCCCCCCCCCAATAAAACTCAACGCCTGCGGCTTCACTCAGGCCCTTTACCCGCTCCTCAGAAAGGCAATTTATTGTGACTCCGATTAAGGTCCTCCGCCAGTCTGCCTGCAGCCTCCACCCGCTGAAAGGAGAAACCTGGGCCGCCACCTCCACCCTCATCCCCAGATCCCTGACTTTCCTCTTTGCTGCTGTGGGTGTGGACAGAGGGGGAATATTTGAGGTTTGGCTTCTGTGTGAGGAAAGGGAAGAAAGGATCCGGGGAATTCTTCCTCATGTTCCAGTGACACCCATTCCTCCTAAGAGGATAGAATCTGGGGGAAGGTGGAGAGGGATCCGAGTGCAACGGACATTCCTTAAGGATCTACTCAGCACTAAGCACTCCTATGAGGAGAGCATCATTATACCCATTCTACAGATATGAAAACTGAGGCTCAGGAGGCCACACGATTTGCCAGGGCTCCTAAGCTGAAAAGCAGTAGTACTAAGTTTGGAACCAAAGGCTGTCTAGCTTCACTAGTAGGCAAGTCTACCCTGCCACTCTGCCCTCCCCATCTGCAGGTAGACCAGCCCTATTTTCTATTTTTCTCTCTTCCCTAAGTGAAATCATTTGAACAAATACAGGCTGGGCGCTATGGGTCACACCTGTAAACCCAGCATTTTGGGAGGCCATAGGTGGGAAGATCACCTGAGGTCAGGAGTTCAAGACCAGCCTGGGCAACATGGTGAAACCTCATCTCTACTAAAAATACAAAAATTAGTAGAGTGTGGTGATGGGTGCCTATAATCCCAGCTACTTGGGTGAGGGTGAGGCAGGAGAATTGCTTGAGCCTGGGAGGTGGAGGTTGCAGTGAGCTGATATAATGCCATTGCTCTCTTCAGCTTGGGCAACAGAAACAGACCCTGTCTCAAAATAAAAAAAATAAAAAAAAATAAAAAAAGGAAAACTTTGGTTATACTTCTGCACTGGAGAAATACAAAAGTGACTTCAGAAAGTGAACAATTCATTTACACTGGGAGAGGGCAAACTATGTTGAGAAGTTCCTGGTTCTTGGGATTCAGGCTAAATGTTTCACTTCTTCCTCTATGTAAGAGACACTGACCTCACAGAATAAATAAAGGTCCTGCTGAACACATAAAAGAGGCACTTACTTTTGCAGTTTATTTTCTTCTCTTTATGTAATTTATTCTCTTTTTTTTTTTGAGATGGAGTTTTGCTCTTTTGATCAGGTTGGTGTGAAGTGACGAGATCTCAGCTCACTACAATCTCTGCCCCCAAGGTTCAAAGGATTCTCCTGCCTCAGCCTCCCGAATAGCTGGGATTACAGGCTCCCACCACCATGCCCAGCTAATTTTTCTTTTCTTTTTTTGAGATGGAGTTTCGCTCTTGTTGCCCAGGGTGGAGTACAGTGGTGCGATCTTGGCTCACCACAACCTCCACCTCCTGGGTTCAAGTGATTCTCCTGCCTCAGCCTCCCAAGTAGCTGGGATTACAGGCAAGCACCCCCACACCCAGCTAATTTCATATTTTTAGTAGAGATAGGGTTGGTCAGGCTGATCTTGAACTCCCAACCTCAGGTGATCCATCCGCCTCAGCCTCCCAAAGTGCTGGGATTATAGGCTTGAGCCATCGCGCCTGACCTAATTTTTCTATTTTTAGTAGAGATGATTTTTTCTATTTTTAGTTTCACCATGTTGGCCAGGCTGGCCTCGAACTCCTGACCTTCAGGTAATCCACCTGCCTCGGCCTCCCAAAGTGCTAGGATTATAGGTGTGAGCCACTGTACCTGGCCCCTAATTTATTCTTAATACATGTACAGGATAAAGAGCATAATTATAAGAACAGAAAGTCATAATGTGGCAAGAATTGTAGTTCTGTGGCATGAGGCAGTACTTGAAGGGTTAATTCAGTGTGTCTACAAAATAAATTGTGTTCTCAAGTGGTTTGCTGTGCTCACACAAAATAAATGCATTATACTGTAGTTGCTGACATATAATGTTCATCTTATGCCAGCAACATGGCCATGGAGATGGCTTCCTCTTGCCTAACGAAAAGAATCAAAAAATACTTCAAAGCAGTCACTGAGATGCACATAAAATACGCATAGTCTTATGTAGTGCTCTACCAGTGACTTAAGTATATGGTATCCTCAGTCAAGCTATGGTAAGTTCATGCATTTTCATAAACAATTCTTGCTTGAACTTCCAAACTATACTCTGCAATGCAATGTAATTTGTGTAGACACAGCATTCTGCTTCTAGCTACTTATCAGTCAATTTTTATGACACTTTTAACTACAAGGCATGGGTTCCCTGATACAGACCAGACCTTGAAGAAGAGCAATTCCCCTTCAGTGTTTTAGTTCAGAGGCACCATCGTGTACAAGAGCAGTTAAATTAGGAAGTTGGGACAAGAGGTTAAGACTGGGAGTGCTTTGGGGTGAGTAAAGTAAGTTAGTTTGGAATTAAGCAAAAAGAATTAGGAGGTGCATGCTATTAAATTACATTGCAAAAATACAAGCTAAGGATTAGACAGGGGTCAAAGGGTATGACGATTGAGCCAAAGAAATCCCATGCATGTCATCTCTTCAGCCAGAGAATACATCTCAAATAATAGAGAAGTGCATCTCACCTAAAAGTGAGAAAGATGTTCAGTTTTCTCAATGAATATGTATTAAGTGCCTATTACTTATAAGCACTGCATGAGGTCCTACTGGGAAAAGAAGGACAAGTAAGAGCCAAAAAAATAAGCTCTACGAGAAGAAGATAAGCCGGGGCAGTGGAGGTTCAAGGAAGAAACAGACAGAAGAAACACAGAAAGTGGCTTTGCAGAGGAAGGGAGCTTTAGGAGATGAGAACAATTTCAATCTGTGGACGATGGGGACTTTCCAGGCTGAGACAATGGTGTCTGCAAAGGCACGGACGTGGGAGAGGCCGGAGACTTTTCAGAGGTTTCCCATTCCAGCCTGGCTGGATCATGGTTATCGGAGACAGACCTGCAAATGGAGTATGGCAAGGGAAGGGAAGAACTTGGTTTCCAGGTGAGCCATCAAGAAAGTGTTGACATTTCTGAGCAGCAGAATGACAACACAAAGGTAGTTTTTCATTAGCTTTCTCTGGATCTTGTATCCCAGATGGATTAGAAAGTGGAAGAAGAGATTAGAGACAAGGAGTCTTAGTGTTTCTATCCCTGGTCCAGATGGCAGGTGATGTGTTTTGATAAGGGACATAGCAAGGGGAACAGAATGGATGGTGTGTGTGGTTTTGAGAGACATGAAGAGGGAGAGATGGGGATTAGTTACTTCACGGATTCACTGTGAGTAATCATCTATTAACAAATAATAGCTTACATTATGGAGCACTTACTCAGCATCAGGCCCTGTGTGTTCAATGATTTACCTGGATTTTCTCAGGTGAGCCTCACAGAAACACTGGGGTAGGTGCTATTACTGAGGGAGAGGAAGGAATCAAAGGTGATCCAAGAGTTTTAACCCCTAGAGACCAGTAGGCTGATGGTATCATTCTTACAAACAGGAAAGTTACAGAATTCAGTTTGTGTTCTCTTGGGTTGGAAGTGCGTAGCCCCCATTCGGTGAAGGAAGTCATCCTGCCATAAGTGGCGTTTGGAGCCCCAGAATAAAGGAAGGGGTTGGAGAAGTATTGGGAAGAAGGTGCAAAAGTGATAGGAAGAGGCGAAGAGTTGGGAGACCCAGGAATATCAAAGAGGCCATGAGAACAAAAAGAAGAGATCAAAAATGCAGAGCATTCTAATGAGACATCTCTTGGAGAGGACCAAAAGGAGAGAGATGTTATCAGGAATTCCAGGTTCCAGTTAATTGCATGAGCCAGGGAGTGTCTGAGACAAGCTTAAGCTCTTAGTGACTTTGTTTATAGCGGCAGGAGCCTCAAAAAGATCCCACGGAAGAAAGGAATTAGGTGGGACGACAAATGGAGTGGATAAGATAGGCTTGATAGGGATGCCAATAGAAAAAAATGAGTATCTCGGTCGGGCGCAGTGGCTCATGTCTGGAATCCCAGCACTTTGGGAGGCCAAGGTGGGAGGGTCACTTGACCTCAGGAGTTCAAGACCAGCCTGGTTAACACAGTGAGACCCTGTCTCTATTAAAAAAAAATTAGCCAGGAATGGTGGTGTGTGCCTGTAGTCCCAGCTATTCAGGAGGCTGAGGTAGGAGAGTTGCTTGAGCCTGGAAGTTTGAGGCTACGGTGAGTAGTGATTGTGCCTCTGCACTCCAGCCTGGACAAGAGTGAGACCCTGACTCAAAACAAAACAAGACAAGACAAAATGGAGTATTTCACAAGGGGAGAAGGGTGACTGCAGATGGGAGAGGTTGGTGCCCTGGAAGTCCTGGGCATATGCTTCCTAATAACCAGGCTTGAGGCTGAGCCTGCCCTAGTGGCAATTTGGGTCCTAAAACCACCATGGACAGGACTGGGTTGGGAGGGATGGAAAAAGATCTTTCAAAAACTTGCTGTGAGGAGTCCTTCTGGGTTCCTTCTGTCCTTCTAGAAGATAATGTTCTCAGCAAGCTAGTTAGAGCTCGGTCTAGCAAGTCCACACAGCCCTACTCCTCTGTTTCCTCCCAGAGTGATAAGCGGCTCTTTCATTTGCCAACCCAAAGCTATCTCTTTCTTCTCTGAGGTGTGGAAATTCACATAATCTTATCAGTTAATTCCTGTCCTGTGATTATGGAATCACATCCTCATGTCCCAGCTTTTTTAAGGAAAACCTATCTAACATCCCATTCTTCCCAGACTTTAATCTAGGCAGCACTATCAAGATAAAACATTCTAAGTAATTTATGGTATCATATTCCAAGCACTGAATGGATTTTTTTTTTTTTGCCCAAACTGAAAGCTATTATTTAAATAATAACTGCAGATGTCAGACTCTCAAACCACACGGGACTGAGAGCCAAAGGTTCAAGGCTGTTATGATCTTTCTTTTGGGCCCAAGCACCACAGAGCACAGATGTCGGTGTTGAAGAAGGACAACACTTTTTTCTTCTTTTATATATGTATTAGCCTGTTCTCATACTGCTAATAAAGACAAACCTGAGACTGGGTGATTTATAAAGGAAGGCGGTTTAATGGACTTAGTTCCACATGGCTGGGAGGTATCACAATCATGGCAGAAGGCAACGAGAAGCAAAGTTATATCTTACATGGTGGCAGGCAAAGAGAGCTTGTGTAGGAAATTAGCCTTTATAAAACCATCAGGGCTGGGCGCAGTGGCTCACGCTTGTAATTGCAGCACTTTGGGAGGCTCAGGCTGGTGGATCACTTGAGGTCAGGAGTTCGAAACCAGCCTGGCCAAAATGGTGAAACCCCATCACTACTAAAAATACAAAAATTAGCCAGGTATTATGTTGGGCACCTGTAATCCCAGCTACTTGGGAAACTGAGACAGGAGAACCACTTGAACCCAGGAGGCAGAGGTTACAGTGAGCCAAGATCAAGCCATTGCATTCCAGCCTGGGTGACAGAGGAAGACTCTATCTTAAAACAAACAAACAAACAAACAAACAAAAAACACCATCAGATCTCATGAGACTTATTCACTATCATAAGAATAGAATGAGAAAGACCCACCCTCATGATTCAATAACCTCCCACTGGGTCCCTCCCACAACATGTGGGAATTATGGGAGCTACAATTCGAGATGAGATTTGACTGGGAACACAGCCAAACCATATCAATAGACAACTATAGGTAGGTGTGCATTCAGTGGCAGATACGTTATTTTTTGCAAACCTCGTTTTTTCAAAATGTTACTGTTATGGGCTAAATTGTGTGGCTCTCCTACCTAACCTCACAGAAAAGATATGTTGAAGTCCTAACCCCTGTGCTACAGAATGTGCCCTTCTTAGAAGTAGGGTCTTTACAAATGCAATCAAGTTGAAATGAGTTCCTTGGGGTGGGCCCTAATCCAGTGACTGGTGTCCATCTCTAGAGAGAGATGAAGACCGCCATGTGAAGGGTGTGATGCAGCTACAAGCCAAGGAGCACCAAGAACTGCCCGCAAACACCAAAAGCCAGGAGAGGCAAGGAAGGCTTCTCCTCTAGGGTCGACAAAGACAGCCTGGCCCTGCTGACACCTTGATTTTGGACTTCTAGTCCCCAGAACTATAAGATAATATCTCTTTTTTTAAGCCACCCAGTTTTTGGTCCAGTGTTGTGGTATGCCTAAAAAACTAATAAAGGGGGCTGTGTGTAGTGGCTCATGCCTATAATTTCAGCACATTGGGAGGCTGAAGCAGGTAGGTGGATTGCTTGAGCTCAGGAGTTCAAGACCAGCCTGGGCAATTTGGTAAAACCCCATGTGGAAGAAAAATACAAATCCAAAAAAAAAAAACAAATAGCCAGAAGTGGTAGCACTGCCTGAGGTCTCTGCTTCTTGGTAGACTGAGGCGGGAGGATCGCTTGAGCTGGGGAGGTGGAGGTTGCAGGGAGCTGAGATTACACCACTGCACTCCAGTCTGGACAACAGAGTGAGACCTTGTTTTCAAAAAAAAGAAACTAGTAAAAGAACTAAAATGAGAGTATGCCAGTGATTGATATACACTAATGATCATAGTTAGAACATTAACATTTTTCCAAAAATCCACTCATAAGAAAGTGGGATACAGGAGACGTGTTACTGACTGCTATGGATGGAATGCCAGACAGTGCACTAAAACAAAATAGTAAGGTGAATGCCCCTTCGTTCTCTCTATGGGAGCTCTGATCTGGCCTACAAGGAGAATGGTCATTCTTTCATCTACAGCTCCCTCCTTCTCAAATTTTAGGGTTCACGGTCAGGAGAAAGGGCTGGTTCCTTAGCTGATGGGCACGACTGAGAAACTCTACCTCTACATTCAGAGAGTGTGAAGTGAGACATACCTCAAAGCCCCATCAAAGGATTACTCTTGGTCCACAGACACTTCTAGAGATGCATTAACGGATGGGGGAGACATTAGGGATCATCCAGATCTGATCCTTCATTTTCTGTTTTTTAAATTTAAATTTAAATTTTTTTGAGGTGGAGTCTCACTCTGTCACCTAGGCTAGAGCGCAGTGGAGCTTAGCTCACTGCAACCTCTACCTCCCAGGTTCAAGTGATTCTCTTGCCTCAGCCTCCTAAGTAGCTGAGGTTACTTACAGACTCCCACCACCACTCCCAGCTAATTTTTGTATTTTTTTTTTTTTAGTGGAGACAGGGGTTTCGCCATGTTGGTCAGGCTGGTCTTGAAGTCCTGACTTCAGGTGATCTGCCCACCTCGGCTTCTTAAAGTGCTGGGGTTGCAGGCATGAGCCACAGTGCCCAGCCTTGATCCTTCACTTTCAAATGGAAACTCTGAGGCCCTAAATGACTAACATGATTTGCCCAAAGTCTCACAGGACACTTTACAACGCTGTTCTTCTGAGCTTTCAAGGTTGTTTGGTTTTAATATGAACTCAGCAATGAGTTAAGAATATGAAAATGAGAAATATTTGAGGAATTAATTCACAACTCCCACTACTTGGCTTTTTGACTGAACTGAGGTCAGAGTCTAAAAGAAGCAAAATATTTCACATTAGGAAGGTTCCCAAAGGGAAAAACGAATCCATCTGAAGAGTCTGTTCAGTTACCCTAAAGAAAACCTCTCCATGACACAGCCATCTTGGAAAAACAATTTGACAGTTTCGTAAAGGTTAAACATAAATTTGTGGTCTGACCTAGCAGTCCCACTCCTGGGTATCTACCTAAGAGAAATGAAAACATGTCCACACTAAGACTTGCACACAAATACTCATGCCACATTATTTATAATAGCCAAAGAATGGAAGTAACCCAAATGTCCATCAATTGATGGGTGAATAAACAATATGTGATGTACTCATATAATGGAATACTATTCAGCAATTAAAAAATAATGATATACTGATCCATGCTACAGCATGGATAAACCTCAAAAGCCTTAAACTAAGTGAAAGAAGCCAGACACAAAAGGCTACTTATGGTATTATTCCGTTTATATGAAATATCCAGAAAAGACAAATGCAGAAAGTCAGAAAGTAGAGTAGTGGTCACCTCGGGCTGGGGGTGGTAAAGGGAATGTGACTGGAGAGTAACACAAGAGATGCTATTGGAGAATGAAAATGTCCTAAAACTGAATTGTGACCATGATTAAAGAACTTGTCAAACTTACTAAAATGTATTGCACTGTACACTTAAAATGGTTGAACTTTATTTATATGTAAATTATATTTCAATAACACTGTTTATAAGAAGAAAGAGAATGGGGCCAGGCACAGTGGCTCATGCCTGTAATCCCAGCACTCTGGGAATCTGAGGCAGGAGGATTGCTCAAGCCCATCCTGTGCAACATGATGAAAACCTGTCTTTACAAAAAAAAAAAAAAAAAAATTAGTCTAGAGTGGTGGTGCTCACCACCACTCCCAAGTAGTCCCAGGTACTTGGAAGGCTGAGGTGGGAGGATCACTTGAGCCCAGGTACAATGAGCCTTGATCATATTACTGTACTCCAGCCTGGGCAACAGGGGTGACCATGGAAAGGAAATAAAAGAATACAAAAGAAAAGAAAAGAAGACAAAAGAGGAGAGAAGAGGAGGAAAAAAGAGAGAAGAGAACAGAGCAGAAGATAAGAGAAGAGAAGAGAAGGAACAGAGAGAAGAGGAAAGGAGGGGAAGGGAGGGGAGGGGAGGAGAGGGGGAAGAGGAAGGGGAAGGGAAAAGGGAAGGGGAAGGGGAAGGGAAGGGAATAAAGGGATATTATTCACGCTTAATATGCTACAACATGGATGAACCTTAAGAATATTATGCCAAGTGAAATAAGTCATTCACAAAAGGACACATACTGCATAATTCCACCTATAGGGAGGACCTAGAGTAGACAAATTTATAGAGACAGAATGTTGGTAGCCAGAGGCTGGAGGAGAGGTGAGTAGGGAGTGCATGTTTAGCGGATACAGAATTGCACTTTGAGAAGATGAAAAGTGTTCTGGTGATGGTTACACAAAAACGTGCATGTACTAATGAATGTATCAATGTACGGTGCATAAACGGTTAAAATGGTGAATTTTATTATATATACATGCACACACATACATAGTTACAATGAACTCTAATTGTAGCTAATACAATTGAACTATAATTGGAGAGAGAGAGGCCACTTAAGTTTCTGTCAGTGAACTGTTTAAAATCCAGACCTATTGCGGCTTGACAAACCATGGATGAAAAAATGTCACGTGCTTTCTTCTGGTTCAACAGTCCCATCCCTGAATGTTGCTTTTCCCTCTGTCCCTCCGGAGGCAGCTGTGTATTTTCAGTTTTGCCAGGTCAGTAGGCTTCAGTCTGTCCTAACCTCTGGGTGGTTTTTGTTGATTTCTACCGGAAGGCTTCTGTGTAATGTCACCTCTGAGACTTACATGTGCCAAAACCCAGCTGTGAAAATGTCATGACATGGGCCATCTCTTAGGGCGTTTTACTTGCAAAAGGTAAACCGATGCTCTAAATCAAGTTTCCCTGAGGCCTGTTCAGTGGCAGGAAAAGGAAAGTTTCTATTTATCCAAAAAGAATGTGTCATTTGCCGTTTTTAATAGTTTTACAAACCTGTTGAAAAATGAAGTGTTTCCTTGACCTATTCATCCTTGAAATAGAGTGGCCTTCTCTCTTTCCCTCTTTTTTTTTTTTCCTTATGGTTCTTATAATAAATATAGCCATAAAAGGATTTTCGTTGTTGTTTTTGTTTTTGAGACGGGGTCTCACTCTGTAGCCCAACCTGGAGTGCAGTGGTGTGATATCGGCCCACTGCAACCTCCGCCTCTAGGGCTCAAATGGTTCTTGTGCCTCAGCCTCCTCTGTAGCTAGAACTACAGGTGCATGCCACCGCTACCACACACAACTAATTTTTTGTGTTCTAGTAGAGATGGAGTTTCACCATGCTGCTCAGGGTGATCTCAAACTCCTGAGCTCAGGTGATCCACCCACTTTGGCCTCCCAAAGTGCTAGAATTACAGGCTATAAACAGATTTTAAGACAATCTTTTGGACTCTTAGAGTGTTTTGCTAATAACCAGCACTGAGGAAATCCCATTTTCATACCGCACAAGTAACTCTGGGAAAACTTATTTCTCTGCATAGTACACAACACGGTAAAACCCCCCAAAAGACATAACTTGCTTCCTCTTTTTGAGTTTCTGAGAGCACTAATTTGGTCATGAGACAGATGTCTGATTTCTGCATGGGGAGGAGTGGGACGACATGATATGGGGGAGCAAATAAACCTCTCCTCTAGGGCCTGTGGATATGTGCAGGCTTCCTTCAATTTCAGGTCCACAGTATGTAATTAATATAGATTAGTTATGACCTACCTATGCCAGCCCCATAGCCTTCTACAAACACTGGCTCTTATTAGCAAATTACCTCTCCCCAAGTCATGGTGCGTAGAATTAACATTCTCATTTTGCATCTCAGGAAATTGAGGCTGGGAGGACCAATATAGTCAGACCAGTCAATTATCAAACATAGAAGATTGGAAGAAAGTGACTTATTTATCTTCCAGATCCCCTGTTGAAACTCTCTAAAGGCACTGCACAGTGTTACCACTGTTGGACTTTGTTTAGTCAGAGGATGATCTCCTGTGGATTTGCATTCCTTACTGGTTCTAATGGGGAAACCATACAATAATGGCCATACAGTATCATATGGCCACACCATACAATAATGGTGGCTGAGAGGCTTCCGGAGGGACACTTGGTAGAATGTCTAGTGGTCACAAAATGCAGCGGGGCCAACAAGTTTTGCTGCCACCAATGAACGGGGGTAGGGGGCACCATGTCGAGGAAGGAGGAAGGGAGCAAAACTTGAACTAATTTACTGGAAAGCCACAGGCCTTGTTAAGGAGCCTTTAGGATAATAGCTCTTTTGACTGGCTGTTCGGTTTTTTTTCTTTTAGAAGTAGTAGTAGTGGTTGGCTGGGAGAGAGATATGGAGAAAGCTGGGTAGGAAGGCGGTCAAAAGACACGTGATGGGGCTGATTAACAAGTAGGCTTTGTAAGCTGGGCTGTGGGGACACCTGCAGCTCTTGCAGACAGGCTTGCCCAGTAGGGGTTGTTTGAATGAGAAAACAGCTTCCAAAAAGATGTAGCACAAGAGCATAAAAGGAAAAGAAAAATGCGCGTTTGTGAGATGAGGGAATTGTAGAGTTTTATCTTGGGATTCTCCTTTAAGTGAATCTTTCATTATCTAATATTCTCACCCCTAAGTCAGCGTCACGAGATGCATGAAAGAGGACTCATCGCCTCTTGGCATGGAGCTGGTGTTTTGATCAAAATGGAATTTGCTTTCGAACAGACATGTATTCACTAATCTCCTTTCTTTAAAAAAAAAAAAAAAAAAAAAAAAAGTAAAACAAACACAAAATCTCTTCCAGCTCAGCTGATTAAGTCCTAGTGGGGATGACAGCAACATTCCCCTGCAATATCCCACAGAGCTCGTTTCCAGAATGAAAATAAATGTGATTTTTCATATCAAGGCATAGTGTTGCTTTGTTTGCAACTCCGTTAAAGAACAGGCAATAAAATGCTATTGTATCACAAGAGATGCACATCTTTTGGGCTCTAATATGGTGAAATCTGTGCTTGACAGATTGGCATCAGTATCTTAAGAGAGCCAGAAGGGCACAGTTCTTGGTTTTCAAGGAGCTATGTTTGGGTGGGATGGAAATGGGGGAGCAAAGAAAAAAAAATCCCCTACCTCCAATGGTCAATCAGTTTAGACCAGATCCATTCCAGATGGCTATGTCTCATATTCATTGACATTTCCCTTAGCAAATAGAGCCTCGGTAAATAGCAATTGTGTGATCAATTTATATATATTAAATTCCTACTGAGATAGCTAAGTTACCAGATAAAGTCAACACTTAAATTTGATTTCAACAGGACTTGGAAGGAATTAAGCAAGGGTGTCATCACTGTCACTTCCTTTGAAAAGCCTTCCTGACTCTGGAAGCTGAGTTGGATGCTTTTCCTCTTTTTTTTTCTTTCTCTCTTTCTCCCTTTCTCTCTCTCTCTCTCTCCCTCTCTCTCTCTCTCTCTGCCTTGCCTTTCTTTCCCTTCCCTTCCCCTTCTCCTTCTCCTTCCCCTGCCCTTTCTCTTTTCCCCTCCCCTGCTACCTCAGCCTCCTGAGTAGCTGGCATTACAAGCGTGCATCACCATGCCCAGCTAATTTTTGTTATTTTGGGTAGAGACAAAGTTTCACCATGTTGGCCAGTCTGGGCTGGAACTCCTGATCTCAGGTGATCTGCCGGCCTTGGCCTCCCAAAGTGCTAGGGTTACAGGCGTGAGACACCACGCCTGTAACCTAATAGGTGGTAAAATTTACACTAAAATCTAGGCTTTTTAATCTAGATCTCTCGACCATATCCCGTGGCTGGTCTGTAAAATGGAAAGCTTTGGGAAAACAACTGCTAAGGTCCCTTCCAGGTCTAAATAAAGTCTAATGTTATGGAAGATCACAGTACCTCCTCAACAGCAGAAAAGAAAAAAAGAAGAAAAGGTAAGGCAAGAGAGGGAGGAAAGAAAGAAACAGAAAGGGTAAAATAAGAGAAAAAATCCTTAATTTTCTCCATGGCCTTTTCCCTTTGGAATATGTCCAATTTAATCATTTCCAGAACATTAAAATCCACATCAGAGCCATCGTCCATTAAGCATTCTGTCCCCACCATCCCACTGCAAGGGCAACCGCTAGAAGAGACGTGGGGCTTCTCCGCCCCATCATGATAATGCCCATTTCAGCCAATGTTTCATTATCTGTGCCAAGTGCAGGCCAAGCCATGGGGACATGAACCCTTCCGAGAGTTCAAAACTGTTCTGAGTCATTAGCTCCAATATCCTCACGGCTCCAAAAGCAGCCGTGCTGGAGGCGTTCTACTGAGTGCTACTCCCTTAAGCATTGCCATTTATTGTTTTGAGCCTATAGGTAAGAATTTGGAAAAAAACACGAAGCAAAGAAACCATTCACTTTGCATATAGGGCATACAGCAAGTTCAATCAACTGGCTGAAATGAGGGTCTCCAGGATACTAGACAATGTCTTGCCCTTTTATTACGTGTGCCAAATCTTCTTCTGGCTGCTCCAGATATAAAACAAACATACTTTTCCTGAAGTCCTTTTTGGCACTTCCTTAATCCCTAAGCCATAGCGACCAAAGACAGTATCCTTCATGCCAGCCAGCGTGTGCTTCCCTGCCAGCCTCTGCCACTCGCACACAAGATTTCCGTTAACGCTTTTGTAAAGAATTTAAATGTATTGCCAGTTAAATGTACTATTAAGGGCCCCAGGGTTTTTACCCTGGTTTTCTAGTAGAAGAAAGGAAGTATGGTAAAAATTGTGCTTTGTAGTTCTATTGGAATTTAAATATTTTCTGCATAAAATGTTGGCATCATCAACATCAAAAAGCCCAAACAGCAACATAAAACTCCTCATTTTATAAAACAAAAGTTTAAAAAAGTGGAATCCACTTTTTCTGTGGAATGGGACTTAGGAGTGACATTAAAACTTTTTATTAGTGATAAATAGCAACAGCTCTTGGGCTCTTGCTGTTGAAAGGGAAAGCTAGTGGTATAGAAAAAGAAAGCAAGGAACCAAAATTAAGATACTCCGATGTGTACTACATACAAGAATAAATCATCAGCATATTAACACTGCACTTATTTTTAGTCAAATCTACAATAAAACAGAACCTTTTCAACATTTATCCCAAATTCTATTGTTTAAGACTTTTTTCCTAGACTGGGCATGGTGGCTCACATCTGTTATCCCAGCATTTTGGCAGGCGAAAGCCAGTGAATCACTGGAGGTCAGGAGTTCGAGACCAGTCTGGCTAACATGGTGAAACGCTGTCTCTACTAAAAATACAAAATTAGCCAGGTGTGATGATTCATGCCTGTAATCCCAGCCACTTGGGAGGCTAAGGCAGGAGAATTGTTTGAACCCAGGAGGCAGAGGTTGCAGTGAGCTGAGACAGTGCCACTGCACTGCAGCCTGGGCGACAAAACGAGACTCCATCTCAAAAAAAAAAAAAAAAAAAGACTTTCTTAGTGTAGAAATGTACAGATTAGAATAGAAAGTGCGATGGATTTACAAGGCAATCAAGAGAGAAATTAAGGTCAGTTTGTATTGGTACACAAATTACTTCAAAGAAAACTGGACACTTTTGAAGGATAAAGTGACCCTTTCTGGGCGCTAGGCCATTAGAAAACCTTTCTTTTCAGAAATGCAATCTATGTTCCATGGAATCTCCAGCTTAAGACATAACTCAAGAATGGCTCCGTGGGGTCTTGTCACTGGGGGTAATAACCTCCAGGGATAATTTAGGAAAAGGTATTGCTAATCTTTGTGCTGCTAACACCAGTCAGGGTGCAGACTGAGTCCTGGTTTCTTTTAATAACCTACCATGAGTTTATATCTATACTTTTTGGAAAAACAATATATGTAGCCTGAATCTTTTAAGGTTAAGAAGTTTTTAAAGGCCAGGCATGGTGGCTCATGCCTGTAATCCCAGCACTTTGGGAGGCTGAGGCGGGTGGGTCACCTGAGGTCAGGAGTTCGAGAGCAGCTTTTCAAACATGGTAAAGCCCCATCTCTACTAAATATACAAAAATTAGCCAGGTGTGGTGGCAGGCACCTGTAATCCCAGCTACTTGGGAGGCTGAGGCAGGAGAATCGCTTGAACCCGGGAGGCAGAGGTTGCAGTGAGCCGAGATTGCGCCACTGCACTCCAGCCTGGGTGGTAGAGCAAAACTCCGTCTCAAAAAAAGAGAGAAGTTTTTAGAGCTTAGAGCCTAATAAAAAAGAAAAAGAATCATACCAATAAAAATAAAATAAATAGGTTAAGAAGTTCTATAAGGTTTCCAACTACTTTGCAAAGTAATACTCTATTTTATTTAACCCAAAAACTGTCTCTTTCAACCTTCAAAAGGTAATCCCACTTCCTCTTTGGGGTCCAGGGAAGCAATTCATATTCTCTAATTACTTCTGCAGGTTTTCCTAAAGTCTCTCTTGTTCTTCTCTAAGCTTCAGTACATCCTAGACAACAACCCCTTAAACCCGTCACCATTGACAAAATGGATTGACCCTTACCAATGGATTTTTCTTCCATATTTTCCATTTTAATCAGTTCTACCTTTAGAGTTATTTTTTCACACACACATACCCAATCCTGCTTAATTTTATTCATCCTTCAAAGTTCATCTTAGGTCATTTCTTCCCCCTCCTTCACCCCCATGCTTTCCCCCTTGGTCTAATGCATTCTGAACATTTATACCATTTACATTGATTCTTTAATGTTTACTTCTCTACCTTCTTTTATTGTTGATAATCATTTTACAGGTTTCTCTCTTGCTCTTGCCTCAACAATAAGAGTCCAGAGGTCAGAAATCCTGATTTACAACTCAGTTTGTGTCCCTTTTAACCTGTAGAGGGGAGCTGCACTCTATGCCATGTATTAGAGTCTTTGATGTTTCCCTGTTAATCTTTCTCAAGATAATGAGGTCAAGTTGGTCCTGTTGCCAAGTTCATTTCCCACTTGGATCACTTGTATTGCCGTCTGTGCACATGAGGACATCTGAGATAACCATGGAAGCTGGTTATTTCGATATGAAGTTGCAGGAAAAGAGTTCAGTGGATGGTCATGCTGGTGGGTGAAAATGATGCAGTATATAGAACATTGGCAGATTTCACAGAGGCATAGACCAAGGATTTCATTTTAACTTTGTGTGATAGAAAGGAAAATAAATATTTGTGTTGAATTAGAGCCATTTCTGGCTGAAGCATCCTGTTATTATTCACTGCTAATTAATCCACTAGCCTTCTGGATTGTATAGACTGTATGAGTCTCACAGGCTCATCCTCCCACCCACAGCAATTCTGACCTTCGTGGTGCCAATACAGCCTGAGTCCTCTGTCCTCGTCAAACTCACCACACACACCATGCTCTCATCCTCACTTTTCTGAGCCGGGGGGGCCTCATTTTGTTCCTGATGCAATTTCTATCATCACAAGCTTAGTGGTAAGTGAACACAAGGTGATGGGTTACTAAAATAAGTGAATACAATCTTAGCCTCATTATAATGTTGGGTGTGGAGCTGATGGATGAGGTAATGGATACAGCCAGGAGACTGGACACTCTTAACAAGAAGCTGTAAGGAACTGGAAGCTGTTTTACCCAGAAAAGACTAATTGGAGATAGAGATGGGCCTTGTATTTTCATCTACACATGTGGAAATGGGACTTAGTTTATATGAAAGCTAGAACTAGTAAGGGTAGGTTACAGAAAGGCTCAGTGTGTTTAAAAATTAAAGGAGCTGTTTCTTCTTACTGAAGGAACACAGCAAATGAGCTCCCAAACCTATTAAGATATAAAGATTTGAATTCAGATAATTAATTGAGATATTATGGAAGAGATTCCTACATTGCATGTAACTAAGACTTAAATGCTCCCTAACGACATACACAAATTAATCTGACTCCAAGTTTCTTTAAACCTGTGATGATTTCCCATTCATGAGATATAGCAGCTGTAAATAAATAGAATCCCAGCTTCAGATGAACCAATGTTTTATACAAGGACAGGATTTGCAGGTCTGTGTATGGGAAGGGAAAAGTCTTGCCCCAAATTAGTCTTGATATCTTCATTCTAGGCAGCCTTTCTGAAAAAAGATGTGGAAGACAATCCAATATTAGTTTTGTTCCTTCCTTCATATCCAATGCACAACTTAACACATACACCAGGGCTTTAGGGATTCTGCAACCTTTAAAAGTTTGAAAAACACGCGTTGCTTTACACATATCCAGCCATGGCAATGTACAATGGCTGGGGTAGAAAATAATTTGACTTTTAGGGAATGGTATTACTCTTGGGAGAAAAAGTACCATTTATTGAGTTAATTTCACACATACCACCACATTCAAACTCTTAAGTGCTTCTGTGAGATAAGCATTGTTATTCTAATTTTACAGTTGATAGAGTTGGAAGAACAAGCAACTTATTTGTGTTTATGCAACCATTAAGTTGCCAGGATTTGAATCTAGGCATCTATGATGCTATGTCCCTTTCTTTTGCAGGATCTTATGGCCTCTAATCATAAATCCTTCATATTTTGAAAGATAAAAGGCTGTGTTTAGAGATGCCCAGGACTTCAGAAAAAAAAAAAATGACTTGACTTTACAAGGGTAGAGTCGTCTTTGCCGAGTGGGTAAAAACTCTAGTCTTGTCAATGCACAGGCTGAATATCAGATCTGCCCTTTAAGTAACTGAATGCCCTTCAACAAGCACCTTCACTTCTCTAGGTATCTGTGTTCTTATCTGGAAAATGGAAGTTCCAATAGTACCTTCCTTATAGGACTGTTTTTATTTTTTATTTTTTAATTTTTTGAGACAGTGTCTCACTCCATTGCCCAGGCTGGAGTGAAGTGGTGCAATTTCAGCTCACTGCAACCTCCACCTCCCAGATTCAGGAAAGTCTCCTGCCTCAGCCTCCTGAGTAACGGGGACTACAGGTGCATGTCACCACATCCAGATAATTTTTATATTTTTAGTAGAGACAGGTTTTGCCATATAGTTCGAGGCCAGGCTGGTCTTGAACTCCGAACATCAGGTGATCCACCTTCCTTGGCCTCCCAATGTGCTGGGATTACAGGTATGAACCACTACACCAGGCCAGGACTCTTTCTAATAGCAAATAAAATAGTGCATGGAAAGCACCTAGCATCATATAAACATAGGAAGGAAGTTTTAGCTATTATGAAGAATATGTATTCTTTTTTATCTCTCTACACTGAAGGTTGCTAGTGGGCTCAAAAGATATTACTGAAGAGTCAAGTTATGGGGAAGCATCCTAGGAGAGGAGAGCCAGGACAAGCAGACTGTTCCTTGGAAGCTAGACTTACTGGTAACAGAACTCTCCTTGGCTCCAACTGATTTCTTTGCCTAAGGTTATTCTCTAAAGGTAGCCTTGATCATCTTGCCATCCCTCCTGCAGCATCTAGCACAGGGCTCAAATGCTCGCTGTCTGATTAACACAGATGTGCACAATGAGTGGTCTCAGGTGAGGGAAGAGAAAAAGCACACAGCTTGCAAAAGGAAGCATCCGCAGCTTATTCACAATGCAAGACAGAGCTGAGAAGCAAGCTGGAGGTAATGATGCAGTGTATTTTTCAGAGGATCTTGAAGGAAGGTACAGATGGCAATTCCAATGCAAGTCAGCAGTATGTCAGGGCTGCACAAACGGCTTCACCACATTCTTCTGTGGGGAGAATGCAGAGCATGCATTAATGACAGTATTTTGCAGAGAAGAAAACAGATTTAAGGCCCTAGCAAATAAGGGGCATAAGTGGCATTAGGAAAAGCGATGTTTAAATGACATAGTATACTTTGGAGGCAGTTCGGTAGTTCAAGTCACTGATGGATGCGATTTGAGATGTCTATTTTAATCTGTTAAGACCAACATTCTATTCTTCGTCTTCTTTTTTTTTTTTTTTTTTTTTTTTTTTATAGAGTCCAGCTCTGTTGCCCAGGCTGGAGTATGGTGGCATGATCTCTGCTTACTGCAACCTCTGCCTCCCTGGCTCAAGCAATTCTCCTATCTCAGACTCCCCAGTAGCTGGGATTATAGGCATACACCGCCATGCTGGCTAATTGTTGTATTTTCAGTAGAGATGGGTTTTTGCCATGTTGGCCAGGCTGGTCTCGAACTTCTGACCTCAAGTGATCCACCCACCTCGGTCTCCCAAAGTGCTGGGATTACAAACATGAGCCACTGCGCCTGGCCTTCTTTTTCTTTTAACTCTCTCTTCTCACCCGTCAAGGCTTCTATTTCACTACTGCTCCCCTTCTGATGGCAATTAGAATTCAATCATGCTGTTTCTGCTAATAGTCGCTGGCTTTGAGTCCAAATGAAATACTGGCTGGCACTTTTAGTGGCATATCACTGCCCCAAAACTCCTTTGCTGACTTATTCTGGTACCCTCCCCCCTTTTATGTTAGCTCTTCAAGGCAAATTAAAGACTTCTTTTTTAAAAACAATATTTTTCTTATATACCATCAAAAGGCACAGTCTAGAAACAGAAAGAAGGAGACACAACTAACCTCACTGAATACACCCATGAAGAAAGTGCACCAAATGGAACAGAACAGGGCTTCTCTTCTGGCAGCATCACCTTTCCATTACCTTCATCCACCAAGAAGCTTTAAATTGTTGTATATGTCTTCAACCTTCAAATAGATAGGGCAAGTGAGGTCAGGCACAATGGCTCACGCTTGTAATCCCAGCAGTTTGGGAGGCCGAGGTGGGTGGATCACTTGAGCTCAGGGGTTTGAGACTAGCCTGGCCAACATGGCAAAACCCCATCTCTACTAAAAATACAAAAATTAGCCAGGCGTGCTGGCACATGCCTGTAGTCCCAGCTACTAGGGAGGGTAAAGCAGGAGAATCGCTTGAACCCGGGAGGTGGAGGTTGCAGTGAGTGGAAATCGTACCATTTCACTCTATCCTGGGTGACAGATTGAGACTCTGTCTCAAAAAAAAAAAAAAAAAAAAAAAAAAAAAAGGACAAGTGTTTGATGAAGAAACTAAAGCACAAGCAAACCTCAGCAGAAGTGTCTAGAACTGACATAGAACAGGGTTATACTCTGCCACTTCCCTTCCTCTTCCTTTTCCTCAAACCAGTTGCTCAGTGCCCTTCCTTGTTGAATTGAACTTGAGGAGAGCATGAGGGGTTGGTAATTCATAATTCCCATCTTTTCCTCACTGAAACCATTTGCTAGAAATCATTGTCTCTCTTTCTAGACATTTGCATCATCCCACATCATTTTTTCAGAGATCACCTTTATTGAGGCATAATTCATATTCAGTAAATTCACTCTTTTAATACACAATATTTTCATAACCTCTAAAAATTTCCTCACACCCCTTTGTAAACAACCTCATCCTGCCAACACAAGTCCCTAGCAATTGCTGGTCTGATTTCTGTTCCTATAGTTTCGCTTTTCCCAAAAGGTTACATAAGAAGAGTCTTACCGTGTTTTGAGTGTGGCTTCTTTCACCTAGAATAATGCTTTTGAAATTTATCCAGGTTGTTACAAGTAATCATGATTTGTTCCTTTTTACTATTTTTATTTTATTTTATTGAGACAGAGGTTTGCTCTTGTCACCCAGGCTGGAGTGCAATGGCGCAGTCTCGGCTCACTGCAACCTCCACCTCCCGGGTTCAAGTGATTCTCCTGCCTCAGCCTCCCCAGTAGCTGGGATTACAGGTGCCCACCACCATGCCCTGTTGATTTTTGTATTTTTAGTAAATACAGGGTTTCACCATATTGGCCAGGCTGGTCTTGAACTCCTGATTCCAGGTGATCCGCCTGCCTTGGTCTCCCAAAGTGCTGGGATTATAGGCATGAGCCCCGATGCCTGGCTCCATTTTATTGTTAAATGGTATTTTCTTTAGATGAATGAACCAAATTTGTTTATCCATTTGCCAGTTGGTGAACAGTTGGGTTGTTTACAGGGTTTGATGATTTAAAATAAAAATTTATTTTGAAACTTTTTTTGTTAAATTAAATCAACTTTGTTTTATCAAGCATTGTATCATAACTTACCCATGTAACAGTTAGCAATTGCACTTTTGATTTGAAATTAAAGAATTTTCTTCCACCCTTTCAGCCAATGCATTCATTCTCAAATATAATCATTATGAGGGCAGGCTTGTCCTAGATGTTCCAAAAGGTATCCCTCTTTTTGCACTTGTCATTCCAGGCCTATGACTTTCCATGTGGAGAAGAGAACCCTCCTTCTTGTCCACATCTGAACCGGCAAAGTTACTGTTAGCTGAAGGGACTCAGAAGAGAGCAGCACGATTGCCTGAGATCCAGCAGTCCCTTTTGCAATAAAGCTATGATGTAAGTAATCATATGTAAATGGTTTTTAAACTTTACCCATAGGAACTAGGGGAGTCAAACTTTAATACATCAGACTCAGCTTCATTTTAAAAATTACCTACCTGAGAAGGAAGAAGAGAAATCTATATAAAGACATCAAAGTTCTAAGATCTGTAAGTGCTGATTTATTAGATAGTTAACATGCACCTAAAAATGAAGCTTGTCTTTTAGACACACTTGCCTCAGGCATAACAGTGTTGCAACATTGCCATATCACTGCAGCAAAACTATTGCTGTTAAAACTTATCTTTCTTTCTCTGCCCAGCAAAAAGGGAGGTGGAGGATAAAAAAAAAAAAAAGAAGGAAAGAAAATGGGAGGAGGGAGAGTGGAGAAGAAGGAAGTAGAAAACCTGGAGAGTGATACAGTACCTTTTATCTCAGATTCTAAAAGTTGTTTTCATGATCAGACTCATCCAACATGTCTGGGTGGCTAGGACATGGAAAACTAGGTAGGAGCTGGAATTCGTTGTGGTGAACCACAGGGTGATGGTTAATTTTATGTGTCAGTTTGGCTGGACTCTGGGGCACCCAGATATTTGGCCAAAGTCATCCTGGATGTTTCTTCTGTGAAGGTATTTTTTGGATAAGATCAACATTTTTTTTTTTCTTTTGAGATGGAATCTCCTTCTGTTGCCCAGGCTGAAGTGCAGTGGCATGATCTCTGCTCACTGCAACCTCCGCCTCCTGGGTTCAAGTGATTCTTCTGCCGCAACCTCCCAAGTAGCTGGGATTACAGGTGCTTGCCACCACATCTAGCTAATTTCCGTATTTTTAGTAGAGACAGGTTTCACCATGTTGGCCAGGCTGGTCTCAAACTCCTGACCTTACGGGATCCACCCATCTCACCCTTGCAGTGTCTGGATTACAGGCGTGAGCCACTGCGCCTGATCTGGATCAACATTTAAATTGGTGGACTTTGAGTATAGCAGATTACCTTCTGCAATGTGGGTAGGGCTTATCAAATCAGCTAAAGGCCAGAATGGAATAAGAGACTGACCTCTCCCAAGGCAAAACGGAAATTCTGCCTTTGAACTTCAGCAGCAATTCTTCCCTGTGACTCCAGCCTGCTAGCCTCCTCTGAAGATTCTGAGTTTACCAAGCGTCCATGATTGCATGAGCCAATTCTTCTCTCTCTTTCTTTTTCTCTCTGTATGTATACACACACACCCTTCCTAAGAAATCACAGAACTTCCATATTTGAGAAAGTATTAAAGAGAATTTATTCCAACCCATAAATTTCTTCTCTAGCATCTGCCTAAGCAAGTATTGAACTGCAGCTGAATATTTTCTGCCTGGTAAACCACTAGCTACAGAGGCAGCTGCTTTCACTTTTGGACAGCTTTAATTGCTTCAAGTTCTTTTGTTTTGGTTATTTGTTTGTTTTATATAGCAAGCCCAATCTATTTCCCAACGTGTTCTACCCTTTGGCCCAAAATTGTGTCTGGGAGTCACATAGGCTCTTTGTACACAGGTATACCTTCCCCTTGTCCAGTTAATCTTAATTAATTAATTAATTATATTTATTTTTTGAGATGGAGTTTTGCTCACCCAGGCTGGAGTGAGGTGGTGTGATCTCAGCTCACTGCAACCTCTACCTCCTGGATTCAAGCTATTCTCCTGCCTCAGTCTCCTGAGTATCTGGGATTCCATGCATGTACCACCATACTCAGCTGAATTTTGTATTTTTGGTAGAGACGGGGTTTTGCCATGTTGCCCAGGCTAGTCTTGAACTCCTGACCTCAAGTGATCCATCCACCTCAGCCTCTCAAAGTGCTGGGATTGCAGGCATGAGCCACAACACCCTGCCAGTTAATCTTAATTTGAATAATCTATTCAGCAGAATTATTTTGAAATATTAACTAGTTTTGTTTGCATATTTAGGATACCCTAAATCACCTAGGACAGCCATGGCTACTGCTCCACGGAAGGGAAGATGGCAGAGCATGGAGGACAGAGTCAATTCTGGGTGCCTGGAGGGAGGAGGGACAGAGAAGAAAGAGCACTGCGTCAGAAGGAACTGCCCAGATGGCAATGAAGCACAGCACACATGGACTATGTGCCCGGTGACCAGGGTCTGGCAGGATGATGTAGCTCTCAGGGATGTAGCTCGGAAATGTGATATCCAAGGACTAGATGAACCCCAGCTCCTGCAATGCTATAGACACAATGACGGAGCAAGCAAGAAAGAAGAAAGCTGGAACTGACTGGGTTTTAGTCTCTTCCACTAAATAGGGGCATGAGAGAAAATTTTAGTTGAGTTTATAGAAACATCTAGCCAGTTACATGTCTTACATTTTTAGTGGCATTTCCTCACTACCCGGAGTATAGAATGAGTTCAAAAGCAGCTTTTGTCCATCACTGCAAAGAAGCTAGAGAAGATGACTCTTTGCTTTGAGAATAGTCCTGTCCCTGGAAGAGTCTGGATATAGAATGGGACAGCATGGTCTTGGGAATCAGAGGCATGTACTTTTATTTTAAATTGGTTCCTCATCTCCATTCTATCCTGTTACGAGTATTCCTTCAAAAGACATTTACTAAGTACTTGCTGTATTGGGGTTGCTCTTCTCAAGGAGTGTCTTTGTGGTGTTCTCTGCATTTCCTGTATTTGAATGTCAGCCTGTCTTGCTAGGTTGGGGAAGTTCTCCTGGATAATATTCTGAAGAGTGTTTTCCAAATTGGTTCTGTTCTCCCCGTCACTTTCAGGCACATCAATCAAACATAGATTTGATCTTTTCACAGAGTCCCATATTTCTAGCAGGCTATGTTAATTCCTTTTCATTCTTTCTTCTCTAATCTTTTTTTCATGCTTTATTTCATTAAGTTGATCTTCAATCTCTGATATCCTTTCCTCAGCTTGATCGATTCAGCTACTGATACTTGGGTATGCCTCACCAGTTCTCGTGCTGTGGTTTTCAGTTTCATCAGGTCATTTATGTTCTTCTCTAAACTTGTTATTCTAGTTAGCAATTTCTCTAAATGTTTTTCAAGGTTCTTAGCTTCCTTGCACTGGATTAGAACATGCTCCTTTAGCTTGGAGGAGTTAGTTACTACCCACCTTCTGAAGCCTACTTTTGTCAATTCGTCAAACTCATTCTCCATCCAGTTTTGTGCTGTGGCTGGCGAGGAGTTGCGATCCTTTCGAGGAGAAGAGTCATTCTGGCTTGGAACACAAATGTCCTGGTTTGATTAGGAAATCAAAGACAAAAGAGACTTGTTCCCTGGAGGAGAATATGAAATTGTGAGCAAATGCTATTAAATGACAAAATTACATTGGTTTAAAAATGTAAAAAGGTCTCATGTCTTTTTCCCATGCAGGTATATTTAAAGGCATTTATCTTAATTATTATTATTTTTTTTTTGAGATGGCGTCTCTCTGTGTTGCCCGGAGAGAGTGCAGTGACGTGATCTCAGCTCACTGCAACCTCTGCCTTCTGGATTCAAGTGATTGATTCTCCTGCCTCAGCCTCCGGAGTAGCTGGCAATACAGGTGCGTGCCTCCATGCCCAGCTAATTTTGTATTTTTGGTAGAGACAGGGTTTCAATGTGTTGGCCAGGCTGGTCTCGAACTTCTGACCTCAAGTTATCCACCCGCCTTGGCCTCCCAAAGTACTGGGATTATAGGTGTGAGCCACCATACATGGCCTGGTTATCTTAATTTTTATCCTTAAAGATAATCATTAGATGAGACCCCGAAGGAGCCAGTCAGGGTATGGAACTTACAGGAAGCTGAAATTTATAATAGTTAGGAATCACCCTGCAGAATTTAAAATCACCAAGTTCACAGGCAGGCGAGGCAGTGCTTGGCTTTCTTGGTGATGAATGAGGCAGTTTTGAGGACAATGTAAATGCATATCACAGATAACATTTATTTATTTATTTTTATAGGGCTTTGCTCTGGTACTCAGGCTAGAGTGCAGTGGTACAATCATAGCTCACATAGTCTCAAATTCCTGAGCTCAAGGAGTCCTCCCACCTGAGCCTCCTGAGCAGCTGGGACCGCAGTAACGTGCAACCAAGCCTGGCTAATTGTTTTACTTTTTGTAGGTATGGGGGTCTTGTGATGTGCCCCAGGCTGATCTGGAGCTCCTGGCCTCAAGCAATCCTCCCTCTTTAGCCTCCCAAAATGCTGAGATTACAAGTGTGAGCAACCATGCCTGCCCACAGATGACATTATTAAGCAGTTATCATGCTCTGTGCTTGACATCCATTTTATTTAATTCCCACAACAACCCAATGACATAACTACCAGTGTTAACCTATATTATTGATAAGGAAATCAAGGCTTAAGTGACATCACCCAGTGTCACGAAGCTAATTAGGGGCAGAGCAAGCATTCAAACCCTGTTCTGACCCAGAACAAAATCCTTTACGCACTGTATGTTATTGCACCCTAAAATGCAGAGAGGATACTAAAAAACCCCAGAGAGTTAGAAACCTTTTCTTATACTCCTACAATTTTATTGAAACACAGCCATGCAAATTTGTTTGCATGTTGCCTGTGGCTACTTTCAAGTGAGAATGGCCCAGTTGAGTCATGGCGACAGCGACAGTGTGGCGTGCAAAGCTGAAAATATTTACTGTCTGGCCTTTTCTAAGAAAAAGTTTACTGACTTCTGACTGATGGTAGGGAAAACTATGACAGTAATAACTCACAAGTAATTTGACTAGATAATGTTCTTTTTAATCAGGAGCCACATTCTTACACATCTATCTTTAAGTTAGTTTTTAAAAGGATTTTTAAAAATTCTTTTTATTTTTTAATAGAGGCAGGGTCTCACTATGTTGTGCAGGCTGGTCTTGAACTCCTGGGCTCAAGCAATCCTCCCACCTGAGACACTCAAAGTGCTGAGATTACAGGTGTGAGCCACCATGCTGGGCCTGGATTAGAGGCACCAGACAGTCTTGCTAGACCTCTGTGACCCAGGCTGGAGTGCAGTGGTGCAATCATACCTTTATATTTAAACAGAAATTAGTCATCCTTATATCTTCTTGAGTGGGGTCCTTGTGACTCTATTAACAGTGTCAATATCACAAGTAACAGACTTCTCGTGGATCTCTTTATTGATGAAGCTGGGAATTAGTAATGTGGCCTAATCATCTCTGAGGGAAGGACAGAAATAATTACTTTAAAACTTGAAATGTTATCTGGGTTTTGGAGTGACAAGGTAAGAGATTCTGCTGGGATTATCTCACTTGAATTAATGGCAGTCATGGCACGCCCAGAAAATTCCTCTCAAAAGCAAAGGGAAATATGCCAAGGATGGCTGGCACAACTATTTACACTGAAATGTATGTGCTGTCTGTATACACATGTATCCACAGATATGTACACATGCACACATATTTCAAGCACTCCAGCCTTCTCCCTGTTGGGATTTATTTTGTCATAACTCCTCTTTTGCTTCCAGGAGAAAGAGTTAGTCCTGTCCTCACACTCTTCGTCTTCTCTTCCAGTCTGGGAGTGCCTAAATTTGCCTTGATCTTTTTCCTCTTGTGCTGAAATCCACACTGGTGGTTTCAGAGTAAGCTGTATTCTGTCTTGCAAATCTTTCTCCTCCCCACCAATTTCCCATCACCCTTCATTATCACTGTTCTCACTTCTCTTTAAAGGTTTTGCATGGACAAATGTTCAAGTAGTGACTGGGATCCCCATGCACTGCTGGAATAATGACATCGTAAAGAGAATTCGAGGGGTGCCCACCCACCCTGCAGGTGGTAACTGCTACAAGGTGTGGTGGGACCACAGGAACACTAAGTTATCCTGGCACAAGAGATATTTCTTTTTCTTTTCTTTTCTTCTTTTGTCTTCCTTCCTTCCCCTCCTACTCCTTCTCCTTCTTCTTTTTCCTCTTCTTCTTCTTTCTTTCTCTCTCTCCTTCTTTTTTGACAGACTGTCACTCTGTTACCCAGGCTGGAGTGCAGTGGTACAATATCAGCCCACTGCAGCCTCGACCTCCAGTGTTCAAGCGATTGTCCTGCCTCAGCCTCTGGAGTAGCTGGGATTATAGGTGTTGCCACCACGCCTGGCTTTTTTTTTTTTTTTTTTTTTTTTTTTTGAGACAGAGTCGCTCAGGCTGTAGTGTAGTGGAGCAATCTCTGCTCACTGCAACCTCCACCTCCCAGGTTAAAGCGATTCTCCTGCCTCAGTCTCCCAAGTAGCTGGGATTACAGGTGCCTGCCATCACACCTAGCTGATTTTTATATTTTTAGTAAAGACGGGGGTTTCACCATGTTGGCCAGGCCGATCTTGAACTCCTGACATCAAGTCATCTGCCCACCTCAGCCTCTAAAAGTGCTGAGATTACAGGCATGAGCCACTGCACTCGGCAATTTTTGTATTTTTTAGTAGAGACAGGGTTTCGCCATGTTGACCAGGCTGGTCACAAGAGATATTTCCTGGCACAGGTGGTGTGTGATTAGAATCATAAAGGATGAGTAATGGCTATTCCCACAAAAGTGAAGGGGAGAACAGAGAAAAGGAGAGAAGGTTTAGGAAGAGGAATAGCAAATGCCCTGGAGACCTGGGCAGCCACTTGGCCATGCATCTGGATAGCCTTTCTCAGGAGGTAATTCCTGCCTCAGCCTGCTACCCACCGCAGTTCTGCAGGCAGCATCCTGGGAGATGAATGAAGCCCAGCCCTGTAACTGAGGAAGTATCTTCTACTGAATCATGGACCTCTCTCTGTGAAATCCCAACTCACTCCTGTCTGTTTCTTCTTCTGGTAACAGCGCCTTACTCGGTGGGAAACACTGTCAGCTTTTTCCTCCACATGCAGAGAGGGTGCGCTCGCCCTGGGTGGTGCCAGTTACAGCTCCTCGGCAGAGTTCTCCTGATCTGCATGAGATTTGAGGCAGGATCTGCCAGCCTGCTGCTGAATCAAAGAACTGCCTTCAGGACTTTCCTTATTTAGTGAAACTATTGTTGACAAACCAAAACTGCACCCAGAACTCTCACCCACGGTTTATTCAAGCCAGGTGATATACTAAGGGCTTTGTGTAAGCAGCAGTTTCTTTCTTTTCAGAAATTGTTGGCTCTCACAAAAGGAGAGTTCAGATGTCAGCCTGACACTTGCATAAATATCTTCCACTAAGATTCAGCATTAGCAAACT
Organism: Sapajus apella; assembly: GCF_009761245.1. Taxonomy (NCBI): domain Eukaryota; kingdom Metazoa; phylum Chordata; class Mammalia; order Primates; family Cebidae; genus Sapajus; species Sapajus apella. Next base: position 15,317,621 of record NW_022436961.1, on the reverse strand, counting down.
CTCTGCAGGATATGATTTAAACCCTCAATAAAGTATTGTGGGGGCATTTCTAATTATACATAAATAATACTTTTTTTCTAATGTTTATAAATTTAAAATATCTCTTTCCTGAATTGGGTAATAAATAAGAATTTTAATAAAACATTTTCCACATAAAATCCTTAGAAAGTCTATTGCAAAGTTTGATGGCTGGAAGACTGAGCTGATAAATAGTTTAAGGGCTCATATGTCAGTATTAGTATTTGTTGGTAGTGCTTATCTATTCTACATAATAAGGTTTTGTGTATTGATGCAGGCACTGCCTTACACAGTAGTATAACACGAGACCATGATATTCAGCACATTTTGAAGAAAGTGTGACACTAAGGCCTTCTGAAATGTGTCCACTTTACCCCTTTACAACATTACAATGGGGACATTCTTTTTCTGAGATAGTCATTTAGACCAGTGCTAACAGATTATGGCTTGATCGCTATTTATCACTTTGGATTGATGTGAAAACCCAGGCATCCCTAATCACCAACAACTTTAAAAAGCCAAAATATTATCAGAGAAGATAATTTTATAGAAATATTCAAAATTATTTCATTAGCTTTCTAAACCTTTTTAAAAAATCTGGCTTTCTATTCAAATATTTAGCTAAATAGTACATGATGCAGTCAAGCCTGATCAGTTTTCTAAACCGCTTTGCTTCATGTATTTATTGTGGAGAGGACTGGAGAACAGAAAGAATTTCACTGCCTTTGCAAGGATTTGTCAAAAACATCTTCGTTTTTACTTGTAGGAGATGTTGCAAAGAGAAGCTGCAACATGATAAGAAAGAAGGTTGATTCTATTACATCTGATGCAGTTGGACATTGATTGAAGTGATCACATTTCACATGCACTTCAGGGTAGAAGAGGCAATCTCTTGAAAATGATGGACAAATTTTGAGTGAGGGGAGGGGACTGGGAAGAAACGACTCCTTGTCTGAGTAACAGCTTTCTGTCGTGTGTTCTATCATGCCCATCCTTGGCACTTCTCTAGCCTAAACCTTATCATAATATGAGGTTTAATTATCTGCCCGTTCATCTGCTTCTCATACTAGACTGTGAGCTCCTCGATACCAACCATATGTTATTTATATTGATTTTCCTAAATGCTAACCAAAGCAGATGCTCAATACGCATTTTAATAGGAAGAAAGAGAAAGAGGATGTGAGAAGGGAGGGAGGGAGGAAGGAAGGAGAGAAAAAAGTTCACTTACAACGTCTGTAATGGTATTAAACAGAATAGAACGTGTATTTAGTTTGATGAGACTTTTTTTTTTCAAAACTAAGTATGATTTACTTAGGATTAAAATAAAAGTTATAATAGGTACAATGGGCATTATATAAAGAATAATAAGTATAATACATTTTTAAAGGCTCTTAAGTACTTGTATTAACTATAAACTAAATGGGTAAGATTTTTCAACCCCAAGAATTACCTGGGATATTAGCTTTGCAAAGAAAAGTAAAAAGAGGGAAATGAGGTTGAGTGAATTATTTGAATAAATATATGCAGTCACTATAAACTTCCAAAGGATTTTAAAAGTGAATAAGGAAATATTGCTAAAATAAAGTAGCTTTACATATCACTTTTATGAATTATAAAAACAAAATATGTTAGTAAGTCTTAATGTTAAGTGGTTGATTTAATTCTTCATACATGAAGTTCTTTCTAAACCTGGATAATGTAAACATGTTGGTTAATTATTACAGGACTCCAAGTCTTTCTCTTTGTTCCACTCCTTAAACAACAAAAGGATCGTAAATCCTTGACGTTCTCTTGGAGTTATCTTAGGCAAAGTTCAAAGTTTAAGACAGTGTTCTATGAACCATAAATGTTGCCACCATTGAATAGTCAAAAGCATATCCTAACGTTCTGGGGACGTTTTTACCCAGTTTGCCTTCATTCTATTATCTTTAAAGATTCATATGTGTTTAGCCTTTACCCATTTCCTATCTAGAGATTTAAACACCTTCTTTTTTTTTTTTAGAATAGAGACGGGGTTTTGCAACATTGCGGAGGCTGGTCTCAAATTCCTGGGCTCAAGCGATCTTCCTGCTTCAGCCTCCCAAAATGCTGGGATTACAGGTGTGAGGCACTGTGCCCAGCTTTAAACACTTTATTTCAGAATAATCTTAAATTTATAGAAAAATCACAAGGACAGTATAGAAAGTTGCCATATACCCTGTACTCTGGTCCCCCTATGACTAGCATCTTATATTACTATAGTATGTTCGTTATAACTAATATGTCAATATTGATACAATATTATTAACTAAAGTTTATAGTCTATTCAGATTTCCTTTATTTTTATCTAATATTCTTCTTCTGGTTCAGGATACCACATTATACATATATATAGTGTGTATATATATATATATATATATATATATATATAAAAACATGTAGGAATACTATATATTACAACATATATAAAATACATATATACATGTATAATTTAAATATATCATATATACATATATGTATATTATATGCATATCATACATATTATATATTGTTATATATAGTTTCTTGTCCCCAGTACATCCTTGCATAATCAGAGCACGGGCATGCTGGTTTAAAAAGCACCAACTAAGGAAACTAGATTGTTGTATTTACGGCCACATCTCCAGAATTCTAGAATTCCTTAGATTTGTGACTATACCTCCCTCAGTGATTCCAGAATCTGCAAAAATAATCTATTTGTAGAATTGCATTTACATAAGGTTAGAATTGTTTTTCTCCTATTGCTCTTTTGCTCCTAGTAAAAAAGCAATTTAAACTGCAGGGGAGAATAATAACTACTAAAGTCAACACTAGCTTTTGTCTAATACAAAAGCTATCAGCACAACTTAAATTATAACCCCCTTTGTCAGTCTGGGATTGCTGAAAACAACAATTAAGCCACTCTACGCTTGCAAGTGATCTATGATATTGGTTTTATTTTTAATGGGCTTTGTTTGTTACACCAACCACATTATCTAAACAGCGAATACAATTGCTCATGTAAAATTATGCCAATAAAAAAAGGAAAGACAGTTGTTGTTTGTTGCTCTTATCACAGGGCGGGTGTGGGGATAGTGAGGGAGGAGGAATGGACTTGCTGGCATTAGCAAATCAACTAATAGATTATCTTCCTTACGGATATTAATGCTTTGTAAATCTTTCCACCTTACCCTTGCCTAACTCCTAGGATGGCCACACCCTATAGTGCTGTAAAGTAGACTTTTTTTTTTTTTTTTTAAGTTTCATTCTTGTTGTCCAAGCTGGAGTGCAATGGCGCAATCTTGGCTTACTGCAAACTTTGCCTCCTGGGTTCAAGTGATTCTCCTGCCTCAGCCTCCCAAGTATCTGGTACACCACCATGCCCAGCTAATTTTGTATTTTCAGTAGAGATGGAATATCACCATGTTGGCCAGGCTGGTCTCAAACACCTGACCTTGGGTAATCCACCCGCCTCAGCCTCCCAAAGTGCTGGGATTACAGGCATGAGCCACCACACCTGGCTGTAAGGTAGTCTTAAATGGGGAATATCTGTTACTACAAATGCCACGGCAGGTGCATATGATTGAGACAAGATAGGAGCCATACTGGAATTGCATATTTGAGTTGAAAAGTTGAACAAAGATTTACTTAAAATCTTAACGTTTGTGTAATAGGGCGCTCAGCTGACACTGCACTGTATCTTTTGATGTGTAAAACACTGCCACACTAGGGGATGTAAACTGTATTTTGGGGGTTGAGCCTCCACCTGTGGTAGGAGGGACAGTTTGGTAGAAACTTTTGGCAGGTAAATTGAACACCTGCCCCTTGTTCTAGGGAAACTTTTACCTAATAGTCTTCTTCTGGTTCAGGATACCACATTATGCATATACATATATAGTGTACATATATATGTATAGTAATACTATATATTATAACATGTAATATACATATATAATATACAGGAACACAGAAAAAAGAAAAGAAAAGAAAAACCAAGGGCAGATGCTTCACTCTTTGTCTGCAGAGATAGAAAAAGGTTTTCCCCAAATCTTTGCAGATTACTATTTGTGTTCATGAGAGGTATGTGTACTTCGTTGTCCAAACAATTGTTTTTGAAAACTTGGGAGCAATCATCAGCTTAGTGGTGAAGGACAAGCTTCCCTGAATGTCTGTTCCCTCCAGGCTGAAGGAAGGAATGTGAGAGCTAATGGCTGGACCAAGCTCACTCAGCTTGCACTGCTGCCATTGCCCATGAGTGGTTATCAAAGGTGAAATACATCAGATATTGAGATGTTCTTATGACTGCTGTGATTGTCATGCTTGAGCTCTGAGGGTCAGATTATACCTGGTTGAGAGAAGAACATTTAAAGAGAAGGAACAATGATCAATTCATCCAGGAGAAGAGAGGAGTTGGGCCAGGGGTTTTGGAGCAGGAAGGGCAGGTTCTTCCTTTCTTTTTGTTTTTTTGTTTGGAGATTGAGCAGGGCTTGGACTCTGAAATGTTGGAGAAGCACTGGGGAGGTCCTTGCATTAGGGGACACCTGTGGAAACTAGGCCAGGGTTTAGAGGCTGGGTCTGAGCTTGAAACTCTAAGAGCATCCAATTCTAAAAGCAGTTGGGAATTACATTAGTTTATAACCAAGTCTTCTATAAAATCCTACTACAAGCCTGAGCAAAGATGTACTATATATTATATACAGATATACTAAGGGAAGCTGAAGAGACTGTATCCCTCCTTGAGGCTGGGAAGGAATGCTTGTGATGACAGAGATGCATGGCCTCAAAGAGCAGCACTGTTATAAGGGGCAGCAAAGGCTGCAGGTCAAGAGGTAAAAAACAGGCAAATCCCAAAACTTGTCCCTGATAACATATATTATAGCACCTGGAGAAACCTCAGAATAGCTGGAAGGCAATGGATGGTGGTGCATTGTGGATCACATTCTAGTAACTACACCAGGAAATGCTCATGCATTAATGTCTTTGGAGTACTATTTCGATTGTAGGCCACAATTTGGAAATGCCAGGGACACAGAGGTTACACTTGGGTTTTGCCTGCTCCATAACACGTTTCTATAAATTTTCTATCATAAAAGGCACAATATTGCTCATCAGAAACAAATTCAGTACCTACTTTGAAAAAAATAGCATTTAAAAATAGAATACTAGTCTGAGCGTGGTGGCTCATGCCTGTAATCCCAGCACTTTGAGAAGCCAAGGCAGGTGGATCACTTGAGGTCAGGAGTTCGAGAGCAGCCTGGCCAACATGGTGAAACTCTGTCTCTACTAAAAATACAAAAATGAGCCAGGCATGGTGGTGAGCACCTATAGTCCCAGCTACTTGGGAGGCTGAGGCACGAGAATCACTTGAACTGGGAGGTGGAGGTTACAGTGAGCTAAGATCGTACCACTGCACTCCAACCTGGGAAACAGAATGAGACTCCGTCTCAAAGAAAAAAAAAAAAAAAGATACAATTTCAAACATTTTAAGCTAATGGCAGCCCATAAGAGCCACACCTCCCTTTTGTCCTCTTCCCGTAGGCCCTGGAATCTGTGCATTCCTGGGCACACATAGACTCTTCTCTCTCAAGCATCCTCTGTGCAGGTGGAGGACTTAAACGTTCTTAGAATTCTAAAACCTTTTATTATAACCCACACTAAAATAGCAAAGGTAATAAAATGTGTGGGTGGAAGCTTGCCAGACATTGGTAGGGTTCCACACCATTCATAAAATGCTTTAAAATTGTTTAATTTCATTTGAATAACACTTGCCATTGTAGCTATATAGATTTTTCTTTTTTTCTTTTTTAAAAAACAATGGTACATACAACAGCACATTTAAAAAGATTGGCCAGACATTAACTCCAACTGGTTCTCTAGATTCAGCATGTGGGAGAACTATGTTCCACTTCCTTTTTTGGTTTCCCAGGCCTTGATGTCCAAACACATGAAGTAGGTCTCTAAACTTTGAGTGGAAGTAAGCTAATCATTGACATTCAAAACACTCTGCTACTTGACACACTTAAACAATAAATGCCCAGCTGCTCTGCAGACTTAATTTCTCCTGCTGCAAGGAATTATCTGTTTAAGGGGCCCACACAAATCTATACAGGTGTTTGGAAGATTATAACCTGTCTGTGACTTTTTCTGCATCTCTAGGAGTGCTCAGCTCAGAGATTCACACAAAGGAATGATGATTGTGCCCCTGTGGGAGGAGAAGAGATAAGGTAATTGCCACCGAGGGAGCACTTACTTTGACCCAGGTATCTGTCAACAAATGATAGATTGAATCCCCTTAAATACCATGTGACAAATAGAGGATTCTTATTTCACAGGTGAGGAAACTGAGGCTCAGAGAGGTTAACTTGTTTAATTTCATACAGCATGAGAGTTGGAGAGGTGAGGTTTTAACCCAAGTTCCCCAGATTCTAATTTTTTTTTTTTTTTTGAGACAGAGTCTTGCTCTGTCATCAGGCTGAAGTGCAGTGGTGTGATCTTGGCTCGTTGCAACCTCCACCTCCTAAGTTCAAATGATTCTCCTGCCTCAGCCTCCCAAGTAGCTGGGACTGCAAGTGCGCACCACCACACCCAGCTAATTTTTTTTT
>NW_022436961.1:15247694-15310904 GCF_009761245.1 Sapajus apella | reverse complement strand
TTTTTTTTTTTTTTAGTAGAGACAGGGTTTTACCATGTTGGCCAGGAGAGTCTCCATCTCTGGACCTCGTAGTCCACCCGCCTCAGCCTCCCAAAGTGCCGGGATTACAGGCGTGAGTCACTGTACCTGGCCTCTAATTATATAATATCTTTCTGTTTACTCCTTCTTTTCTCTCTCTCTCTCTTTTTTTTTTTCTGAGACAGGGTCTCGTTTCATTGCCCAGACTGGAGTGCTGCAGCAGCATGATCATGGCTCACTGCAACCTCCACCTCCTGGGCTCAAGAGATCCTCGCATTCAGCCTTCCGAGTAGCTGGGACCACAGGCACACGCCATCACGCCTGGCTAATATTTGTATTTTTTGTAGAGATGGAGTTTTGCCATATTGTCCAGTCTGGTCTCAAACTTCTGGACTCAAGCAATCCACCTGCCTCTGCCTTCCAAAGTGCTGGGATTATAAGCATGAGCCATCATGCTTGGACTACTCTTTTTTTCTTTTTTTAAACAATCAGTTTAACTTCTGAAATGTTCATATTAATCCTGATGCTGCTAAAAATTGTATTTCAAGAGAAACTGACATTAGCACTTCAAAATGGACATTTGTGTAACCTTTACCAAAATAAAAGCTTTGCTACACCACTGAATGTCACAGTGAATTTGTATGGCTGGAGAGCTGTCTGGAAATTCAGGCTCAGGTCCCAGGTTTATTATGGAATAAGAACACTATTTCTGATAAGATACATGGTCTCTCACTTTGGTTCATTTTCTTCCACTCTTTTAAAACAAAAATGACTCTTTTTCTGTGTTTTTGCTTCTGAGATAATCTGAAACTTCAGGAAGTCCTTTTTGCTTCAGTGGTGCCAACTGGGACAAAGGTGCTCTAAAAATCTGAAGAATCAGCCGCTGTAAGGAACAAGTTCACAACCACAACCACAGCCAGCAGAAACAGCAGCAGAAACATTGACTCCATCACCATCAGCACTACCACAGCCATCACCACCATCACCACCATCATCATCATCTCCATCACCAACACTGTCATCGTCATCATCATCATCAGACTTTCCTAGGATAGGACACATGTGGTCGTTTTCTCTTCCTCATGTGAAATTATGATTTTCCTATTATAAATCATCCCCCTAAGTTATCCCCTGCAATTACCCCTGCCTGTTCAAACGTCAAATATTTTAACCATGATTTTGGCAGGACACAGACTTTTTGTAAGCGAAAACAAATATTCAAGCTGCATGCACGGCAGAGGTCATTTACAAACTTCTCTCTTTGATCAGTCAAATTCTTTTCATTGTTTATATAATAGTGGTCAGCCTTCAAAAGTGTCTTTGAAGTAAGTTTGAATGTATGCTTTTCTGACTCACCCGCCCAACACACACACACACACACACACACACACACACACACACACACAGAGGCGCGTGCACATACCCACTTACTTGCATAACAACATTTAGCTGTTGTTCATAGACTGACGTTCTGCAAGTACGTATGTCCTCTCATTCCCTGTCTCTCAAGGCCCCAGATTTATACACTGTGGTTTTTTTTTGTTTTTTTTTTTGAGACAGAGTTTCGCTCTTGTTACCCAGGCTGGAGTGCAATGGCGCGATCTCGGCTCACCGCAACCTCCGCCTCCTGGGTTCAGGCAATTCTCCTGCCTCAGCCTCATGAGTAGCTGGGATTACAGGCACGCGCCACCATGCACAGCTAATTTTTTGCAGTTTTAGTAGAGACGGGGTTTCACCATGTTGACCAGGATGGTCTCGATCTCTTGACCTCGTGATCCACCCGCCTCGGCCTCCCAAAGTGCTGGGATTACAGGCGTGAACCACCGCGCCCGGCTATACACTGTGTTTCTAATAAAGTTGGGATCAGATGTTGCTCTCTAAGTACAGGTGATTCTTTTTTTTTTTTTTTTTTATACGGAGTCTCACTCTTGTCATTCAGGCTGGAGTGCTGTGTCGAGATCTTGGCTCACTGCAACCTCCACCTCCAGGGTTCAAGTGATTCTCCTGCCTCAGCCTTCCAAGTAGCTGGGATTACAGGTGGCCGCCACCACGTCCAGCTAATTTTATATTTTTAGTAGAGATGGGGGTTTCACCATGTTGGTCAGGTTGGTCTCGAACCTCTGATCTCAGGTGATCAGCCCACCTCAGCATCCCAAAGTGCTGGGCATTACAGGCATGAGCCATCACACCTGGCCAAGTACATGTGATTCTAATCTACAATGACATATAACACAAGAACAATCACTATGTTTAAAAACTGTAACTCATAGATATGACTATTAAGATTAATTTTTAAAATCAATAGATTAGATTTTGGGCACACAACAGCTATTGTCCTTTTCAGAATATCAATATAAAAAGTCATTAAGAATCTGTCTGAAATTATCCCTCAAATTCTGTGACATCTCTTATTTTGTGGTGGCAAACTAACTCTCTCTATTCAAAGTGAAATAGATTTTTGAAAATGGCCTCATTCAGAGGCAGAGTATTGAGTAAAGTGAAAAATCAAGCTGAGAGTTAAACTTTTTGATCAAAAACATGCTTGGCTAAAATGTAAGTAATGCTGTGATTCTTAGTGGGTAAGTAAAAATTCTGGTGGTAATATGTTGGTGGTGTATTTTAAAAATGGTTTTGCAATTGAAAAATAGAAAAAAGTCTTGCTTTTACTAAACAACAGAAATGAATTTCAACTTTAAATCTAAGCCTTTGCACTTTGGGAAGCTGAGACGGGTGGATTACAAGGTCAGGAGTTCGAGAGCGGCCTGGCCAACATGGTGAAACCCCGTCTCTACTAAAAAATACAAAAATTAGGCCGGGCAAGGTGGCTCACGCCTGTAATCCCAGCACTTTGGGAGGCCGAGGCGGGTGGATCACGAGGTCAAGAGATCAAGACCATCCTGGTCAACATGGTGAAACGCCGTCTCTACTAAAAATACAAAAAATTAGCTGGGCATGGTGGCGCTTGCCTGTAATCCCAGCTACTCAGGAGGCTGAGGCAGGAGAATTGCCTGAACCCAGGAGGTGGAGGTTGCGGTGAGCGCGCCATTGCACTCCAGCCTGGGTAACAAGAGCGAAACTCCGTCTTCAAAAAAAACAAAAAAAACCCAAAAATTAGCTGAGTGTGGTGGTGCATGCCTGTAGTCCCAAGATACTCAGGAGGCTGAGGCAGGAGAATCACTTGAACTCAGGAGGCAGAGGTTGCAATGAGCCAAGATTGCACCACTGCACTCCAGTCTGGGTGACAGAGTGAGACTCTGTCTCAAAATAAATAAATAAATAAAAATAATAAATCTAAGCCTTCTTACATAATATAAGTGATAATAGCTGAAGGCCTTTTTTATTTTTTTTTTAACATTTCAAAAAGATATGTGAGTTTTAAAAAGGTTAAAATATATTGTAATATGACTGCTTTTCTGGGGTGGCCCCTAACTTAATTTTAAAGGCAATTCAAAAAACAATCCTCTAGAAATATTTTGAGAACTAGCAATTGAATTAAGCTACAGGCATAACCTTCTAGGGTGACTATTTTGAAAGTTAATGCTCACTGTAATCTTAATATTCTACTATATCCACTTAAAATTAGGTTAATACTTGATAATCATATCTTTCATATCCAACAATTTCCCACAAAGTTGAATGGCTTTGGAGATTTTAGACTGGAATTTTCCACAATCCTTATAAAAAAAAGAGCAAGTTATATGTGATGGTTAATATTGAGTGTCAACTTGATTGGATTGAAGGATACAAAGTATTGATCCTGGGTGTGTCTGTGAGGGTGTTGCCAAAGGAGATTAACATTTGAGTCAGTGGCCTGGGAGAGACAGGCTCATCCTTCATCTGGGTGGGTACCATCTAATCAGCTGCTAGCTCAGCAAGAATATAAGCAGGCCGAAAAATGTGAAAAGAGAGACAGGCCTAGCCTTTCAGCCTACATCTTTCTCCTGTGCTGGATGCTTCCTCACCTTGAACATCAGACTCCAAATTCTTCAGTTTTGGGACTTGGACTGGCTCTCCTTACTCCTCAGCTTACAGATGGCCTATTGTGGATTCCTGAGATCATGTGAGTTAATACTTTATAAACTCTCCTTTATATATATATATATATATATATATATATATATATATATTTTTTTTTTTTTTTTCATTAGTTCTGTCCCTCTAGAGAACCCTAATACATTATATAACGTCATTTTACTGGGTTCTCTGGTTCTCTGAAATTTCCTGTTCTAGAGAAATACCAACAGTAATTTACTACAGTTTAGTTGTTGCTGTTTAAGCCAATGCATAATTCTAGATGTTATGTTCACAAAACCATCATACTGCAACCTCTGTCAACATATCTAAGTATCCTCATGATGTCTTCTGAAGGAAAATGGATCTTGGAACCACATCCCCAGTTTTTTCCTGCCCTAAGGGAATCACTTGGCATTATCAACCACCATAAAAAACGTTTGTGTGATAGAAAACAAAACAAAACAAAAAACCAATGTGGTAGCATCTGTATAAACAAAACCATATACATGTATCTGGTTTTGGGGTCTAATCTTAGAGACAGGGTGGCCACTCAAGTGTGATGTGTTCCTACACCCAAGACACAAACAAATGCATTTCCTACCCTGCACAACTTCCTTATTCAGGACCTAGAGGCTTTGTCAATGTTCAATTTCTTAGACAAGAAAATAGCAAGTCAAATATGGGAGCACTTGTGACCAGCATCTCTGAAATGTAAGACTCTTTGTTTCCTCACTGTGGGGCAGTTTTGCATGGCCCCGGGCAGCTGTGCATTCATGGCAATCCACTGAAGACAAATGTCTGGAAAGAATTCTCTGATTGGGCCTCAGACATGATTCAGCTATTTTTAGGGTTTCAGCTGGTGTCCCGCCAGCGCCACATGACCTAGAAGGTGGTCCACTTCCTTCGATTGAGATAATTTGGGAAATGAGTGTCAGATGGAATTTTAGTCTCTGCACATATCACTAATGCTGCTTTAAAATAAACAGGTTCTTAGAATTCTTTATCCCAGCCTGATAAAATCTAGTTGTCTCCTCTGATTTGGGGACATAGGAAATTATTGGAAAGTCAAGTAAAGTGGGTTGAAACTGTTGGGCCTCTGTCACTTTATTGCTAGCTCAAAGAGTGAGCCTAGCTTTGGATACCCTTGCATGGCAGTTTTCCCTTTGGGCTCTACTGAGACTATCACAGAGATGACAATGCAGGCCTAGGGCCTCACAGTCTTTTTACCCCTTTTGTTTTTGAGATGGAGTCTTGCTCTGTCGACCAGGATGGAGTAAAGCGGCACAATCTCAGCTCACTGCAACTTCCATCTCCCAGGGGTTCAAGCAATTCTCCTGTCTCAGCCTCCCAAGTAGCTGGGACTACAAGTGCACGCAACCACGCCCAGCTAATTTTTATATTTTTAGTAGAGACAGGATTTCACCATATTGGTCAGACTGGTCTCAAACTCCTGACCTCAGCTGACCCACCCGCCTTGGCCTCCCAAAGGGCTGAGATTATGGGTGTGGACGCCCGGCTGACCTCACAATCTTCACAGCCTCTGGGGTGCCTGTTACAATTTAGACTCTCAGCATCCACTCCGACTTTCCAGGAGTTAATCAGATTTTCCAGGGGTTAAACCCAATAACCTGCATCTTTTATGGAATCCCAGGTGATCTTGCACACTCTGAAATTTGGGAATCACTGCCGATTAAGAGCTCATAGAGCTAGAAATTGGAAATTGGGGTTCTCAGATACCGCACCCCATTCCACATCCATCTATCTTATATTTCAGATTCCTCTTGCCACAAAAGCATTTCTGCAAATTAAATGCTTTCATTTGCAGAAATGCTTTTGTGGCAAGAAAAGCAAAAATAAGAAACAATTACTCCAGCATACACGTTTGGAAGGGGGCCATCTCATGCTTATCTTCAGTGGCTATTTCTTTCTGTTTAGAATACAAATGAATACATAAGAAAGTAATTTTGTCCAGACAACTGCAGTACATAGAAAGCTACTTACTTCATCTACCACTAAGATGCAGTTTAGTGTCTCCAGCTGCAACTGATCTGTAAAACTCAGGGGCCCCTGAAAACCCCCATGAGTCTTGGCTTGGGTATCTAGAATTAATGCTTTACCCCCAGTTCCATACCCAAGACCCTACCCCCACAACTAATACTCAAATCTGGCCTTTAGCCCAACAGATCTCAATTTCGAATAAAATTTAAGAAGGTGACATATACAAAAATAATCATGAAATGCATTCCATATGTGGACTTTTAGGTCACACAGAATGAAGACTTTAAGAACATGTTAGGGTTTTTTCCAAGACAATTTTGTGTCATTTTTTTTTTTCCTTTTCTAAATGCCTGAAATAAGGCTTCCTTGATGTGCCAAATTTAGCAAGCAATTCAGAAGATGCAAGAAACCTGTAAACTATCAAATTTAAAGCTATACAAAACTCATATTGCATTCCGTTGCATATCATGTTATAAAAATCTCAATGTGATTCAGATAAAATTAGTAGCTTAAAGATAACATAGTAACTTATATGTTAATTATTTATTTAGCACCAACTATATATTTCTTTCTTTTTTTTTTTAATCAATCCTAGAAATCCTTCTGATACTCAAAGCTTTATACTATGTGTTTTGTGAGAATGAGAAAGGAAATAATATAATTGAGTCAGACCTTCAAGAAATGCACAAACAGGAGAGAAGGAGTAATGTTTATACTAGACATCCCAACAAATGTAAGAATTCGAGCTTGGTAATCATATATGAGAGAATGGAAAGTGAGAGTGCTGCTGCTTTTTTTTTTTTTTTTTTTTTTTTTGACACGAAGTTTCCCTCTGGCACCCAGTTTGGAGTGCAATGGTGTGATCTTGGTTCACTGCACCCTTCATCTCACAGGTTCAAGTGATTCTCCTGCCACAGCCTCTGAGTAGCTGGGACTACGGGTGCATGCCACCACACCCGACTAGTTTTCTTTATTTTTAGTAGAGACGTGGTTTCACTGTGTTAGCCAGGATGGTCTCAATCTCCTGACCTCATGATCCACATGCCTCAGGCTCCCAAAGTGCTGGGATTACAGGTGTGAGCCACCACGCCCAGCCTTGAGAGTGCTTCTTTTAGCTGCTTTCTCCCACAAAGGTACACTGATTAAAGATGAAACATTTTGTCATGAGTTCCTTTATATTTGTGTCTATGTATGTGTGTATGTGTACCTTTCTGTGGTTGTTGGTTTCTGTGTGTTTATCTCCTGCCTTTTGGTGTTGTTGCTTATTTGATTAGTTTTAAAATAAATCTTTCTTTTGAATACATTTGCATTTGAAAATTCAAAAGTCAACCCACAGACAATTACTGTTGTTAGTTTCCTGTGTATCTTGAAGGGATATCTTATGAAAATACAAGCATCTATGTATATACATACTGTTTTTGTCCCTTCTACTAATTTTTTTCCACTAAAATTAGTCTCACATAATATGCACCATTCTAAACTTTGCTTTTACTTTAGAGACTCTTTAAGAGAAATATATGTGTATCTACTGCATTTTTTTTTTTCTTTTTTTGAGATGGAGCTTCATTCTTGTTGCCCAAGCTAGAGTGTAGTGGTACAATCTCAGCTCATTGCAACCTCTGCCTCCTGGGTTTAGGTGATTCTCCTGCCTCAGCCTCCTGAGTAGACGGGATTACAAGTGCGTGCCACCATGCCTGGCTAACTTTTTGTATTTTTAGTAGAGACAGGATTTCACCATGTTGGGCAGGCTGGTCTTGAACTTCTGACCTCAGGTGATCCACCCACCTTGGCCTCCCAAAGTGCTGGGATTACAGGCGTGAGCCATGGTGCCTGGTCTCTACTGCATTTTTAATGGCTGCATACCATTCTACTATCATAACATAAATATGTTAACCAATTTTCTATTAATAGTCATTTATAATGTTTCAGGTTTGTTGCTATTCTTGCAAATTCTTAGAAGTAGAATTGTTGAATATGTGCATTGTATTCCTTTAGTGATTACCCTGGGAATTTTTAATATGAATGCAAATGATGTTGAAAACTAACCAATATATTTACCATTCTCTCAAATAACTCAGTCTATAAACATTTAACTCCAATCACCTCTTTCTTACTTCCATGACATTGTGTAGTTTATAGTTTTTATTTATCTCTGAAAGAAGATACCATTATTGCCTTCCACATTAACATGTGCTTACATATACCCACAATTTTATGAACTTCTTTACTCACTATTTTTTCTTTCATCCCAGACCTTATATCTGGGATTTGTTTGTTTAAGTATGAAATGCTTATTTAGAAATTCTTATAGCAAAGGTCTGTTGAATGAAAACATTATAAACATTATTAGTTTTTGTGTATCTTAAAATGTCTTTATTCTACCCTCAAATAATAGATTTATTGGTGTAAAATTCTAGGTTTTGAGCATTTTTTGCCCCTTAAATTAGTGAAAATATTGTTCCACTGGCTTCTGATTTCCATTGTTGCTGTAAAGAAGTCAGTTGCCAGTCTAATTGTTACCCTTTTGTAGCTGATACTTCTTTCTGGCTGCTTTTAGATAAATCTTATTATTTTCCTTCTTCAATTTGATTATGGTGTGTATAGTTGTAGATTCTTAAAGATTTAATCTTCTTTGAATGTGTTTTAAATATAAGAATTGGAATCTTTCAACAGTAACAGAAAACGCTTACTTTTTTTTTGAAAGAGGGTCTCAAAAACAAGTACAGTGGTGCAGTCTCAGCTCACTGCAATCTCCACTTCCTGGGGCCAAGTGATTCTCCCACCTAGCCTCCCAAGTAGCTGGGACTACAGGTGTGTACTAGCATACATGGTTAATTTTTGTATTTTTTGTAGAGATGGGGTTTTGCCATGTTGCCCAGACTGGTCTCAAACTCCTGAGCTCAAAGTAATCCACCCATCTCGGCCTCCCAATGTGGATTAAAGATGTGAGCCACTATGCCTGGCTGAAAATCCTTAGCCATTTTCAGTTTGAATATTGCCACTTCCCCATTCTCTCTATTATGTTCTATAATTCTGATTGCAATTCTGTGATTCTTAAACTCACTCCATACCATAAAATTCTTAACATCTTCTTAACATTTTTAATTTAATTTTCTCTTTGTGCTGCATTCTGGTTAATTCCTGAAGAGCTATTTTTTATGTCAGTAACCTAGTCTTCAGCTGTATTTGTTATGTAATTTAAATATTGGGTTTTAGATTGAAATTACTGTATTTTCATTTTCAAACATTCTTTTGCATCCTTTTTAGATCTTTTATATAGATTTTGTAGTCTTTCACTCATGATGCCTTGTGCTTATATATTTGTTATAATTTTGACTATAGATACATGCTCCTGGGTACTTTACCTTTAGTAATTTTTGAAGTCATGTTTGAAGATAAGTTTCTACAGAGAGAATACGCTTTTACTTCTACCTGGCACCAGAAGGGCACTCCCTTCAAAGGGAAACTTTAAAATCAATTCTAGGTTTGAAGTATTTGTGCTAAAAAATTCCTATGAAAATTGGATTATAGTTGTGAGTTCTCAGTAGAGGAACCTAGCTCCAAGATTGGAAAATGATGCACTTCTTAACAGTTCCTTCTGTGGGTTCTTAGCTTTGTCACATGTTCCTAGACTGCTTGAGGGTTTTTCCTTTCAGACTCTCCTCTTTGGTTGTACTCAAGGATTTGTCTTATGTCTCACACACTTCATATAGTTGTCAAAACTAGAACTCAAATAAATCCCATTTTAAAAGATTTTCCAAGTACAAAAGGTGAATTCAGTGCTTAGTTGCATATAAGTATTTATTCTTTTAACTAACTCACACTCATTCCTGTAATCCCAGCACTTTGGGAGGCAGAAGTGAGCAGATCACTTGAGGTCAGGAGTTTGAGACCAGCCTGGCCAACATGGTGAAACTGTCTCTACTAAAAATACAAAAATTAGCCAGATGTGATGGCACGCATCTTGAGTCCCAGTTACTCAGGAGGCTGAAGTAAGAGAATCACTTGAACTTGGGAGGCGAAGTTTGCAGTGAGCTGAGGTAGTGCCACTGCACTCCAGTCTGGGTGACAGAGTGAGACTCTGTCTCAAAACAAACAAACACAAACCCAACTAACTCATACTCTCCAATGAATTTTCTTCTTCTGTATGTTCATAATTGCATTTAGAAAGAGGTTTATTTATTTAAACATAAGTAAATAAACTGGTATCTATTTTTGTTGTTTTCAGTGGAAGAGCAGATGAGGCTTCAGAATTGTGTCAAGAAATAGCAGCCCAGAAAATTCTCAAGAGCTGAACTTCAGTTTCTAATTACTTCTCATAGCCACTTCAGTTTTTGCCACTCTGAGGCATATGCTGAAATCAATTATGACATGGGAACAGTTACAGCATGGCACAGTGAGGAAACTGGTACATTTTTAAAACTCCATAAACTCATCAGATTATTTTTACTTTAAATGCTATAAACCCAAAGTATTCTTTTACTCAACACACATACTCTTACACATTTAATACTTTCATCAAAGCTGGCTATAAAATTGATAACAGAAAACAAACTTGGTAGAGTTTACAGAGTTTAGAGTAAAGGAATAATCTGTGTTTATAAAGTTTACACTAAAGAAATGATAAGGCGAGTTTTTTAAAAGTCTTTTATGAATTCACCTATATAAATGTCAGGTGTTAAAGGACATGTCACAAGGCAGTGACAGCCAGTTTTAAATATTTTGGAGGATTTTGCTCTGATATTTATTTTCTTGATGAAACATTAAGCCTATGTTCCAAATCAGGATTCTCAAACCCCAAGGTGGAGTGGACAGTCTATTAAGGGAGAGAATGAAATATTGAGCTCTATTTATGATGATTTCATTTCATTGTTTTACAATTTACTTCAGTGGAATTTTATAACATATAGAATGTGCTTATACAATTTTATATGCATGTAACTTATATAGTTATACATATGCTCATAACAGGGAACATGTCCAGAATAGTTACTGATGGATGTGTAGTCACCAAGGCTCAGAGATCAACGTAAGAAACAAAGGTGGCCTTCTCCATTGCATAGTATAGAAATTCATAAACACAGTTAAAATACTAAAACTTCATAACAAGAATAGACCACAAGAAAAAAAAATCATAGAAGAAATTGATGAAAAGAATGCTGTCAGGAACAAAAAGGATAAGCCATGCCACCCAACGCTAGAGGAAAGGGAAAGAGAAATGAAAGAAGATATTGCCTTTATCTGCTTTGTTTTTCCTGTGTATTCTTAATAATCAACTTGGTGGCATGAATCCAACTAACCACAAATGATAATAATGCAAGTGTTTGCACTTGCTGGTACAATGCTTTCTTGCAAAGCACTCTGAATTGCTTATGGGGTTTATCCTGAACCATCTCTGTGCGTCTTTCAAAGGAGAATAATGTTTGGCTTTGGCCCAAATGTCTGTCTGCTGCCTGATTAGAAGCTGAGTTAACTTCACTTTCATGATAGTTTTCAGTTGCAGGGAAACCCCTTAATTGTTTTATTTGAGAAGATACTTTAAAACTTGAGCTGTTAAATAATTTCTTCCTGAAAGGGGAAAACCCAGTCATGGGATTGTCTACTTTGCAGACATAAAGGGGCTTAGAAAGAGGACAAGAGTGTCCGTGCTTTCCTACCTGGCTCCTCTGAGGCATGTGGAGTTATGTGGGCAATCTCCAAATTGTCTAGAACCAGAGTGACCACTTCTAATCAGTTCCTGCAAAAAGTCAGTGCTTGGCTCTCAGAGACAAGTACACAGACATTCAACACACAAAGAACAGAGTCTTCTGTTAGCACCAGGCATGTGCAGAGAATCTGAGGTGAACAAAGAAGTGGGGGAAGATTTGCTGTCTCTTATGGTACTATAGAAAGACACTATCCATGGGCTGGAGGCTGGAGTGGGAGGAGAATGGGTCTACCTCAGGGAGTTTATTCTCTGCTAGGTGTTGAAGGTACAGGAACCAGTAAAGCAACTTTCTCTCTGAGAAGAATTCAAACACAGCAGAGAGCTCCATAATTTGCCTAAAATTTTATGACAAATTGTATATGCATTTGGATCTATGCATCTATTTTTCTGGAGAGGTACTTAAAGATTGCAAAAAGGTCTTTGATATAGCAAATGTTAATAATGATTGCTTTAGAGGAATTAGAAGCATGCAAGTGTTTCTTGGGCATCTTTTCATTCAAAAAGGATGATAGTTCTTAGGTAGAACCCTCAAGGGGCTGGATACAGTGATTCACGCCTATAATTCCAGCAATCTGGGAGGCTGAGGTGGGCAGATAAATTGAGGTCAGGAGTTTGAGACCAGCCTAGCCAATATGGTGAAACCATATCTGTACTAAAAATACAAAAATTAGTCAGGCATAGTGGCACACACCTGTGATCCCAGCTAGTCGGGAGGCTGAGACAGGAGAATCACTTGAACCCAAGAGGCGGAGGTTGCAGTGTGGTGAGCTGAGATTGTGCCACTGTACTCCAGCCCAGGTGATAAAGCAAGACTGTCTCAAAACAAAACAAAGCCTCAAGGATATGTAAAACCCTCTAATTCTTACCCCATTCCTGAAGGAGACATCTAATAAATGCTTCCAAGCAGATACAGGCAATGATGTTGCTTATAGTAGTAGATTCTATTTAAAGATTTCTAGGCTTTTCTTTCTTTAACAGACACACAAATGACTGATAGATTTCTCATAAAAACCAAAATTTGTTAAATCACAGCAAAAGCACTGTTAAGTGAGTAAGAAGACTCCATCATAATATTATTAAACTTCCCTTTTCAAATGCATCTTCAAGGAAAAAGAATCTGTAATAGAATAACGTGGTGGGGCACTGATGTATAAGAAGTTGTCATTTTAGTGGTTAAGTGTGCAGATTCTGGAGCTAGAGTGCCTGGGTTCAAGTTCTAACTCCCCCATTTTGTTCCTACTCAGTTTTCTCATCTGTAAAATGGGTATAACAATATCTGCCCCATTGAGTTGCTGTGATTTAATAACTTAATGTGTACAAAGTCCTTGGAGTAGTGCCTGATTCTTTGTAAAACTAGAGAAATGTCTGCTTATCTTTTTAACTGTATTTTCCCTTGTGAATTTCCTTTGACACTTTGCTCCTTCTCTCCAGCCGATGACTAGACAGTAGTCTATGATCACTGACACAGGGAAGGAATGTGATGGCAAAGATAAGAGAAAGAAAAAAGTCTTCTTGCGACTTTTAAGTTTCAAAAGGTAGGCTCTGAGGAAACGGAGACAGGACAGAGATAAGAGATACACAGAATATCAAATGAATAATAGGAAGAGGTTCCACCCTTCATGCCTACATACACACTGACTAGAAAAGGATGTCTTAGACCAGGAGGAGAATGAATTGGGTCCAGGAGTTGAGAAGGTAGATACTGGTAGGTCCCTGAGAAACAGGCCCATGAACCCTGGGTCCCATGTCAAGTTTTAGGGATGCTGAAGCCAAAACCAACGAAACCAAGCAAACAACAAGCTAACCAATTAAAAACCTTCACCCCCAAAATCTAAAACACAATAAAATATATATTAAAAATAAATAAATAAAAATTAAAAAGCAGGGCCAAACATGGTGTCTCCCTGTAATCCCAGCACTTTGGGAGGCTGAGGTGGACAGATCACTTGAGGTCCGGAGTTTGAGACCAGCCTGGCCAACATGGTGAAATGTTATCTATATTAAAAATATAAAAATTAGTTGGATTTGGGGGCGGGCACCCGTAATCCCAGCTACTCCGGAGGCTCAGGCAGGAGAATCACTTGAACCCAGGAAGCAGAAGTTGCAGTGAGGCGAAATTGCACCACTGCACTCCAGCCTGGGCTACAGAGCGAGACTCTTTGTCAAAAAATAAATTAATTAATTAAAAAAAAAATCTTCACATAGGCCAGGCATGGTGGCTCGTGCCCTGTAATCCCAGCACTTTGGAAAGCCAAGGCCAGTGGATCACGAGGTCAGGAATTTAAGACCAGCCTGGTCAAGACGGTGAAACTCCATATCTACTAAAAATACAATAATTAGCCAGGCCCAGTAGCAGGTGCCTGTAATCCCAGCTACTCAGGAGGCTGAAGCAGGAGAATTGCTTGAACCCGGTGGCAGAGGTTGCAGTGAGCCAAGATTACGCCACTGCATTCCACCCTCCAGTGTGGGTGACGGAGTGAGACTCTGTCTCAAAAAAAAAAAAAAAATCTTCACATAGAAGTTTATGGGATCTGAGAATAGAGTGAACTCATGTCCTATCTCTTTACCGTTCTGGAAAAGTAACAGTGACTGGATAGTGTGGCTTGGCAGATATGGCCTTAATCAGCTGATGGTGTTCTCTAGGCCCTATCATGCCCTCACATGGTTTCTTGGCCCTGTAGAATGGCAGATAGCGGATGGAAATGAGGCCCCTTCAGCAGCCACCTGGGTGGAGAGTGATGTCAGACAAGATTGGGCCTCCCAGCCTCTGCCATAGTGAACAAACAATGCTGAGGATGAGGACACGATACATCTCCACCAGACATCACAGAAATTTCCTGGGGCTCCAAGGCCACACTAGGGAAAAAGAGAGAATGAAAACTGACTCTGCCACCCCAGGAAAAAAAACAGGACATGAAACCAAAGTGAAATTGAGTTATTAAAAAAAAATCAAAATACATCTTTTTGCACATTTGAATTTGCAGATAAAGATTCATACCTGCTCTACCTGTTTCTCCATGACTCAGGCATTGCCCTTATTTAGCAAAAATGAAGTAAGGTTTGACTTGGAAACTTGAGCTCACCGTTGGCAATGCAGGAGTCATCAGGGTGTGTCTCTGCTGCCTGCCAAGGCCCAACAAAGATGAAAAGAGGCTGGAATTGGGAGCAACTGTTACCATGAGATCACAGTTGTGGCACATTAGAATTGTGGGGTGCATGCTGGGGAGTTCTCTGTTGTGAAGGGGCAGGGAAGGGGACTATTGCTCAGATTGCTGGGACTATGGTCCTATCCATGCCTATGAGATTGGAATTATCCTATACTCTATTCTGCTCCAGCCAGGATTCTCCAGACAAGTATAAACCGACGCCTACTATATTCAAGGCATTGTATTGCATGCCAGGAACTTTACTGGGTGAATAAGAGATGGTGTCTGCCCTCAGAGTGTCCATTCCTGGCTTCCAAAGAGATGCTTTCAATGTGCAGTGGGGAGTAGCCATGGTGGGAGCACGAGGGGAGGAGAGTTAGGTTAGTTTGAGGGATTGTGAGAACTTTCTCAAAAAGAGGACTTTGATCGGGCACGGTGGCTCATGCCTGTAATCCTAACACTTTGGGAGGCTGAGGCAGGTGGGTTGCTGAGCTCAGGAGGTCAAGACCAGCTTGGGAAACATGGTGAAACCCTGTCTCTACTAAAATACAAAAAAATTAGCCAGATATTTTGGCATGCACCTGTAGTCCCAGCTACTCAGGAGGATGAGGCAGAAGAATAGCTTGAACCTGGGAAGCAGAGACGTGGTGAGCTGAGATCATGCTGTGCACTCCAGCCTGGGCAACAGAGCAAGACTCCATCGCGAAAAAAAAAAAAGAAAGAAAGAAAGAAAAGAGAACTACTAATCTGAGTCTTGGAGGCTAAGTCAGAGCTCACTATACCAAATAAGATGGCTGGGGAAGAAATTGCTGCCAAGGACAGAGCCTGAGCAAAGGCATGCATGTGAGGGAAGCAGAGCATGTAGAAAGGACAAGGCATTTGGCATCACAGGGTTGTCAGGTGAAGTCGTGGAACGGAGAGAGATGAGGTTGGAGATGAAAGTATGGGCCAAGTCATGGTGAATCTTGAATGCCATGATTAGGAATTTAGCCTCTATTCTGTAGTTGATGGGGACTTGGGGACAGGTTTTTAGCAAGATAGTGGGATAGCCAAGTTTATATTTTACAAAGATGTGTCTGGATGCAGAGGTGCAGTAAGATACTAGCCAAGATTGTCCTGAAGTCCTCTTGTGTAGCCCTGGTTCCAGTTATGTCCCCAGATTAAACCAAGGGCTTCATAGACCATCACCAGGTCTTGCTTGTAGAACAAGGTCTAAAGGAGGGCTCAGACTAGATGGGAACAGTCTGGGATCAGAAATAATCTGAGGTTGAGTGCAGTGGCTCACGTCTATAATCCTAGTGTTTTGCAGGACCGAGGCAGGAGGATCGCTTGAGTCCAGGAATTTGAGACCAGCATAGGCAACATAGTGAGGGCAACTGTCTCTAAAAAAACTTTTTAAAGAAATTCTCTGAGCCAAGGGCTGGTGCTTAAGTTGACTTCTAATGACTGGGGAGAGCAATGGCGCCCTCCTCAGCTTCCAGAACTCTGGTCTATTTACCCTCTAGCAACCTCAACCTCTAGATTACTCTTCTTCCCTGTTTCCTCAGCTGGCTGCTATGTGGAATTTCTAGTTCCAGACCCTCTAGCCAGCCCTGTTCAGCCTCCACCCCTGACCCCCAGGTGTGGCAGTGATCACTCTGGAATGAGCTAGCAGGCTGTCTAGCCAGTCAGGGCAATGGGGTCAGGCAAGCTCCGAGTTTCAGCCCCAAAGCATGGGAGGAAGCTTCAGTCGGGCCCTGGAAGACTGCGGATTCTTACTTAGTCAGAACTGCATTTTCATAATTAACAGTGTGTCTAGGGCTTCCGGGAATTGCAGGAACTCGATACTGCCTCTCACTAAATGATTTGGCTGCGTTTCTCAAATACCATTCTCAGTTTCACTGGCTTCAGTCTGGCACTCTCAATTAATTATTCATGCCTGTGTTTCAGATTTTCACATCCTCACAGCCACTGGTGTCCCAGCAATATTGGCTGGGAAACGGAGGGCTGGGAAGAAGTGGGGCAGCACACAAAAGTGGATGGGGGAGAGAATCAAAGATTACAAAGAGGGCCCCACAGAAGGTGTTGGGGACACGCAGCAGTAGGGCAGGTCTGTGGATGATGTGACTTGGGGATAGATGGGCTGAGAAGAAGTCAGAGAAAAAAAATAAAAAGCTTTGAGAGATGAGAGGACTCAGAGAGAGAAGTGTGGTGCTGCCCTGGAAAAGGAAATTATGTGACATGATTACAAGATCAAAATGCAGCTCTTGCCATTGATTAAATTAGTTTAACTCTGCAACACAGCGCTGAGCTGCAAAAGAGGAATTGCAGCCGAGTGCAAACTGGCAAATGAGCTTGCCGTGCAGAGTTCCAAGGGAGAAAAGAGCCGGCTTCGCTGCTGCTGTCCTGCAGTTTTCTTAGGAGCTATGAAGATTTCCTTTAACAATAGCTTCTTCATTCTGCTTTGTCAAACTCTTCACCCTTTAGGTTGGGTAGTCCAGCTAATTACGTTGATCGTTCTAGCAGATTCTGTTGGGGCTGCGGTCCTAATGTCACATGCACATGGAACCTTCCATTAAAGACAGAATGGGTGGGCAAGGCAGACAGCTGAGGAGATAGAGCCGGCCTTGTGGGCACCTGACTTAACAGGAGCAAATCTAAGCAGGGTTTGCACTGCAGAGACCTCAGAGGGCACTGGGACTCACACGGGAGTTTTAAAAAAATATATCCAGATCTGGGTTTTAGCCCCAGAAGTTTAATTTAATTGGTCTGGAGTAAGGCTGTTGCATTACTATTTTAAAAAATCAAGTTGAGTTTAATGTGCAGCCAGAGTGCAGACCTCCTGACTTGGTCCAAACTTTTCATCTTCCAGATTAAAAAAAAAAAAAAAAAAATCCCTGCAGCCCCCAACAAGGACCTCCTGACCCCTAGGCCAATGCTTTGCCTGCTAAGCTAGAAGCCTCTCAGCACGAGTGCCTTCACGACACAACTTCTGACCCTTCCTATGAAGAGGTGACTGAGCTGTCACTCTCTGACATGTCCATTTGGGGTTTAGCAGTCTCCAGAGATGTGAATTCCAGCCTGCTGAATATTTTGTAATAGCCCTAAGAAAGTAGCACTATTGAAGGTTAGACATGTAAATAATACCTTTTACACGGAAACACACAGATCAATATTCCCCAACACAGACACATGCATGCATGCGTGCACACACACAAAGCCCATTCCTTCCCTTGTGTTAGACAGCAGGCAGCTTTGTTTCTGAAATGTAGTCACTGCTAATAGTAAAAAAAAAAAAATAACGTGGAGCGGAAAACATGAACAAAGGGAACTGCACCGCTGATATTCCATTCTGAAAGCTTTCTCTTCCATCCTGGCTAGGGCAGGCCGTTTCTTAGAATGTTTTGAACTTCATACACATCTGACTGGGCATGGTAAAAGTGAACACTGAGGTGGAGAAATCCAACAAATAGCTGCCCCTCTCTCCTTACAGGAAGAATTCAGTTTCCTGACAGCTTGCAGAATTGCAAATGTGAAACACACTGTATAGCTTTCTCTTTTTAATGTTTAACTCAAATGGCTTTCCCTATTTCTTTTCTTTATTATTCATAAATATTAATAGAATAGTTTTGCAGACTAACAATACTCAGGACAAAAATTCTCTGGTTAAATAAAAATAAGCAATTAATTTGATTTCATACAAGGCTGACTGCATTCCATTTTGGAAGGTCTTTTGGTCACATTTAAGTGCAAGAGGATAAGAAAACAGATGAACTAGCCAAATGTGGAAATGGCATTCTTGAACATTGGTTTTTATTCACTCCCAAGCCCAGTGGAGCATGATGTAGAATAACAGTCCCCACAAGGATGGCTGGGGCTAGCTCCTCCCCAAACACGCAGAATGTTTCCAGTCACATCCTAAACCCTGAACCATGGAAGATGAAAATAGCATCTCATAACACACCTGGCAGTTGGCAGCATTCAGTCCCAGGAGAAATATCTCCCCCACATGTGGCAATGGGAGGCTTAATTTATACATGCTATGGAATTCATATTCATGTGCATGCCATTTAGGCTTCATTGTGTTTACAGATTTTCTTCTGATGAATTAGAAGTCGATAAACACCCAGAGGAACTGTGAATGTAGAACCAGAAGAAAAACAGAGTACACCATCCACGGCCATAAATGCCACCTATATGCACAGTATTCTGGAGTCTAAAATGATGACATCAATTTCGTTTGTGCAGTTACCTAAGGGTACAATTTTCAATTATTTATCTTAAAAAAGGACACTGGAGACCAGGTGTGGTGGCTCACAGCTGTGATCCCAACACTTTGGGAGGCTGAGATGGGAGGATCGCTTGAGCCCAGGAGTTTGAAACCATCCTGAGCACCATAGCAAGACCTCATCTGTACAAAAAATACAAAAATTAGCTGGTCACAGTGGCACATGCCTATAGTCCCAGCTATTTGAGAGGCTGAGTGTGAAGATCTGCACTGCACTCCAGCCTGGGCGACAGAGTGAGATCCTGTTTAAAAAAAAAAAAATGCACAGTGGCTCACGCCTATAATCCTAGCACTTTGGGAGGCTGAGAAGGGCAGATCACCTGAGGTCAGGAGTTTGAGACTAGCCTGGCCAACATGGTGAAACCCTGTCTCTACTAAAAAAATTAGCTTGATGTGGTGGCACATGCCGGTAGTCCCAGCTACTTGGGAGGCTGAGGCAGGAGGATCACTTGATCCCAGGGTGTGGAGGTTACAGTGAACCAAGATTGCACCACTGCACTCTGGCCTGGGCAACATGAGTGAAACTCCATCTCAAGAAAAAAAAAAAAGGAAAAATTGTGTAAAACAGACATTCTATGGGTGCATTATTGTGATTTGCATGACTGCAGTGGGCAATTTCAGTACCCTCTTTGAATGTTTTCCAGGTAGAAATCATCCCAAAGTTCTATGAAAGAAAAGCGAAATTTCACCCATGACTGTAAGACTTCCCTGGGACCTTGGAGTCAGTGGAAAAGGCCTACAATGAATGCATCAACCATCACCTCAAGCTGGTATTATATGATATCATATGATGGTGTATTTCATTTCTGATATTATATGATAGTATGTTTCATTTCTCAGTCTCACATGTTTTCTCATCACAGCCACTATCATTTAGAATTGGAAACATTAAAAAATATTTTAAAAGGGGATTCTATACTTAAAGGGGCTAGGAATTATTGGCACAGAACTTTAGGCCTTAACGATTCATTTATTTGTGTTTTGGTGTATTCCCAAAACTGTTGTGAGGAAAGTCTTGGTTCTCTTTTGTATGGGTTTGTTCGTTTGTTTTTGGTGGGTGACACATCAATTTAGAAATAAGCTTTCATTGGGCCCCTTAATTTTCATAAAACAATGCAAAGACCTGTGCACTTTAATTAGCACCATCAAGTTTCTGCATTTCAGTTTCTTGCCTAAAGTCTACTTTCTCCCCTATTATGCTTCGTGGATGTCTCTTACTTGAAAGACCCAATCTCTAAGGTGGGAAAATGCACCAAGCCTGATAAGTTATTCTACTTCCTGGTTCTAGAGCCAGTGACAGTTCCATTAGGTGTGGACACAACCCATGCTGGTCCAGTTTATATTCATTAATGAATTTTCTAAATTTCAGTTTTCTAAGTTCGATACCAATTTTATTTATTTGTCCTTTATAATTTTTATTTTTATTTTTTTTGAGATGGAGTCCTGCTCTTGTCACCCAGGCTGGAGTACAGTGGCATCTTGGCTCACTGCAACCTCCGCCTCCCGAGTTCAAGCAATTCTCCTGCCTCGGCCTCCAGAGTAGCTGGGATTACAGGGCATCTGCCACCACACCCAGCTAATTTTTGTATTTTTAGTGGACACGGAGTTTCACCATGTTGGCCAGGCCGACCTTAGGTGATCTGCCCACCTCGGCCTCTCAGCGTGCTGGAATTACAGGCATGAGCAACTGTGCCCAGCCAGGCCTTTATAAAAAATTATAGATTCCAGGGGTACAGGTGCAGGTATTTTGCATGGATATATTGCCTAATGGTGAGGTTTGGGCTTCTAGTGTACCCATCACCTGAATGGGGAACACTGTACCTAATAGGTAATTTTTCAACTCTCACCTCCCCCCTTCTCCCCGACTTTTAAAGTCCCCAGTGTCTTCTCTCTGTATGTCCATGTATCCCCATTGTTTATCTCTCACTTAGAAGCAGGAACATGCAAGATTTGGTTTTCTGTTTCTGAGTTAATTAGTTTAGGATAATGACCTCCCCATTATTGTAAGTGAAATAACTCAGGGATGGAAAACCAAAAGCTGCATGTTCTCACTTCTAAGTTGGAGCTAAGCTATGAGTATGCAAAGGTTGTATATGGAGTTCTACAAAGGACTTCAGAGACTCAGAAGGCAGAGGTAGGGAGGGAGTCTGGGGATAAAAAGCTACATATTAGGGACAATGTACACAAATTGGGTGACAGGTGCACCAAAATCCCAGAATTCACCACTATATAATTTATCCATTTAACAAAAACCAGTTGTACCCCAAGTCTATGGAAATAAAAATAAATAAATAAGAGCATGACCTTGTCCTTGGGGAAAAAAATAATGGCCTCCAGTTCCATCACGTTGCTGCAAAAAACATGATTTCATTCTTTTTTATGACTGCGTAATATGCCACATTGTATATACACCATGTTGCTTTATCCAATTGTCCATTGGTGGACATTTAGATTGATTCCATCTCTGCTGTTGAGAATAGTGCTTTGGTAGATATATGAGTGTAGGTGTCTTTTTGTTTTTGTTTGTTTGGTTGGTTTTTGTTTTGAGACAGAGCCTAACTCTGTCTCCCAGGCTGGAGTGCAGTGGCATGATCTTTACTCACTGCAACCTCTGCCTCGCGGGTTCAAGTGATTTTTGTGCCTCAGCCTCCTGAGTAGCTGGGATTACAGGTGCCTGCCACCATGTCTGGCTTATTTTTGTATTTTTAGTAGAGATAGGGTTTCACCATGTTGGCCAGGCTAGTCTTGAACTCCTGACCTCAGGTGATCTGCCCACCTCAGCCTCCCAAAGTGCTGGGATTACAGGTGTGAGCCACCACACCCGGCCAGGTGTCTTTTTGATAGAATAACTTCTTTTCCTTTGGGTAGATATCCAGTATTGGAATTGCTGGGTTGAATGGTAGTTCTATTTTTAGATCTCTGAGAAATCTCCATACTGTGTTCCACAAAGGTTGTACTCATTTATATTCTCATCAACAGGGTAGAAATGTCCCCTTTTCTCCGTAACAATGCCAACTGTTGTACTTAGATTTTTGATAATAGCCATTCTGAATGGCGTGAGATGGTATCTCACTGGGGTATTAATTTGTGCTTCTCTGAGGATTAGTGATCCTGAGCGTTTACTCATGTTTTTGGGGGCACTTGTATGTCTTCTTTTGAGAAGTAAATCTGAAATAGAGAATATTTTTCTTCCTTCTTGCCGTGTGGGCTCTGCCATGCCTAGAATGGTGCTTGATATGTGTTAAGTGTCTCTTCTCATTCTTCTCATCAGGGAATGCATTCAGAGCTGCCAGTGGCCCTGGGCTCCTCCAGATGAAGAAGCTGGGGAGAATTAGGCCACGCAAAAACAGAGGCTGAGATGATAGGTGAAAGGAGAAATCTGTGACCATTCCTGGGAAAACTTCCTTTCTACGTCTTGTTTCCATGGGCCAATACATCCCTTTTCCTTGTTTAATCTAACTTGATTTGGAATCCTGCCATTTGTAATAAAAAGTTCTAATAATAATAAAGTTCGTGATGTCAGTCGGCAGATGCTGAGATGTGAGCGAGACAGAAGAGTCAAGAAAAGCAGGAGTATCGAGCAAGGTGGACTCGGTGACTCCCAGAAAACACAGGGGGACAGGTTTTGGAGATGATGATGATGATGATGATGAACTTAGTTTTGGGCAAGATTAGTTTGAGGATCTTTGCAATTTTCCATGTGGAGCTGTCCGTTTCTTGTTTGGAAACATGGGTAGAAAACTCTGGAGAAAGTTCAGGGATGAAGCCATAGATCTGAGAGTCAACTGAGCAGAGCTGCGGCTGAAGGCCAGGACACAGGAGGAGGAGCAGAGTGGAACTGGAAGGAGACCAAGGACTGAGCAAGGAAGAGGAGCAGGCGATATGGCCTCATGGGAGCAGAACAAGCAGAATCGGCATGTGTAAGGTGAGAGGAGTCACCAGGGGTAGTTCTAACAGCACATAGGGTGTTGATACACTCTTGGCCATGTGTGGTGGCTTACACCTGTAATCCCAGCACTTTGGGAGGCTGAGATGGGCGGATCATTTAAGGTCAGGAGTTGGAGACTAACCTGACCAACATAGTGAAACCCCATCTCTACTAAAAATATATATATATATAAATTAACTAGGCATGGTGGCACACACCTGTAATCTCAGGTACTCAGAAGGCTGGAGCAGGAGAATCGCTTGTACTTGGGAGATGGAGGTTGCAGTGAGGCAAAGATTGTGCCACCATACTCCAGCCTGGGTAACAGAGTGAGACTCCACTAAAAAAAAAAAAAAGCCTGGCACAGGTGGATTACTTGAGGTCAGGAGTTCAAAACCAGTCTGGCCAACATGGTGAAATCCTGCCTCTACTAAAAATACAAAACAATTAGCTAGGCATGATGGCAGATACCTGTAATCCCAGCTACTTAGGAGGCCGAGTCAGGAGAATCACTTGAACCTGGGAGGCAGAGGTTGCAGTGAGCCAAGATAGTGCCACTGCACTCCAGCCTGGACAACAGAGGGAGACTCCATCTCAAAAGAAAAAGGAGTGTGGTTGCACTCTTCATGCAGAGACACTGGGATGGATGAGAGCTTTGAAGAGGCATTGCATTTTACAAGTAGTTTATTGGTACCCCCTGAGAGAAGATTTCAGTTCAGCAGGAGCAAATCCCAGACTGCACAAGGTTGAGAAGGGTGGGAGATGAGAAGGGAGAGGGGAGGCAGAGAAAAGAGGAAAAGGTGTGGGAATTCCAGAGTTGTGATGGAATCAGATGACCTCTTGTTTTTCTTAAGAATAATTGTGACTTAAGCGCATTTGCATGTTGAAGAGAAGTCAAAAGACAGAAAAAAAAAATACATCAGATGAGTAATTATTGACAAAACAAGTTAGAAGAGGAAGTGATAAAAGAAAAAGGAAGTAGCTTCAAGGAGGGGAAAATATATTTCCTTATTTAAGACCAGAGGTCTACATATATCTGAGAAGTTTTAAAAGAGGAAAAAAAAAAAAAGAAAAAAGGGCAAGAGAAAATGACCATGATAAGTTAGAGAAAATATAATGTAGAAGGGTAAATGTTAGCTGAAATCCCATCAAATGATTCCCATCTCATTTTCCAAAGAACTTAAAATAGAACTAACATTTTGACCCAGGAATCTCATTATTGGGTATAAGCAGAAAAGAAAATATACCATTCTACCAAAAAGACATGTGCACGTGTATGCTCATCATGGCTCTTCACAACAGCATCTGTGATGGATTGGATAAAGAAAATGTGGCACGTACACACCATGGAATACTATGCAGCCATAAAAAAGAATTAAATCATGTCCTTTGCAGCAACATGGATGCAGCTGGAGGCCATAATTCCAGGCAAATGCAGGAACAGAAAACCAAATACCAGATGTTCTCACTTATAAGTGCGAGCTAAGCAGTGGGTACTCATGGACGTCAAGATGGCAACAGGCCAGGCACAGTGGTTCACGCCTGTAATCCCTAATTCCAGCACTTTGGGAGGCCAAGTTGGGCAGATCACTTGAGCCCAGTAGTTTGAGACCGGCCTTGGCAATATGTCAAAACCCCATCTCTACAAAATATACAAAAGTTAGCTGGGTGTGGTGTGTGCCTGTAGTCTAGGCTACTTGGGAGGCTGAGGTGGGAGGATTGCTTGAGCCTCGGAGGCAGAGGCTGAAGTGAGCCAAGTCTGTGGCACTGCACTCCAGCCTGGGCAACAGAGAGACCCTGTCTCAAAAAAAAATTTAAAAGATGGCAACAATAGACACTGGGGACTATTAGAGGCGGGAGGGAAGAAGAGGGTCAGAGATGAAAAACTAACCATTGGGTGCTGTGCTTACTAGCTGGGTGACAGGCTCAATCATACCCCAAATCTCAGCATCATGCAATACATCCACGTAAAAACCCTGCACATGTACCCCCTAAATCTAAAATACAAGTTGAAATTATTTTTAAGAAATGATTTTGATCTCCGGAAGGTAGGTGATAAAGTCATGGGCTGCCTGATGGAGGGTTAAGAAACTGAATGGAAAATATTTGGAACTTTTGTGAGAAATTTAGTTTATCATAATTTTGGAGAAGCCCTGAAGTTAGAAACATGAATTGGTAGTAGATCCAGTTGATTTTTTAACAGCTCAAGATAAGAAATGGCAAAAACTAAAGTCATGTTTTCCCAGTCTGATGGGAAGTCAAAGAACAAAGCAATCTATGGTACTGTGAGTGTTACTGAGTTAAGCGAGCACGTTGGTCTCGTTTCTCAGCCTGACATCAGCAACTCGTGGTATTCTGCAGATGCTGGGTAGCACAGTATCTGGCACAGAAAGGTCAGGCAATAAAGATTTATTTCATTGGATAAAAAAGGCATTCTTTAATTTTTATGATCGACTCTGTCATCCACATTCAGCTCTGACACATAGGAGTCACTTTTCTTTCTTTTCTACATTTGTTCTGTCAATCTGATTATTAAAAAAAAAAACAAAACAACAAGATGTTTTTGGAACCGTCCTTGTGGAGAGATAAGGTGGTGACAGCAATGGGAAAATGCAAAGTAGAAATTAAAAAGAAATACATGAATATATTTGCAGTAACATTTGAAGAAGGAACTGGGAATGTTTAGCGACTCTGTGTGTGTGTGTGTGTGTGTGTGTGTGTTTTCTTTCTAAGCACAAGTGCTGATGTTCTGAGATGAGGTAGTGCATTAATCATATACAGAAATGATTTATGAACCAAAAAAAAGAAAAAAAAGAAAGAGATGGTGGGCGAGGAGATCTGGGGATATATAGGGTGGCCAACTGTCTCAGTTTGCATGGGACAGAAGGGTTTCCTGGGATGTGGGACATTCTGTGCTAAAACAGAAAAGTTCCCAGAGATTCTGATTTCATTGGCCTGAGGCACAGCCTTGACTTCTCAGGTGCAGCCAAGATTCACAGACGCCGAGCAGAGCTTAGGAGACACAGCCTAGGTCAGTGGTTCTCAAACTGCAGTGCGCTTAAGAAAGGCCTGGAGGGCTTGGTAAACAGCTTCCTGGAGCCCATCTGAGTTTCTGACTCTGAATGATTTTTCACCCTGATATGTGGGGAGAAACATGGGCAATAATACTCAGTATTCATTCCTGTGTAAATTCAGTCGTTTCCGAACTCTTGGAGACTTTGTGGAAAATGGCACCCTGGAAAATACTCTGTGAATTAACATTTGTTTTATATTGGCAGACTAAAAATTGTTAACTCCACAAACTGTACATATGTCTAAATTGGGCTTCTTGGAAGAGTTCTAAACCTTCCAAGTAATTGATCTGAATCTAAGGGCATAAGCCTAGCTTTTATGACAACGTCTCGTACTATCCTACTGCCGTATTTTAAAATATAGAACTTTCGTTAGGACCTGAAAGAGTTGATTCTACGTCTACGGACCAGCTTTTTTGCAGTGTAATCCACAGAAAACTTCAAGAAGAACTGATTCTGTTTTCCTATCCTTCCCCCTTCTCCCAGCTGAGGAAGCACTGGTAAGAATCACCCCCTCTCACTGATGTTAAGTACCAGGGGAACCTTTGCATGTTTCAAAGGTCAAAGAAAACATAAAACAAAGGTGGCCTTATTAGCCTGCTTTGGTGCTGATCTGAATTAGAAGCTTAATAAAATGCGTAAACATAACAAGAACACTGTAGACAAAATCTAACAGAAAAGAGACACATATGTCAGAAACATAATTATCTCTAATTTGCAAATTCACATGGCATCCTAAGGGACTGGAATGAATGGAGGCTCCTCTTCAGTCTTCCTTAACACAAGCCAATGAATCCAACTTTATTGACTCAACAGTGGTAGTGGTAGATGAATGGGTAGGGGTAACAAGTGTATTCAAAACTTCTCTGGGGTATAGAATTTGCACAGAACAGTTGAAGAAGTATTGGTGGGAATAATACAGAAACACTGAACAGAAGGAAAGGTGGTGGGTCCCAGCATTCAGAGTTGATGGCTGTTTTTTTTTTTTTTTTTTTTTTGAGACTAAGTTTTACTCTTTTCCCCAGGCTGTAGTGCATGGCACCATCTCTGCTCACCACAACCTCCGCCTCCCAGGTTCAAGTGATTCTCCTGGCTCAGCCTCCTGTGTAGCTGGGATTACAGGCACCTGCCACCATACCCGGTTAATTTTGTATTTTTAGTAGAGACAGGTTTCGCCATGTTGGCCAGAATGGTCTCGATCTCTTAACCTCATGATCCACCTGCCTCGGACTCCTAAAGTGCTGGGATTATAGGCATGAGCCACCACGGCCGGCCGATGGCTACTGCTTTTCATTGCAGAATTCTAACAAAGATTGTGAATTACTTATAGATTCTTTCAAATTCTTGTTCCAAACCAGTGGGACTCAAGCTTGCCTGCACATTGAAATCACTGGTGGAGCTTTAAAAAAAGCTGGTACCTGGTCCATTCCCAGAGACTCTGATGAAATTGGCCTGGGGTGTAGCCTTGACTTCTTAGATACAGCCAAGATTGGCAGCCATGGAGCAGAGCTAAGAATTGCCTGGAGGGCTTGGTAAACACTTTCCTGGAGCCTATCCTCGAGCTTCTGGTTCTGTAGGTAAAGGTGGGGCAGGAGTTTCTTCATTTCTAACAAGCTCACTGATGCTGCTGCTGCTGCTCTAAGAACCATGCTTTGAGGACCCCTGGCGGAGGTGTGTCCTGTTACTGTGTCCTGAGGCAAGGCAACCAACCAGCTTTCCTCATGGCCCTCTCAAAGCAGAGAGACAGAGCTCCCTGGATGCTCTTCCGCATATGCTTGGAGGACAAGCTGTGCGTTTTATTTGCCAAACTTTCTGAAGCCTGCTGAAGTAGGGCAGCCACTTCTTTTCCGGTCTCAGAGTACAGGGACTTTATTCTTTGCTGTTCTGTTTTTTAATCTTTTTTTCTAGAAGCCATCTAATTTCCACTGTGGTGTCAGATAATCTTGAAGAACATGATGTCCTGGACATATATCAGCCAGCTGCCTGGAGTCCCTCATACCTACTGGCACTCTAACTATGGAGGGAAGCCTTCTCTCTCTCCACAGCCCCATTCTGATCTGTGGCCTCCCTCTGTGCTCTGTATCTGCTCTAATCTAATAAGCAAGACCCATGGGGCATTGGAATCCATCATGTGCAGAGAACTGTAGTGACCAAGGAAATGTTAATAGTAAGAACTCATAGCTACCACTTGTAGGACACTTGTTCTGCCAGAAACTGCACCAACACTTTATACACATCGTTTAATTTAATCCTATGTTAAGCTTGGAAGATGAGAATTATCATGCCCATTTTATAGATGAAGAAACGGAGTCTCAAAGACAGTGACTTGCCCAAAGCCTTGGAGCCATGAAGGGAGATGGGATGTGTAGCTGGGGTCTGGGTCACAAGTCCGTGTTTTTCCAACGTACCCTTCTGCCTCTCTGGCCATGGGTGGGATGGTGTTGGGGCAAGAATGCAGGACTCCAGCTGGCAAATGATGTGGCGCCCACTCCTAGATGCAGCTGATGGCGAGTGGGTTTGTCTAGATCACCAGAGCCCTTTCCTGCTCTGCCTTTCTAGAAGTCTCCCTGTGACTCACGCAGCTGAGCCTTCTTTCCCAGGACTCTGCCCTCCCTAGTGATGACACGGCATGTTCTGCACATCGGTTTCCAGGGAAAACCCTCTCCAGGAGGAACCAGGGCCAGTTCCTGTGGCGCCACTGGGCCAAGGTAGCTGGAGGTTGTGTCAACCTCTCGGAGAGCTCCTTGGTTACAGTTTATAACCTGGTTGTAAAGTATCCATTCTTGGGCGAAACTTGGCTTTCAGTTATCTGAGATGACAAAGGATGGCGAACTGGTCACTTTGAAAGCTGAGGGAGAGGTGGACAGAAATCAGGTCCGCTCCTGGTGGCTGCCTGCCCTTGCCCATCAGTTCCAGAGCAGCCGCTGTAGGGTGTGCCTGTTCAGGAGGAGATGGGTGATCTGCGAGCTTGCACCAAGCTGGGCGCAGCAGTCTGTAGCTCTCTCTTCTCCCAGGGGCAGTTGAGGTGGTTGTGCTAATGGGGTCCTTTCTTACGGATTTTTGTTATGATTATATGCTACCAATATCATGGGTTGTTGCTACTGACAATACATAGGATGATGTGTTACTTTCCTCTATGACGACTGTGTTTGACCTTGAATCAGGAAACTTATGTTGGATTTGGCCCTTTCATTCAAATGGGCCTCATTCCTCATCTATTACGTGGGAAGAAGGAGTGAGATGAACCCCTGACCTCATCCTCTGTGAGAATTCTACAAAAAACCCAAGAGCAAGCACACAAATAGGAGAAATGTGGGGGCACAGAGTTGCCTTAACAATATAGGCATTTTTGTTGTTGTTATTTATTTTTATACATTTATTTTATTTTTTCATTTTACTTTAAGTTCTGGGATACATGTGCAGAATATGCAAGTTCGTTACACAGGTATGCATGTACCATGGGGGTTTGCTGCACCTATCAACCTGTCATTGATGTTTTAAGCCCCTTATGTGTTAGGTATTTGTCCTAATGCTCTC
Organism: Sapajus apella; assembly: GCF_009761245.1. Taxonomy (NCBI): domain Eukaryota; kingdom Metazoa; phylum Chordata; class Mammalia; order Primates; family Cebidae; genus Sapajus; species Sapajus apella. Next base: position 15,281,218 of record NW_022436961.1, on the reverse strand, counting down.
TCTCCCCTTGCTCCCCAACCCCTGACAGGCCCCAGTGTGTGATGTTCCCCTCCCTGTATCCATGTATTCTCATTGTTCAATTCCCACTTATGAGTGAGAACATGCGGCGTTTGTTTTTCTGTTCCTGTGTTAGTTTGCTGAGAATGATGGCTTCCAGCTTCGTCCATGTCCCTGCAAAGGACGTGAACTCATTCTTTTTTGTGGTTGCATACATTTATTTTTAAAATCAACGTAAAATGCATATACTGTAAAATGTACTATTTTAACCGTCTTTAAGTGAACAGTTCAGTGGCATCAAGTGCTTTCACACCGTTGTACCACCATCGCCATCTGTCCAAAGAACTCTTTTCATCGATACAAATATTTTAACAGAGTTGGCATAGCACTAAAAATAACATCTCAAAAATCAATGATGTTTTGAATTGACAAACCTCCTTTGGAGGAATTTAAGGCATTTCACAAATGTTATCTTGTTTGCCCTCACAATGGCCTTAGATAGAAGCAGAGATCATAAGAGTGGGAAGATCAGACAGAAAGAAGGGGAAAGAGGAGAAAATGCAATTTTGCCAATTTGTAAATGACCCAGAGGGGCTTAATGAAACATCATGGGTCTCACAGGTATCCCATGGCTGATGATCTTAGAACATGGATGCTTGGTTATTAGTTCAATTTTCAGTTTTCCATGCAAGACTATGATGGCACTGGGTGATTGTAGCTTCAACCAGAGAGGGAAGGATATATATTAATGTTACAAGACAGCCATGCCTGTAACATTAAAAGGGGCTTGCCATGCCTTTCAGGAGGATTTTTCTGTGTGGATACATTGTTGGGATGGGTGTGTGAGTCTGGGAGTGGGGACTGGGGAGAAAAGGCATGTTTTGGCAGAGGCCAGACTGGAGTAGGTTATTCTCCCAGGTTCTGTCAGTTTCTGGGGCAGCTGCTAATAGGAGGATTTGTGTTGTAAGACCTGACTTGGTTGTAAGGCCAAGAGTAAAGTAGTAAAGTATTCAGCTGTGCAAAAGTTTTCATGGACTGGGAATTAAAGGTTCATAGCTCCAGGCTGTGTGTGTGTGTGTGTGTGTGTGTGAGAGAGAGAGAGGGAGAGAGAGAGAGAGGTATTGATCAGATATAAAAGAAAAAGTGTGATTTTTCCTGGATGTGAATGAGGAATCCAATGAAGAAATTAGAAATCAAAGTTGACAAATTGCATTCAGGTCAGACATAGTGACTCACGCCTGTAATCCCAGCACTTTGAAAAGCCAAGGAAGGCGGATTACTAAAGCCCAGGCATTCAAGACCAGCTTGGGCAACGCAGGGAGATCCCGTCCCTACAGAAAATAAGAAAAATTTGCTGGGCTTGGTGGCATGCACGCAGCTCCTTGGGAAGCTGCAGTGGGAGAAATGCTTGAGCCCGGGAGGTCCAGGCTGCAGTGAGCTGTGATTGCACCGCTGCACTCCAGCCTGGGTAACAGAGTGAGACTGCATCTCAAAGAAAAAAAAAGTATTTCAATTAGACTTAGTCTTTTTGTTACTGGAAAATTTTACAATAAATTTCTGGGAGCAAGAACATGTCACTGCTCCTGGTACAAGGTTTGAATTCCTAAGATCCAGGAACAAAGATGTATATAAACTTTGATTAGAATACAGAAATGAGCCCGAGAAACAGTCTGGCAATTAGAACCAAGCCGGTAGGGTACTGTCATTTATCCTGTAACATACTTTCCAAGTAAGTGGGGAGAAGGGCTGCTGTTTCTTGCTGAACAGAATATATAATTTATTGGTCTGGTGGTCTCCACTCAACCAGTTATATGTTTAATTGGTTTCTCACTGAGAACAAAAGGAAGCACACAATAAATGCTAGCTTCGTTGTCGTTGTTGTTACCTCTGCAGCTGGCTAAGCTCTGTTGAACTCACGAGAAGACCAAGAGTAGCTGGCTTCAGATCTCCTTCCTTCCTTTACTCACTCACTTTATTAAGGTCCCGCTTTGTTCCAGGCACTGTGCTAGGAGATGGTAGAAAGGGTTTCAGGCTTGGCCAAGAGTGGGTTTACAGACCAGCAGAAGGAGACAGACATATCAATGTATCCGTGCAACCAAACATCATTGATGCTGTGAAAGACACATACGCAGACAGTGTAACGAAGGGAGTGATTAGTTTGTTTGGATGGTGTATAAGGAAGCAGAGAAGGCTTCTGCAAGAGGTGATATGTAAGCTTTGTTTTTAAAATAGTGAGAATTTCCCTGGCAGGAGAAGTTTGGGAGGTTAGGTGAAATGCAGGGGATGGTGTATTTGTCACTGCTGATAAAGACATACCCGAGACTGTGTAATTCATAAAGAAAAAGAGGTTTAATGGAGACTCAGCACAGTTTTATGTGGCTGGAAAGGCCTCACAATCATGGGAGTAGGCAAAGGCATCCCTTACATGGTAGCAGACAAGAGGAAATGAGAGTCAAGGGAAAGGGGTTTCCCTTTATAAAACCATCAGATCTTGGGAGACTTAGTCACTACCATGAGAACAGTTTGGGGGAAATTGCCTCCATGATTCAATTATTCCCACCAGGTCCCTCCCACAACAGGTGGGGATTATGGGAGCTACAATTCAAGATCAGATTTGGGTGGGGACACCACCAAATCATATCAAATAGTGAACAACTGAAGTGAAGGCTCACACTCCCAAGAGGTTCTTTATGAAATGATTGCTGAATAGAATGGGGTCGCTGGCAAAATGTACTGCATGGGGGAAAGAGGGGCTCAGCTGGTCATGCATCCTCAGAAGAAAGGGGGCAGGTGGAATGAATAATGGTAAGAAGAAAAGTGGTGAAACAATAAATGAGAGTAGTTGGATGATAAAGGAGTACAGGAGAGAGGAAAGGTTAAGAAAAATCTATTAAACCCCCAAAGAAGAATTACAAAATACCCAGAGCTGAGCCAAATTATCAGCAGATAGGCCTTTCCAGTTCATGTTTTATTTTATTTTTATATTTTTTTCTGTGACATCAGAAATTCCTGCTAACCTTTTTACTTTAAGGCTAGAGATAACATGGCCTGTGTCAGGTAAAAATCCTCAACAGAACTGGGATGAAGATGATGCCATCTAGGTGGCACAGTCTCTAAGACTAGAAGCCACCATTCTTTTTGTGTCAGATCTAGCCTGGTACAAATGCCTGCTGAAGCTGCACCCCCAGAAAAGAGGGAACCCCTGGATGGCTCTAAGGGACAACAACCAGCTCATCCTCTGTCCTGTGCCTATAAACTCCCTCACCTCCATCTTAAGGGCTAGTCATGATCCCAGCTTCCAGGAAACCAGGAGGATCAAAAGTCGCAGTTAACAGAAAGACTACAGAATCTGGTTACCACTGAGAGACCAGCTGTCTTTTTTTGTTGTTTTTTGTTGTTGAGACAGAGTCTCACTCTGTTGCCCAGGCTGGAGTGCAGTGGTATGATCTCAGCACACTGCAACCTCTGCCTCTAGGGTTCAAGCAATTCTCTTGCCTTAGTTTCCTGAGTAGCTGGGACTATAGGCACTCACCACCATGCCCACACAATTTTTGCATTTTTAGTAGAGACCAGGTTTCACCACGTTGGCCAGGCTGGTCTCGAACTCCTGACCTCAGGTAATCCACCCACTTCAGCCTCCCAAATTGCTAGATTACAGGTGTGAACCACTGCACCCAACAGAGATGAGATATCTTAATTGTCAGTTTTCTCCTCTCTCGTCTTCTCAGGTCTATCACGACAGAATTTGTCCCAGAACATAAAACTACAGAACCACAGAGTTTCAGTGTGAGAAAAGAGACTAGGCATCTCCTAACTTAATGGTCTTCAAATAGTTTTGCTCTGTGGTTCAAAGCATTAAAAATAATTTGAGCATGTAACTTCAATTGCTGTACATTCATTTTTAAACAACACACTGTACTAATATACTTTGAGACATATACAAAAATTATATTTAAAAAGAAAAATAAATAAGTCATAATATTTTCTTCTGTGCCTTAATGGATCATCTTTATTCCTTTTAGGATACATGAATCTGTTTTGGGGACAACTTATCTAATTCAGCCTGATCTGCTAATCCCCTCTGTAGCTCTCATCCGAGAGAAAATTCAACCTTTCAGAATACGCAGAGGGATACCCAATCCAGTTTTGGAAACATCTAGGGGTTCCTTGATTACCATGCTCCGAATGGCCAAACTGGGGGGCTTTAATGCAGAATCACACCTGGACTTTGAGCCAGAAGTGAACACTTGGGTGCCCCACTTCTGGCTCTCCCTGGATCTCACTGCAATTTGAATGCCAGAGCTGTGAAGACTGCAACAAAGTCCTCCAACTGCCACAGTAAATATTATCATTGTCTCTGGTATGCAGAAAAGCAAGCAGAGCCACCTTTGCAGCTTCCAGGTGGCAGACACAGAAATGAGAGCAGGATGGGAGGGGCCAGGAGGGTGTCTGGGAAAAAAAGAGATCAATAAGACCTCACTAGTGAGCAGTATTTACTGTAAACAGCCCAAGGTGGTTGGGGTGGGGGGGAACTGTCAACACAGAGCAGTTCTTTCTCAGGGACTGTGGGAGCAGCTGTTCTAAAAGGAAGGATGGGCATGGCAGCCACAGTGGGACCAGCAATGAGACTCTGGGCACGGGGAAGTCACTGAGTGTTAATGTGGCCCAGCAGCCAGTGCCACAGCACAAGAGCCCCTGCCACATTTTGCAAGCACATTTCATGATCCTGTATTGCCACAATGTGTCATTACTTTGAGACCATGGAGTACTTTCTCAGTTCCTCAGCAGAGAGGATTTTTCCAACACATACAAACGCTAGTGGTGGAGCTGATTTATGGCCAAGAATTCTCAACTGACAAAGAGCTCAGTAAGCCCTGGGTAGGATAAAAAATGCAGGTGTGTCTTGCTCTAAAACATCTAAGATAAAAAAACTGGTTGGAAGTGCCTCTCCATCCAGCTTTTGGCTAAAGCAGTTAAAGGAGGCTCTCTTTCAACAATTAGCTGGTGTAGGATGGAAGAGCTTTCCTGCAGTTAGGGAAAAACCTCACTCTCCCTCTTTCCCAGTTCTACCTGCTTTTGAGTGACAGACTAACCTGAGTCCTGAAGCCAGATTTAGAATTACTGAGGCTTTGAATTTGAGCTCTTCTTGTTCCATACTAAAAGAGCGATATTCCTTTTGAGGTGAATGAGTTCCCCATATTGGAAGCTGCTCTGGGTTTGGGGTAGACTCTGCAGGGTCCAAGGGAAGAGGACTGAACGCAAAGGGAAAACAACTTGGGTTGTAGTTGTGGGGAAAGGGGTGAGACTCTGGTAATTTTTTTTTTAACTTGCCAAGAAAGCTTTTCCTAATTCACCAACTCCAGAAGCCTGCCTGCTTCCATGGTCACAGGGGTAGGTATGTATTCAGGTATGACCAATCCTTCTGTCCTGACATTAGTGATTGACCCAAGGGGCAAACTGGGTCTTGCCAAGTTCTGACTACATATAAAGTAAACATTCATGGTTGCTATACAGGAGGCTGTGAATTTGGGGCTCTCAGACACCATGTTATTGCCTGACATGGGGAGACTTGGAATGAAGCCAAGAGACAGGTGGCAGGGATAAAAGATAAATGCAGGCAGGTATGAAGATGCATGGTGACGGAGTCCTGGGAGTGTGGAGTCGACCACAACTTCTCGCTCTCCCCCCACCCCATGTGAAATTCATCAGCAAGGCCTTTCATCTCCACCTTTGAAAGAGAACCAAATTCTGACGATGTGATGACATCTCACCAGCCCCACTTTGGCAATCTTAAGTCCAGAGAGTAGAGAGTCTCTCCTGGAAAACAACAGCAGTGTTTTACCTGGCCTCCCCGCTCTGTTCTTTGCTTCCACCTAGGCTATTTCCCATACAGCAAAGAGGTCATTTGGTTGTTGTCTGCTTGGCCAGAGAGCTTTGAAACAGTCATTATATGCTGTCACCCGTCTGCTCAAACTCTCCAAAGGATATCCATCTCACTCAGAGTAAAAGCCAATGCCTTACGGTAGTTCACCACTCTTTGCAACCTGCTGTTCACCTCTGCTCATGGTCCTTCCCACTGTTCCTTGAACAGAACATGCACGTTCCCGGCTTCATGTCTTTGTATTGACTGTTCTATCTGCCTGCAAGCTGGCAGGGCTTACCCCTCACCCGCTGCAGGCTTTTATTCAATGTCAACTTAGTGGTAAGGCCTTCCCTGACTCCACCACACCCCTTCTCTCCACTCACGCAATTCTCTATATCCCCTCTGTAGCTCTCATCCAAGAGAAAATTCAACCTTTCAAAATACGTAGAGGGATACCCAATCCAGTTTTGGAAACATCTAGGGGTTCCTTGATTACCATGCTCCGAATGGCCAAACTGGGGGGCTTTAATGCAGAATCACACCTGATTTTTTGGAATTTTTGTGCAATATATATTTATATACATATATATTTTTTTGTTTGTTGTTGATGTCATAATTTTCATCACTGTGTAGCCGAGACCTGAAATGCTCAACTGAAACACTGAGTGGCCCCTGAAACCTAGTGAGTGCCATGAGTTGCAATCCTGGCATTCCAGGTGCTGGTCCCAGCTGTTCTTCTCTTTATTCTGCTGATTACAACAGAGGCCTTCCCAGCTACCAGAACCTATTAATTCCCTCTTTTGCATAGGCTAGTTTGAGTTGTGTAAGATTACTGCCATTTTTAAACCTGGAAATTTGGGGGCAGATCTGTAAAATGTCTAAAGATGAAATACATTGTTTCCCCCACCTAAGCTTTTGATGCTGGTTCAAACTATGGACTTTCAAGATGCCAGTAGCTGAACCAAACACAAATGTAGAGATTATTAATATTTTTCATATTGTCTCTTGTTAAATTGTGTGCTCTTAAATTTTTTGTTACATTCTTAAGCCTGAGTTTTAGTATGTCTGTATATCTTAGATTCAGCATTCTCCTGCAGGAATATCTCTCTGAAATCAACCCGAATTCAGGGAGTACATGGGGTTCAATTTAGATAACTGCTTACAGTCAACTTTTTAGCTGGGTAACTCATAAAATGAGAAGTACTGTAGTGTTAACACCTCACTTCCTCATCATCTGGATGGTGTAGGGCTGAAGTGGAATGACTGGCAAGGAAACATCTGGAATCAACTATTTTGTAGCAGTAATCATGTATCCTCACCCAGTTCTGCGTGGAAGCTTCCTCTAGGCTGCAGGCCACTGGTATTCCACCATTGCTATGCCTTACAATCACCTGGGTAGAGTTGAAAACTCCTTATATCCAGGCCACATCCTGGACCAACTAAATCAGATCCCCGGGGCTGGAAAAACATCAGTGAGAACAACAGCAGGTAGCCCTGATTATATGCTGTATGTCAGGTTCCAAACTATGTGCTTTATATAAATGATCTCATTTAACCCTAACAATTATTCTATAAGGTGATACTCTTACTATCTCACCTAAACAGAAGAGGAACAGAAGAGGTGCACAGAGTTTGATTTTTCAAGGCTTTTTTCAGGGAGCCAGTGAAGAGAACCAGTTACTGATCTGACAATCTGATTTCAGAGGCGAAACTCTTTCATAATTTACTTTTTATTTAAAACATGAAACATATATTATTTATTTTACTTTTTTTTGAGACAGAGTTTTGCTCTGTTGCCTAGACTGGAGTGCAGTGGTGCAATCTTGGCTCACTGCAACCTCCACCTCCCAGGTTCAAGAGATTCTCATGCCTCAGCCTCCCGACTAACTGGGATTACAGGTGTACATCATCCTGCCTGGCTAATTTTTGTATTTTTGGTAGAGACAGGGTTTCACCATTTTGGCCAGGCTGTTCTCAAACTCCTGAGCTCAAGTGACCCACCTGCCTCGGCCTCCCAAAGTGCTGGGGTTACAGGGATGAGCCACCGTGCCCGGCTGAAATATACGTAATTTAAAGAGTCAAATAGTTCTCCAAAGCTCATTACCAAAAATATCAGTCTATCAGTCCCCTTCTTATGCCCCAGCTGGTCTATTCCCTCAGCCTCAAGGTGATCACTTAATTATTTTAGCTGTCGATACCTATGTCTCTATTATTGCTTACAATGTGACTTTTGCTTTTTTCACTTGAAGCCTTGGGTCTTACCTTCCCATATGGAAAATACTTCACTTCTTCTGACACACTTTTGATTATATCAGAGTGGATTATGTTATTTGGACTGTGTAAGTGCTGTTTATTGTATAAATAGCTGAGCCATGCAATATGTTCGCCACATGAGTATTTTTTCTTTTTTTAAGCAACTCTACTCTTGTTACCAAGTTGTTGAATCTGTTATCTGAGAGTACTAATGATTGTTGGGTTTTTTTTTTGTTTGTTTTCATTGGTGAGGTGAGGTATAATCTCATGTTCTCGCATAGTTCTGTTTACTTAGAGTTGCTTTTTCATTTGTCTTTTCTGGAATCTGCCTCAGATGTTCTGTGATCTTTGGCTGTTTACTTGTGGGTGTCAGAGAGGTACAAAAAGCAGACTGGAAACTACATAAGTGGGGAGAGGGAGGTTGTCTCTGCTGGCTTCACTGGCATTTCCTCAGGAAATTCTAGCATTGCTATCTTTGAGTCTCCTCTCAGCCTGATAACTTTCCCCAAGAGAATCATCTTCCATCTCCTGGCTAGATTGGGTCACCCTGGGTTCCAGCATTCTAGTAGAGTGGAAGAGGAAGAGTGGGGATATTTCTGTTAATTCTCCTGTTTTCAACCAAGTACTCTTACCCTTAGCTAGGTCTGGTGTTCCACGGTTTATGGATGATCTGTTTGGTCCTTCCTAGAGAATGAGCCTCCAATTTTCTGCAGTGGACAGACAGAGAAGGGACACTTAACTATCATTGCAGAGTTGGAAATGGGGTCGGTGCATCTAAATGTTTTGAAAAAAGACTTTTCACCAACTGTCTTCTTTTAAGCTCCTAGTTTACCCTTCCTTCCAAAGGTCCCCATGCTGTCTATTCCAGAGGCTTTTCAAGGGTCTGGATGTAAACTGAATTGCATCTCAGCTTTTCCCATTGGCTGACTTAGAATGCATCTGTTTAGAATGTACTCTGCCAGTGATCATTGGTGCTACTGCTTTAAAAAAAAAAATCATGCACATGGGCCAGGCACAGTGGGTCACACCTGTAATCCCAGCACTTTGGGAGGCCAAGGCAGGTAGATCAAGAGGTCAGGTGTTCCAGACCAGCCTGGCCAGCATAGTAAAACCCCATCGCTACTAAAAATACGAAAATTAGCCAGGTGTGGTGGTGCGTGCCTGTAATCCCAGCTACTCGGGAGGCTGAGGCAGGAGAATTGCTTGAACCTGGGAGGCAGAGGTTGCAGTGAGCAAAGATTGTGCCGCTGCACTCCAACCTGGGTGACACAGTGAGACTCTGTCTCAAAAAAACAAAAATTATGGACATGTATGTGTATTACACACGTGTATCTGTTATATGACCTTGTGTCCCAATGTCTTTGTCCTAGTGACTTCATGCCCTTACTGAAACCTTCTACCTTTATTTTACTGGGGATACAGATAGGAGTGGAGCAAAATGAGTGTGTTCAACCCATCATCGTTAATGGAGGAATCAGAGCACCCCATCACCATGTCCATTAAAATGATGGAAAATTGACTGTCTGCCTGCTAGTGAATCTGTATAAGCACTTCCACAAGCCTGCTTCACTTGCTTCTCACAGCCATTTTTGATAGGTCAGGAGGCCTTTATGTGCCCATAGGGCACAGAAATAATAGGGCGCTTTGCCAAGACCTTGATGTCTAACCCAGTGCCATTTCCACGTGTTCAGATTGTGTTCTGGGCTATTGCACGGACAACACCTGAAATGAGGAAGAATGATGTGCCTGGGCCCACCAGAGACTGTAGGAAACCTCAATTCTGTTTATCACCTTGATTCAAATTTCACGTTCACGGCCTGCGTCTACAAAGAAGAGAAACAGAAGAGGGAAGCCTGGCGTAAAACTCTTTTTATTTCATTTTTGTCTGTCTTTATCTGCTCCAACTGTGAGGCCTGCTTACCATAGGAGCAGATCAATGCAGAGATGAACACATTTGTAGCACCTACAAAGGGTGAGAAAAGACAGGGTATTCCCAGGCACTGGAAGAATGAGGAAAACAGTGACCTTTGTTCCCAGGCTGGAGAAAAATGCTGTATCTAAACTGACATCGACCAGCTGGATGGCATTTAGAAGCCAAATGAACTGCAGCTCGTTAAGTGGTGAGGTCAGGGGTTCAGCTAATTGTGGAACCATGGGCACTCCCCGCTGACCCAGAAATCCTTGTAATCTATGGCGTAGGGACATACATTGTGAAGGTGATTTTTACAGCTCATCTTTGAAAATAGAAAGACGTGAGAAGCTCTGGCTGGTCCACATACTGATAGTAGTATTGCGTGGTGGCTTAGAAACATTAGCAAAATATAACTTTCTGGCCTAAATAATAAAAAAGAGATAGAATGATGAAAAGAAATCAAAAGAAATACAATGAATGAACCAGGCTTGATAAGGTACATGCAGAAAACAACCTTATTTTCTCTCTCTCTCTGATGCATTAGAATCCATTTTGTCGTTTTGTTCATTCTGCAATGTTGGATGAAAAATCAGGCAAATCAAATTACTTTGTCGCTATTGGTAATGAAAAGTCTTTTAGGTTCTTTAAAACCCAAGATGAATTTCCTTCTGGAAATTAAGCATTTCAATAAATAAAATGGCCAAGCTAATGTAGGCATCAAAACAGAAAGCTTTATCTAAAGCCAAAGTTCTTTTCCTCTTCTGTTATGTGCCTGCCTCAGGCTCAAGATCTGAGACTGGAGTTTTCTTCCTCCTCCTGCTGCTTCCAGACATTGATTCTGGCTTCTCTGGGGTTGGAGCTAAGGGGAAGGGGGAATGGGAGGGGGCCAGAAGGTCCTTGTTGGTGGGCACAGCTGTCATGAGACATGGATCAGACACAGGATGTAGAGATGACCACTTCTACATCTCTCGCTTCCAGGACCTTTCTGATTGTGGATCTCCTGATGCAGGCAGTGCCATCCTCTGGGTGAGCAGCTTGATGAAGATTCATCTCTCCATCTTGGGACCTCTGTGTGTCAGTCCCTCTGTTGGGTCATGTGTCTTCCAGGAAGCCATCTGTGCTGGCAGGATCCTGCATGGCCTGCTGTGTGGCTCATAAGTGACTCTTCTCCATCCATAGCAGTCCCACCCTTCTCTCACTGGGTTCTTCTAGCTCAGGCCAGTGTTCACAGCCTCTGCTGTTAGTTTTCCCCAGAAAGAAATCAGGTGCCAATGTCTGCACTCTGCACAGTTTTGGGAAGATGCAAATCAAGTTAAAAACGGTTACCCTCTCCCCTCTGTTCCTGGCAGCACTTTACATAGCCTGGTGGGAGAGGAAAAATGGGAAAAGGTCCCCTCTCCTCCTTTGTGGGCATGGGAGGAGGCTTATCCTGATGACCTCTCTTTGGGCATCTTCAGTGTCCCCTGCTGTGCATGTAGGTAGGTGATAGCATTTGACTCTTTTTTTTTTTCTTTTTTAACCGCTTTGATGCATTTTGAGTCTGGCATTAGCCTGGCTCCTGGTGGTTTGCTACTGGCCTTTGGGAGCCACAGTAGAATGAAAAACATTCCCCAAACATTACAGGTCTTAATCCCCACAACCTGTGAATGTTACTTTATATGGCAAAAGGTGTGGTTAAACTGAGCAGCTCTCACTGGTAACCTGAGTTCTTTCCCTACTTTGTATTGGTCACAAGGAAAGAATACTCTGGCCAGAAAAGGAGGAGGGAGCTCTTGCTTCCAAGATACCTCCTATTCCCGGAGCTGTGGGAAGCTGGGGGATTTTAAGGCATTAGCTACGGCTTTGGGAGGTTTGTAAGTATGTGCAGGTGCAAATCCTAAACATGCCTCTTCATACAAAGCATGTTCAGAAAATGGTGGTTATTTTCTTCTATGGATGAGTATTTAGTATTATAATGATATGTTAGTGACCTAAAGGCAACAAGGAGTTGCTGGTTCTGGTTTGTTCTGGGTTTGAGCAGGCTTTATCTTCCTCTGATAACTGGTGAAGTGTTCTGAAACTGCTAGGCCATCAGGAGTCCTTTCAAGCTAGCATACCAAGAAACCCAGAGAATAAAAGAAGCTGTTTAAGAAATGATATATGTGGATCATCTGAGGTCAGGAGTTCGAGACCGACCTGGGCAGCATAGGGAAGCATCATCTCTACTAAAAATACAAAAATTACCTCCTACTGTCTAGTTTGGGCGGCAGAGTAAAAAAAAAATAATATTGCACTTTCTCAGCTATCTACTGCTGAGAAATAGTGAGCAGCAGAAAATAATGAGCTCTTTCAGGTGTTTCTCCAGGGCTGCCCCAGTAATAGATCTTGAGATGAGATTATCCTGGATTATCCTTGGTGGGTTCTTAATGAAATCATAAGTATCCCTATAGCAGGGAGGCAGAGGGAGAGCTGATGCACAGATGAGGAAGCAAGGTGCACAACGGCAGAGATGAAAGTGCTGCAATCGCATTTCGCTGGCAGCACCTGACACCGGGAGAGGCGAGGAACCGATTCTCCTCCGGAGCCTCCCGAGGCAGCATGGCCCTGCAGACACCTTGATTTCATCTCAGGGATACCGATTTGGGACTTCGGGATGCCAGAACTGGGAAAGAATAAATTTTTATTGATTTGAGCCACCTAGTTTGGGGTAATTTGTTACAGCAACCACAGAAAATTAATACAGGAATCTTAGCCAAAACTGAGGTGGAAAGAATCCCATTTTAAATCCTGTTTTTATTCGTTTTTTTTTTTTTTTTTTTTTTTTTTTTGAGACAGGGTCTTGCTTTGTTGCCCAGGCTGGTCTTGAACTCCCAGGCTTAAGCAATCCTCCTTCCTGAGCCTCCTGTAGTGCTAAGATTACACCATGAGCCACTGCACCTGGTCTTAAATCCTGTTATAAAAGAAATAATTTAAGAAATTATTTCAATGCCTCTGAAAAGGACTGGTTATCTGTCTTGCATGCTGTTATTCACATTTTTTTTTTTTTTTTTTTTTTTTTGAGATGGAGTCTTGCTCTGTTTCCCAGGCTGGAGTGCAGTGGTGCAATCTCAGCTCAAGGCAACTCTACCTCCCAGGTTCAAGTGATTCCTCTGCCTCAGCCTCTTGAGTAGCTGGGACTACAGGCGTGAGCCACCATGCCCAGTTAATTTTTGTAATTTTAGTAGAGATATGGTTTCAGCATATTGATCAGGCTGGTCTTGAACTCCTGACCTCGAACTCCACCCACTTCGGCCTCCCAAAGTGCTGGGATTACAGGAGAGAGCCACCACACCCAACTTGCATGTTATTCTTTTTAATTTTTATTTTTTATGTATACATAGTAGGTGTATATATCTATGGGTTACATGAGATATTTTGATACAGGCATGCAATGTGTAATAATCACATCAGGATAAGTGGGGTTTCCATCACCTCAAGTATTCATCATTTCTTTATGTTATGAGCATTCCAATTGTATTCTCTCAGTTAATTCAAAATATACAACAAATTACTGCTGACTGTAGTTGCCCTCTTGTTCTATCAAATCCTAGAACTTATTCATTGTATCTAACTTTATTTTTGTACCTAACTTTATTTTTGTACCCATTAACCATTACTATTTCCCTGTCTTCCACTACCTGACCCAGCCTCTGGTAGCCACCATTCTACTCTCTAAGTGTTGATATGTTTGAGGGGCATGATTTGATCGGCGGTATCTCTGCGTTTGTTGTTGTCTCCGCCTAACAGTGGGGCCTTATTGTAGGTACTTAGTAACTTTTTGGCCCAAGTCTTTCATTGACATTGTCTCTGTAGACAGAAATTTCTTGAAACTCCCATTCTCATGCGGACTTCTTGATCAATTATGCTTGAAATTACACTATCTATCTATGTGTTCGTTTCTTTCCTGGAGAAATTAAATATTAATTTTTTCCACAGGGAAGCTCCTAAAGAGAGCATGGAACAACTTGCCTTGTGCACTCCCAGCAGAAAGAAGAGGATTCCCCTGTTATGGATAAGAGATAAGAGATGTGATTGACACCTCTGATGCTGAGCTGGCTCCCAGTTCTGGCGTCCTGACTGTTGACTCATAGAAACTTAGGGGTGTACTAGAACTTGAGGTTTCTTAATCCGAACCCTAGAGTTTGCAAGTGAGGCCCCTGAAACCTATGGACTTTGCTGGTTGAGGACACAGTGAGCGCAGAGTCACTTCCAGGGTCATGCAGGCTACCTTCAGCCACTTGGTGGTCACACATTTCTTCTCCCTGCGCTTGCTTCTCCATCTCTCTCTCTGTTTTTCTCTCTCTCTCTCTTTTTTTTTTTCTGAGACAGAGTTTTGCTCTTGTTGCCCAGGCTGGAGTGCAATGGTGCGATCTCGGCTCACTGCAACCTCTGCCTCCAGGGTTCAAGTGATTTTCCTTGCCTCAGCCCCCTGAGTAGCTAGGATTATAGGCAACCACCACCACACCCAGCTAATTTTTTGTATTTTTAGTAGAGAATGTTGGCCAGGCTGATCTTGAACTCCTGACCTCATGTAATCCACCTGCCTTGGCCTCCCAAAGTGCTGGAATTACAGGCATGAGCCACTATGCCCAGCCTCATTTCTTCATCTCTAAAAAGGAAAGGAAGGCAGGGGTAGGAAACGTCCCTGTTTGCTCATCCAGCAAACAATTGTTAGGCAGCAACCCCTTGCCAGGCCTCCGACTAGGTGCCAGAGTTAGGAGCACAAATCTAACAGTTTCTGTCTGATGGAACTCAGTCTGGTAAGCGACATACTTCCCTCAGACCCCCCCTTTCAAGTTAACACTTACATGGAAGTCCACAGTCTATACCGGATAAAAGCAGAAGAGCTGTGGTTGCAGCAGATGTTGGGGAAGGGAGGTGGAGACCGGCTAATTTGGTGCCCCATGAACTTGGTACTTCCTCCTCTCCTGGCTGTTCCCAGGGCCTCAGGAACTCTTAAGACTCAATGGTATCTCAGCTGCAAAAATGCAATGTAGAGCCCAGCCCACCATGGGGACTATGAGGCCTGGCTCTGGGGATGCGCAATTTAGTTTCTGATTGCCGCTGCTGCCTCTAAGCTTTGAGCTATCATTCAAATTGTTTAATTCCTCCATGTCTCAATATTGTCATCCATAAAATGAGAATTACGCCTAATTCTAATAGCATCTAATTCCTTGATTGTTGAAGAGTAAATGAATTCACTCATATATAACACAAATAGCCGGACACAGAGTAAGCACTCAAGAAATGTCAGGTAATACCGTCCACATGTTTGTGAATTGCCTTTCAGCTCTCTCCAATCCAACATAGTTGTCCTCATTCTTCAATCAGGGGATGATAGCAATGGAACAGACTTCAAAGTTTAGGAAAATTCCACTTGACTTCAAAGTACTTTGATGATGGATCATATGATGCTTGCCTTCTAATGGTCAGGACTGAACTTCAACAAGCTCTGGACACTGACTGAGGCCAAACCCCGTCAAGGGGAATAGAAGGGAAGCCATCTGGGACTTCATCTCACTCTGACATCTCTTTGCAAGTTAACAACCAGGGAGTCAGAGGGAAATTACTTTTATCAGAGGGTTATGGCTTTGCCACTAGAAAGGGAACCTTTCCTATTTGCTGAGCCCTTAGCACAGATCCAGCAATAACATGAATGACAAAGGCTAGAAATAACACAAAGCAAACTGGAGAGAAACTTTAACTTTGGAGATGGGCTAGGAGTTGGAGGAGAGGATGGAAAGGAACAGGAAGAGAGGCAGCTTTGGACCAAGTGTCAGTGATGGAAGGGGAGGAAAGGAAGAAGGCTGAATGGTCTTCTCATTAAGGACAGCTCATCCTCTAGACTTGTTGCCCAGGGACTTGGGGCCTGCATTCTGAACAGCGGCGAACAGATGGAGCCTGAAGGGCCTGTGGATGATCTTGGGAAAGATGCAGCTGGTGGTGGAGGACACCCAGGAGGCAGTGACCACCTGTGCTCTGGCACCTGTGCTCCCGCACCTGTGCTCCCCACCTGGCCTGCGTGCATTTACTCAGCCCACCTATAGCATCTACAAAAGCTCCAGGGGCTCCAGGTGAAGTTCCCAAGGAAGGCTGACATCAGACCCAAGGAAAGAGTGCTTCCCTCCGGGTTCCCATTCTAACCAACAATGCAGCCTGTGGCCGGTGTCCCTGAGTTGCAGAAACCACAAGGACAGTGAGACCAGGTTGAGTGCTCCTGGCCCTTGCCCAGATGCCCTTGCATTTGTATGTTCTACACCACCTGTGAGCCCAGCCAGTGGGAGGAAAAGGAGAAGGAAGGTGAGCAGATTGGTTCTAACTTTCCACCCTGCTGGAAAATAATCCAGTCCCTTCTGGAGGAATGCCACTTTCGTAGATAAAAGAAGAAAGTGGAAATAATAGTCAGAGCTGAACTAACAAGAAGGAAGGTCAGCCCAAAGTGTATTGGATGTCTACAATATGCCAGACATTGGATCTGACAATTTCCACTCACTCTAGTTTATTCTCAAAGATGAGGCCCCGGCCGGACACAGTGGCTCATGCCTGTATTAAATAGAGTCTATTTAGTACACACTTATTGCACGTGTGTACTTTTTCAAAAAGGTATGTTTACAAGCTGAGAGCTGAAATAATAGGTCAGAGTGTCGCCTCATTCTACCACAGCTGGGAACATGTGTGCTGGTGACACACATGCTTTGCGGCTCTGCACATGTCCACAAATGACCGTGAAAGTATCCTAGGTATTGATTTGGGAGTCACAAATAAATGTTAGCAAGTAGGCAAGATCACAAACACAGAATTAAGAGGATCAGCTGTATAAACTCATTTAATCGTTACTATAGTTCATGAAGTAGGTGTTATCCTTGCCCTTCCTTTATCCTGATAAGTATCAAGAACTCTGAATGAGTTCCAGAATCCTGAATATGTTATAAAAACATTTATTAGTAGATTCCAAAAATGTCACTGTCATTTTAATAGATGAAAGAATGAAGGTATAGAGAGGTCAGCAACTTGGCCAAGGTCACATAGCACATAAGTGGTAGAGTTGGGATTTAAGCCTGGTGTACATGGCTGAAAGTTAACCCTATAACCATGCTGCCCTTGAGTGATTGCAAATTGCGGACTGCACAGCTGACCATGCCCAGAACCTGCCCATCAAAGTGACACTGTTGGAATTAAAAAGGAAAGGAGCCAGTTGCAGTGGCTCACGCCTGTAATCCCAGAACTTTGGGAGGCCCAGGCAGGTGGACCACCTGAGGTCAGGAGTTCGAGACCAACCAGGCCAACATGGTGAAACCCCATCTCTACTAAAAATACAAGAAAAAAAATTAGCCGGATGGGGTGGCATGCACCTGTAGTCCTAGCTACTTGGGAGACTGAGGCACGAAAATCACGTGAAGCCAGGAAGTGGAGGTTGCAGTGAGCCGATATTGCACCACTCCACTCCAGCCTAGGCGCTGCCTAAAATTCAGTGCCATCTTGAATCAAAATTACACATCAAAAATGTTTATTTGTGAAATTAGTAGCATTCAGAGTTCTTCAGACTTTTCTTTTTAAGGTTTTGTTTTCTTAATAGGTTGGGAAGAGGAAATGGGTCAAATAAAAATTATTGGAAATTCAATTAACAAGTAGAAAGGGTATTTTTTTTTTTTAAAAAAACGACTTGCTTCAAGATGTCTATGATACCAAAAGCTGGCTGGGAGTGGTGGCTCATGCCTGTAATCCCAGCACTTTGGGAGGCTGAGGTGGGTGGATCACCTTAGGTCAGGAGTTCAAGACCAACCTGGCCAATATGGTGAAACCCTGTTTCTTAAAAATACAAAAATTAGCTGGGCATGGTGGCAGGTGCCTGTAATCCCAGCTACTGAGTAGGCTGAGGCAGAAATCACTTGAATCCGGGAGGCAGAGGTTGCAGTGAGCCAAGATCATGCTATTGTACTCCAGCTTGGCGAAACTCTGTTTTAAAAAAATCAGAGTTTGGTATTATATAATTTTTTAAAAAATTATATAATACCAAAAGTTAAAGAAACTTTGGCTTACTCAAAGATCTGATTTCTCTCTGAAGGGTGGGTTCTTACCTAGCTCAAACTCATAAAACTCTCAGCCAACAAAGAAACAGGAGGTTCTTATCCTTTCTCTGTTTTATTAACTTCTCCAATATCTGACTTTTAAAGAAAAAATATTACAGGTTCACTTGAGAACAATGGAGAAACTAGGTTAGCCTGTTCATGTTACTTTTAGAAATCTGAGCACTTAAAAATAATGACTAACTAGAAGATTGTTACAGCAGTGTGTGCAGTTGTCAAAATCCACTCAGATACTTGTGATTTGTATACTACCCTGTTAATAAATTATAGTTTGATATGAAATACACGGAAAAAGTTTTTAAAAATGTATGAGTGCGTTTGCATAATTCTATTCCTTACTTTCTCTTTTTTTTTTCTGAGTTATCATAGAAGACAAGGTCTGTGTGTGCACCAACTTTTTTTTTTCTGATTTTGTTCTCACTTGTTTAGTCCTGTGCAGAAGTCAAAGGAGGCATGGCCAGAGGGCTGCTGAAATATTCACCAGCTTATTGTTACCTCTGGGAAGAAGGGATGGGCATGGACTTGCTACGCCTTTTGCTGTGTTTCTCTGGAAAAAAAAAAAAAAAAGGGAATGCACTATCATGGTTTCAAAGAAACAGTTGCGTACCACATCAAAGGCCCTCACTGTGAAACCAACTACCATCCAAGGTTCCAGGCATCTCAGTGGTAATGGAGCCCGAGCAAAGGGCAATGTGGCCCTGCAAGATTTTCCATCTGGGCAGCAGTCCACCACTCTCATCTTCCTCTATTATACTAGTTCATCATCCTTGAGTCTGGAAGATGAATGGATGAAGGAGTGCCTTACAATCATCTGTGATTGGAAACTGAGCCTGGACACTCTGATCTATGGTCCTGGCTGGAGCTCTCTTTTCACAGACATCCCTCTTTAGCAACAGTTGCTTTGGGGATTACAAAATGGAGCAGGATGGGCTTGGTGATGTGCGCCTGTAATCCCAGCTACTTGAGAGGCTGAGGCTGGAGGATTGCTTGAGGCCAGGAGATCCAGGCTGTAATGCACTATGATTGTGCCTATAAATAGCCACTGCACTCTATCCTGGGTGACACAGTGAGAGCTCATTTCTAAAATAATTTTCTACAACTAGTAAAAACAAAAGAGAACAGGTTGCTTTTCAAGTACAAAGGACCCCTAGGTGGCTTGCTCATGGGATAAGAAGTTGATGTTTATTTGTCTAGCCTTCCTTAACCTGCTTCCCCAGAGAGGAAGCACGCACAGTGGGAGGTACCAACCAGGACTCGCTGAGCTCTGTGGGTTTTGTAATGGGGGAACATACACCCCAACCAGCTGCTCCTGATCTGAATGCTTTTCTTGGGCTAAGATATTTGTTCTGTGACATTCTGGGCTACGTTATGTAATAAGTATTGCCAGATGGCAATCACAAGCATCATTTCCATTTCAATTTGTGTTGCCCACCTATCTCTGTCAATTTGTGCTCCCAGAGTGGGTGAAGAGGGTTGGCCCTCTGATAGTCATAGGCATAGCCAGGCTTTCAGAATCTAACACCATCACCTTAAATAATTTTAAGGCTTCTTACCCATTAAGATCTGATACCTGGAAAGTGTGAGTTTTTTCTACAAGGACTATTCACATGCTTGTTTTCTTCAGGATGGCGACTGCCTTTCAAACTCACCTGGATGATACATTTCAGATTCTCAGAGAAGTTGCATGAGCCGATAGCTTTGAGGGAATTAAAAAAGACTCACATGAAAGTCGATAATTAGCAGTTATGCCAGTAGATGTCAAAACACCTGAGAAGTTCTCGGTTGGCTTGGAATGTCCTAGTAGAAATCAACTTCAAACTATGTCTTTAGCAAATCTATAAAATGTGTACATGTATGACTATGTGCTTTTATTTTTTCCCCACTTGTTACTGTGCTGCAAATTGGTTGGACCCTAAGTCAACCTGTTAAAAAGTAGGTAGTTAGGAGAAAAATGCCTTTCTGCCAGCAGTATGGGATCACCCCTCAGCTTAAAGAACCCTGCTGGGGAGGAGATCAAATGGCCCAGGGGTTAGCTGACTGTGAGAAAGCGAACCTGCTGAGTTCACAAGCCAGGTCTCATCCAATAGTCCTGCTTGGCAGTTCTGCCCAGAACGATCTCTGTGTAGCTACTCCCTTCTGAGAAATGCAGATGCCATGCAAGCCTTCATGAAGCAAAATCACCAGTACTTCTCTTAAGAAAGCAAGGGACAAATGCTCAAATTGTCAACTCAAATATGAGTGTATTCAATGACCACACATGGCACTGAGCTAGATAGTATACACGATAAATAAAAAAGCTGAATTTCGCACTTTGGGAGGCCGAGGCTAGCAGATCACCTGAAGTCGGGAGTTCGAGACCAGGCTGACCAACATGGAGAAACCCCGTCTCTACTAAAAATACAAAATTAGCTGGGTGTGGCAGTACATAACTGTAATCTCAGCTACTCAGGAGACTGAGACAGAAGAATCCCTTGAACTGAGGCGGAGGTTGTGGTGAGCCCAGATTGCACCATTATACTCCAGCCTGGGCAACAAGAGTGAAACTCCATCTCAAAAAAAAGAAAGAAAGACAAAAAGAAAAAGTTGAATTTTGAGGCAGTTGCCTATAATCCCAATGCCTGTAATCTAGAGGCTGAGGTGGAGGTTGTTCAGGAGTTCGAATCCAGCCTAAGCAACATAGCAAGACTCTTTCTCTACAAAAAAAAAAAAAAAATACAAAAAGCAGCAATTTTACCCTCCAGGGATTTATAGTCTAATATTTCTCATAGAAGTAAATTATGAACATGCAGTATTATAATCTTTTTTTTTTTTTTTTAAGACTTGCTGTTTCACCCAGGCTGGAGTGCAGTGGCACCATCTCAACTCACTGCAACCTCCGTCTCCTGGGTTCAAGCGATTCTCATGCCTCAGCCTCCTGAGTAACTGGGACTACAGGCACGTGCCACCATACCCGGCTAATTTTTGTATTTTTAGTTCAGATGGGGTTTCACCATGTTGGCCAGGCTGGTCTCGAACTCTTGACCTGAGGTGATCTGCCCATCTCAGCCTCCCAAAGTGCTGGGATTACAGGTGTGAGCCACCGCCCCCAAAGTATTGTATTTTTT
This sequence comes from Sapajus apella, assembly GCF_009761245.1. Classification (NCBI taxonomy): domain Eukaryota; kingdom Metazoa; phylum Chordata; class Mammalia; order Primates; family Cebidae; genus Sapajus; species Sapajus apella. Next base: position 15,259,984 of record NW_022436961.1, on the reverse strand, counting down.
ATTCTTCTGAGATTAGACATCAAATGCTGAAGGGAAGTATGTAGATGAAGAAAAACAGTTGTTTAGAATGTGGAAATGTGCATGATACTAGAGAGCGCTAGATGCCAGTTTTATGCCTAAAAAGTGAGAGAATAATTAGGTGCCCTTTAAGTCGCTTCTTCAGCTATGGCACTCTGCAATTCTATTGCCTCTAATTTCCTATACTGGTAACAGAATTCATTACCATTAAGTATAATGTTAGCTGCAGGCTTTTTACAGAAAATCTTTATCAAGTTGAGGAAGTTTCTTTCTATTATTAATTTTCTAAGAGTTTTTATCAGATGGATGTTGAATTTTGTCAAATGCCTTTTCTGCATCAATTAATATAATCATATGCCTTTTCTTCTTTAGTCTGTTAATAAGGTGGATTACATTAACAGATTTTTTAAAATATTGAACCAGCCTTGTGCCACTTCCTTCTGGCTCTAAGATTTCTGATGAGAACTACACTGCCATTCTAATTGTTTTTCTCCTGTAGGTGAGATGTTATTTCTCTTTTACTGATTTCAAGATTTATTTTTTCACTTTTTCTAATTTTCAGAAGTTTAGTTACTATGTGTCTGTGCATGGAATTTTGGGAGAGGTTTGATGTTTGGGTTACACTCAGAATCTTAAATCTGTAGAGTCCTGTTTTCTGCCATTACTTCTTTAAGTACATTTTCAGCCCCACCCTCTTTCTTCTTTTCTTGTAACACCGATGACCTGAATGTTGCTGTTTTGTCAAAGACCACAGGTCCCTGAAATGCTGTTAATTGAATTCTTGTTTATTTTCTCTCTTGTTTAGATTACATCATATATACTGTTCCTCCAGCTCACTGCCTTATTCCAACATGTCTGTCATCTCAGTGTTGACATCTATTAATCTATTTTTGTTTGCTGTAGAGATGGGGTCTTGCTATGTTGCCCAGGGTGGTCTTGAACTCTTAGGCTCAAGCTGTCCTCCCACCCTGGCCTCCCAAAGTGCTGGGATTACAGACATGAGCCATCATAACTAATTTGATTCTACTTTTTAATTCATTTACAATTCTTCCTGGCTATTGTTATGATGGGTGTTTTTATTCTGAAACCTGGACATTTTTTCACTATGTTGTGAGACTCTGGGTCTTATTTAAAACTTCTGTTTGACGTGGGGGTTTTTTTTGTTGTTGTTTGTTTGTTTTTCAAAACTACTTCAGTAGGAAAACAGGAGTCTCTTAATGCCAAGTAGAGGAAGAAATCCAGGTTCTCCACCAATCCTTCACTGACACCCAAGTTTGGGGTGGGGATGATCCTTGTTGCTGTTGGGGGGAAGCAGAATTTCCAGCTGTGCTTGTGGTCTCCAATGATACAATGAGGGGTGACCTCATTGCTGACGGTAAATCTTGCAAGTCCTGAGTCTCCACTGGAATTCCTCTGACACCACCCCAGGTGGTAGGAGGGCAGGTGCTGTGTTATTGTTGGTGGAGGAGAAAGGCAAGACTCTCCTGACAGTCTCCACGGATACCGTGAGGTGGCCTTATGACAGACTCTCTCTGACTTTCTCTGACACTCCCTGAATGAGAGGTGTTGGAACACCTTGAGGCAGCCTCGTGTGGGTGGAAGTCTGGCTCTCCACTTGGATGTACAGTACTGGCCTGTGTCTTAGTCAGTTCAGGCGGCTATAACAAATTACCATAAACTGGGTGGCTTATAAACAATAGAAATTATTTTGCGTGGTTCTGGAGGTTGGAAGCCTGAGATCACGGTGCCAGCATCACTGGGTTCCAACGAGGACTATTCCGGATTGCAGATAGCCCATTTCCTGCTGTATCCTCACATGGTGGAGAGAAGCCAGCAAGCTCTTACAAGGGCATTATCCCTATTGATAAAGACTCCACCCTATGACCCTATATAATCCTAATTACTTCCCAAAGCCCTACCAACAAATGCCATCACAATGTTAGAATTTCAACATATTCATTTTTGGGAGGAGCACCAATATTTAGTCCTTAATAATGTAAGTGGAGTGAGGCTGTAGTTTTTCTGCATGTTTGGCTGGAGTACAGTGGTTATTGTCTACAAGTTTTCTGTCTTGCTAGGCTTCTCCTTTCTTGTCCCTTTGGCTAGACATAGCAGGTTTTGGGGGATTTTTTTTTTTTTGTCTGCACCTGTTTGCATTTCTGGGTTGGTGACTTCTTCAGCTATTAGTCTCAGGTCTATGATGCTAAAAGAAACTCACCACCTTTTTTCCCCTTAGATCCTGAGGTCCCTAACTTGTCTGTCTTCATCTCTCCACCTTTCAGACAAGGCTCTGCCTCTTTGGAGTTTACATTCTAGTGATAGAGACAGACAATAAACCAGTAATTATACACGCAATCACGCCAATGTGATTTATAAGATAAATGTCAGCTTTCCCCCATGAATTATCATTATTGCTCTCAGGAAAAGGCATTCATTAAGTGCCCCATTGCATGTCAGGCTGTAAAAGAAAACCCTACCAAATATTTGATCCTATGAACTTATTTAAGAAGCAATTTTAGTCTTGGTTATGCTCAAAAAAGTTGCAAAGGTGACTGTTTATTTTATGCATCTACACATCAGGCCAATGAAAGAAGCTGCTACCCAGAGCTTATGACAACTGTATTTAGCTACTTAGTATTAACCACTTGGAGCATGCAGATGATTCCCACTCTCACTGCCTCTACCCATTCAAATGCCAAAAACACCTGGTCTCCTTTCAGTCTTTTCTATTTCTGAAAACAGCACCTCCATCCACCTAGTCATTCAAGTTCCAAATGCAAAAGTTATTCCTCTCCTTCCCTCGCCCTCGCCATCCTCTACCTCAACCTCAGCTAGCAGCAAGCCTTGTCAATGCCGCTCCCCAGATAACCTGGATGGGACCCCTTCTCATCACCTCCCTCCTACAGCCCTGCTCTAAAATACCACCTTCTCTGGCCAAGACCAGCCGGAAGAGCTCCCACATGCTCTGCCTGCTATAAGTCCTGTCCCATCTCATTCTTTCATGGCAACAGATTGTTCTTATAGAATCTGAAGCCAGGTCATGTCATATCCCTGCTGTAAACCCTCCTGATGCCTTTCCAACACACTTAGGATAAAAGTCAAGAGTCTTACCCTGGATTTCAAAGTCTGAACTGACCTCTGCCTCTCTCTTGTCCTACTTTCATCTTAAGCCACAGTCCCTTTGCCCAGCATACACATGGCATGACCGCCATCTTCCTGGTTTTCAAACATCGCCATGCTTGCTCTGCCTTGAGGCTTTTGTACTGGCTGGCCTTTCTGGCTGGAATGTTCTTCCTGCCAACCTTTGAAGGCTGGCTCCTTTTAAATTTTAGATCTTAGCTTAAATGTTCCCTCCTCTGGGAGATCTTTCTTGATCATCTACTTTAAGATAAGCCCTCAGTTGAAGGGATCACCTTTATAAAAATTCTCATTATCTGTTATTTTTCTTGCTTATTTGTTTGTACTGTATTTTGCCTTGTAAAATATGAATTCCATGAGAGAGAAGAGAAGCATACTTTGTCTTATCCACTGTCCATAGTAGTTGCTCAATAAATGTTTATAGAGTGGATTAATGAGGGGCAATATGGTTTGGCTCTGTGTCCCCAACCAAGTCTTATCTTGAATTGTAATCCCCAGGTATTGAGAGAGGGACCTGGTAGAAGGTGATTGGCTCACGCAGGCAGTTTTCCTTATGATGTTCTGGTGATAGTAAGGGAGCTCTCAGGAGATATGATGGTTTTATAAATGGCTGTTTCCCCTGGGCTTCTCTCTCTGTCCTGACGCCTTGTGAAGAAGGTGCCTGCTTCCCCTTCATCTTCCGCCATGAGTGTAAGTTTCCTGAGGCCTTCCAAGCCATGTGGAACCATGAGTCAATTGAACCTCTTTCCTTTATAAATTATCCAGTCTCAGGTATTTCTTTATAGCAGTGTGAAAACAGACTAATACAAGGGGTCATGGGCCCTTTCTCATTGCCCATGAGAAATGAGCCTTAGATGAAGAGTAGACTCAAATGGCTCCAAAAAGATGTGAGAATAAGTAAAAGGGAACATTTAACTAAAAGCAAATGTTCAGAGACAATAGAATACATTAGCTTAGAAGACAAGGAAATCTCTTTGTTTAGCCCTTTTAACAGGGTACATGCAGTTTTTTTAAAAAAACTTTTTAATCATGGAAACTGCTAAGTATGCACAAAAGTAGAGAGAATAGAAAATGAAATCTCATGTATCCATCATCCAATCTCTAGACATCAATCTACAGCCGATCTGGTTTAATAGCTTCATTCTCTCCTGTCCTCAACCTCATAACTATTTTGAAGCAATCAACCTCAGACACCATATCATTTCATCAGTACATTAGAAACCTACTTTGGCCAGGCATAGTGGCTCACGCCTGTAATCCAAGCACTTTGGAGGCCAAGGCAGGCAGAACACCTGAGGTCAGGAGTTCAAGACCAGCCTGACCAACATGGTGAAACCCCGTCTTTAAAAAAAAAAAAAAAGAAACCTACTTTTTAGGTCTCCCCAGATTTTACCTCTCTTTCTCCTGAATGTGAAGGAGCTCACAGTATAGAAACTGAGCATGAACAACTCCATGGATTAAAAGAGAACATCGAACAGAAAAACATTTTGCATGGACCTGTCAGGTATTCCCTCCTGAACAGAAAGGGAGCTGGCTGTTACTATTTGCCATCATGAAATCTAGTACCAGGCACCAAAAGTAACCAAAGTTATGCCTCAAATTTACCATATTGAGGAGCTTTGCTGAGTTAGATCATGGATTATAGATTTAGCAATGATATTAGCAAAATGTTTTTTTAAACAAATCAACACTTTTCAGGGATTTTGAGGGTTTCATAGCAACAATAACAACACCAGCATTAAGAATAACATCTAACGTTTAATGACATTTGTGTCAGGTAGTCTTTCTATGGACTTCATTATTAATAATAATTTAATATTTATATTATATTACTAATGACCTAAGTTAATGTTAACAAATTAACATGTTAATATGTGCCAGGCAATGATCTAAGTATTTTACATCTATTAATTCATTTAATCCTCACAAGAACTTTAAATGATGGGTGCTAATGAGGACATAAGAATATGCCCATTTTACATATGAGTGTGATGAGCTTTGTAGCTTATAAGCAAAAATGCCGATCAAAGAATTACAGCATAGGAAGCACCACATGCTATTTCTAATAGTCATCATTAAACTGCTTTACCTTGGATGTCACATAAAATAAAACCTCTCCATAGTTATATATGTTGTCACCTGCATCAGAAGGAATTCTGGAAGAAATTGTTATGCATTACACGGCACAGCGAAGTAATAGAATGTGCTGGTGCAGCTTTAGGTGACATTTTTTTGTTCTACAATGTGACTCATATTCTTCTAGCTCTGACCCATGTTTCCACCACATGGCTGGTACTTACTCACTAATGTTGCATTATATTATTTAAGATGTGATTAGAGTCTTGTTGAATCTAACCATAATAAGTAGACTGAGGCAGAGGGGTTAAGTGACTTGCTTCAGGTCACAGAGCCAGAAAGTGGCAGAACCAGGTATTGAATCCAGGACCATTGACTGCAGAGCCTGCTTGTCTAATGACTAGAAGGTACAGCCTTCCAGGTAGCACAGGCCTGGGTGGCTAGCACTAGCCTCATCTGCACTGATGCTGTTGTGTGCACAACACAGTTCTATGTGCTAGGGGGTGGGACACCAAACAAGGCAAGGGAAGGATAAGACAGAATCCCTCCTCTGAAACATGAGCAATGTCGTGGGATACCTGGGAGAACATTTAACTCACATTCCCGGACACTGCATGAGTAAATGTAATAAAACAAGCAGGGACCAACATTTTCCATCACTGGGGTCCAAGACTCCCAAAGAACACTCAAGTTTAATAAGGAGGCTTAGAATCTCTAGCTGAACCAAACATGGTTTTTTGACTGATTAAATAATATCTCATGCATATACATACTATTCTTTTCATGAGCATACAGTGATGTGATTATAAAAATAAATATTCATTTGAAATGGTTACTGAATTCATATGATCACCATGATTTATTTTTTCAACTCCCAAGTGTTAAAGGTATTTCACAAAGTTACACACAAAGTTTTTGTTACTGGAAGAAAAGTTGGGAACCATTGGCTTAGTCAGTGAGTTCTTCCTGGTGTGCAGGAAAGCAAGAAGTCAATATGTGTTGAAGTGGTTAAGAACAATTTGTAGCCAGTCACAGTGGCTCACGCCTTTAATCCCAGCACTTTGGAAGGCCAAGGCAGGTGGATCACTTGAGGTCAGGATTTTGAGACCAGCCTGGCAACATGGTGAAACCCTGTCTCTATTAAAAATACAAAAATTAGCCAGGCATGGTGGCACATGCCTGTAATCCCAGCTACTCAGGGGGCTGAGGCACAAGAATTGCTCAAACCCAGGTGGAAATTGCAGTGAGCTGAGATCGCGCCACTGTACTCCAGCTTGGGTGATAGAGCAAGACTCAGTCTCAAAACAAGGAATAATTCATAGAAGAGGTGCAAATTGAGCAGGGATTTGTTATTGTATGTTAGCTATTACTGTTTCATAAACCACTACTCACTTCAGATGTAGAATGTAATAAACACAGATATTTTTCTCACTGCTCTGGGTGTGTTGATCTGAACTGGGCTCAGCAGGGTGCACTTATGCATCTGTGGTTGGTAGTGACAGTCTGGGTGGTTTTGGTGATCTTGATTGAGCTCCCTTGGTTGAGCTCTCTTTCTGGGGACTTGGCTTGGCCCACTGGGCTGACTTGGCTCTGCTCCACTGCCCCGTCCTCCAGCAGGCTAGCAGGGCATGTAGACACAGCGTCAGTAGGAGGACAGAGGAGCAGAGACAGAATGGAAAAGCACAAGCCCCTCCGAGGCCCAGGCAACCCTCACATTGTCACTTTCACTTTATTCTTTGGCCAAAGCAAGTCCCTAGATCAGATGAAATGCAAGATACAAGATGGTCACATGTCTTGATGGGAGTAGCTGTAGCATCGCATGGCAAAGAGTGTGGCTATAGGGGGTGACTGGAGCTATTTTGTGATGAACCCGCTACAGTTATGAAAACTGAGTAGTTCACCTGATCATTCAGGATTCACAAATACTTCTGGTCCAGCTAAAGTTGTGCATTTGCTTGGTTGCATTTCACAAACAGCAACATTTTGGGCTGTGTGGTATGGATGAAAACAGACACTAAACACACCTGGCCAGATCTTCTAGTCTGCCGTGAGACTTCTTCGGGTGTCTTGCAACAGAAAGGAATGCCATTTGAGGATTCTGACACCTTGTTTGAGCTCGACCAGAAAGAGGCATTGATTATTTTACAGTGTTGTCCCTGGGAAAGGAAGAGGGAGTGGGGACCAGCAGCTTTGCCATTCACATCCCTCGTCTTTGCCACCTCTGCCTTAGAACAGCTCTCACTGCTTGACATACTGTCTCCCACCAACTCCCAAGGGTAAGGAAGGAGCAGCTATTTCCATGGGAAGCGAAATTCCACAGTGGGAAGAGCACGAGGTCTAATCTGGTTCTAAGATTAGAATAGTATCAGCAGAACAAAGATTTGTGTGTGTATGTTCTGGTGATCATTTGAAACATGCACATACAGTGATCATATTGTTCAAAGCAAATTTCATTACCCACAGTCCCAGCCATGGGTTGCTTTTTAAGAACCTTCTTTGTTTCAGGCTTGCTGAGTTATTCAGACTGTTAAAAAGCTGAGTGCATTAAGAGCCCTAAATCAAGTCATCTGTCTAGAATATTTCCTTTGAGGAAAGTTCCTTTTTTCATTCTTTCTCTCCACTACTCTTCCCCCCACCCTTTGTTAATGAAAAGACTTCAAAGGGTAAATTGCTTTACTTTTCCTCTAATGGTTATTGGAAAGAAGAGGCAGCTTTTTGAAATACATGTCTCTCTGCCAGTGCCAGAAAAAAAATGTGCACAGTTGTTATCAGCTCCTGCCATCAACATTCTTTAATTTAAAGAAGTATTCAGCTGTATGAATTAGGTTGCAGACTCCAGGGTTGTTTCTTGTGGGTGGTATTTCATGGTGATATAAAACAGTGTTTAAGAAAGGATACGTGGCCGGGTATGGTGGCTCATGCCTGTAATCCCAGAACTTTGGGAGGCTGAGGTGGGCAGATCACCTGAGGTCAGGAGTTCGAGACCAGCCTAGCCAACGTAGTGAAACCCCATTTCTACTAAAAAATCAAATACAAAAATCAGCTGAGGATGGACATGGTGGTGGGCACCTGTAATCCCAGCTACCTAGGAGGCTGAGGCAGGGAGAATTGTTTGAACCCAGGAGGTGGAGGTTGCAGTGAGCCGAGATTGTGCCATTGCACCGAAGCCTGGATGACAGAACAAGACTCCATTTTACAAAAAAAAAAAAAATTTTTTTTTAAATAAAAGAAAGGATATGCAACTCAGAATGGAAAAAGTATGGAAACTGAAGAGCAGCAGAGACACTGGTTTGGAAGAGACGGGAAGGTGTATGCGTGGATGGATGGTGGGCAGGTTGGAAGGTAGAAGAAACTGCCTCCATTGCTTCCAGTGACTTCCATTTCAGGCAGGTCAGCAAGCCACTGCTGACTCTTGCCGTAGGTTTTGCAAGAGTCAGCAGTGGCCTTTAAGTTTTCACAACCAAGAGATTGACCTCTGGAAAAATACTGATCCCTTTCACTCAGAGCATCATCTTCACATCTGCCCCAGCCCCATGCTTTGAAAAGATCATGCTATTAACACAGGGTTTCTCCATCTTGGCACCATTGATAATTTGGATTGGAAAACTCTGTTGGGGACCCTGTACTGTGTATTGTAGGGTGCTTATTAGCTACCCCAGCCTCCTCCACATCTTAGCACCACTCCGCCTCCCTGCTGTGACAACCGAAAATGTCTCCCGACATTGCCAAGTGTCCTCTGGGGAACAAAATCACTTCTGACTGAGAACCGTGACTTTAACACAATTAACAACAAGCTGCTGAGAAAAACATAAATAGCTGAGAAAACCAAATAGGCTAATAGAAATAATGGCCACTATTTTTTTTAACCCATCCAAGGAAGGAAAATTACCAACGATTTCTAACCAGAAACAGATAATTTCTTTAATTCAAATACAAGAACAATAATTAAGCAGAGCCTATTTCTGAGGTTTTTTTTTTCTTTTCTTTTCTTTCTTTTTTTTTTTTTTTTGAGATGGAGTCTTGCTCTGTCACCCAGGCTGGAGTGCAATGGTGTCATTTCAGTTCACTGCAAGCTCCGCTTTCCAGGTTCAAGCGATTATCCTGCCTCAAGCTCTTGAATAGCTGGGATCATATCGTGAGCTGCAATTCCTGGCCAGAGCCTATTTCTGTTAGGAGCCTGGAGAACTCTTTCTGTGCCTCTTGGTATAAAATAAGTGACTTGGAGTTGGCCACAGCTGGGCAATTTGTAGGAAGAGATGCAGTCATGTGGAGAAAGTCAGGGTAGTAGCTAGAACACACTAACTGCACTTACCCCACTCCTAGAGTCAACATTAAATAGGTTGCATTTATGTGCTGTTTTTATGTTGTGAGTCAGAATGTCACCATGTGAGACCAAATGGAAGATTCACGCAGGGACATTGCATGAGAATTAAGCTCTTTCTTTTACTTCCAGATGAACTAACAATCCTTCGCCTAGTGGCCCAGTTGTATTTGGCCTGAATATCTACCCATTATCAGCACCAATGGCAGTTCATTGCCCCCTTTCTGCAAAAGATGCTGTCCTTCTACCGAAGCATCATTTCCCTACGACCTGGAAGTGATGTCTTATTTTGCTCACAGAATGCATAGAAATCTCTTAATAAATAATTGATGGCCAGGAGTGGTGGCTCACATCTTAATCTCAGCACTTTGGGAGGCCAAGGTAGGCTGATTACTTGAGCCCAAGGGTTCAAGACCAGCCTGGCCAACATGGTGAAACCTCATCCTACCAAAAACTATAAAAAATTATCCGGGCATAGTGGTGTCTGCCTGTAGTCCCAGCTACTTGGGAGGCTAAGGCATGAGAATCACTTGAACCCAGGAGGCAGAGGTTGCAGTAAGCCAAGATCACACCACTGCACTCCATCCTGGGCAATAGAACGAGACTGTCTCAAAATAATAATAATAATTGACCAAGCCCTTACAAACTCACTATAGATAAATTCAAATGACTACAGAGCTTCCAGCATTTTATAGTTATTTCCAATAGTATATTAATAATTAATGCTATAAAGCTGATATCTAAAGTACATTAGGAATTATAAATACTGATCACTTATTTTCTTCAGGATATGTTTTATAAATATTCACCAAGCAATTAAAACAGCCTTCAAAATTTATCTATGTCCAGGCCTAAAAGCATCACGTAAAATATATATATGTATATGTTTGAGATCTACATTTATACTGTGAATATATTAAAAAACTTGTGAGAGTGATTTGTGTTTGAGCACTACTCACTTGGTTGCTTTAATCAATATGCTTTGACATGCTATTCTTATGATAATAAGAAGACAATGTCATAAAAAACTATCTTTTTATACAAAAGGAGATATTTTTGGAGAATCAAATAAATGTTCTTTTCGAAAAATAGACATTTTAAAAACTCACATCTTGCATTTACTGACATTTCAAACTCAGAGAAATAAAGAACTAGACTACTGGGAAATCTCTGTCATTGTGTTAGAAACCTCAGAAGAAAAGGCTCTGGTAAACTGTAAATATGACAGGTAATTTCAACAGCTACTGTTAACGACTACGTGTGTTTCATTAACACTAGAAGATGAACTGAGAATCCAAAAGACCACGACTGAATTAATCAGCCTGGCTTCCTTTTATGATGATCGTTCCTTTAGGGCAGACTAATAATGGGCCTCCTTGTTCTACATTCAAATAGGGAATGTCAGAACAACAGCTATGATAAGACCTGAGATGTGACATGACCTATGCCTTTCAAGTCTTCCAGCGCCTCTTTGGTCTATGCTTGAATCTGATTACTCCGCTTACGCGTTTAATGAAAAACATGGTCAGAGCGAGGCTGGCCGCTCTCTCCCTCAGCCTCTCTGGAGCAATTATCTGTCCCCTATCCTAGCCCCCCACCCACCTCTTCACCCAAGGGACTGGGAAAAAAGTGATAAATTCACTCCCCAAAGTAAACCATGTTTTTAAAATGCTTATAGATTTATAATGCAACAGCATTAAAGCTCACTGAGGTATTTGACTGCTATCTCATTGTCTGCACTGAGTCACAAGAGTTTCTGCAACCTAGGGCCCTTAAATGCATGGATGGTGAGCCAATCAAACGACAAGTGGGCCTCTTGCCCCACACTGTGAAATTGAAACAAAAATACCTGCAGTTATACACAAAAGAGTCTTGGCTCAAGAGGTGACATAGAAAGAAGCAGGGACAAGAAATGGCCTCCCAGCAGAAGGAGCCTTGAAAGATTGTCTGAATGAGAGGATGAGTATATTACAAGAAATATCACTAAATCCTTTTAAGAGTAAATTTGTTACATGAAAAATTGAGCTAACAAATCGATCATTCATATTACAAAAGAATTCATTTTGTGCTTCTTTTGAGGTCTGCATCCCCCTAGGACACTGAAAATGCAGCTGATTAAGTATTGAAGGCTATAAGCAAAGCAGTGCAGGAAATTTACTTCCTTTGCTTCTCTTTTTTTTTGTTTTCTGAAACAAATACTTGTGACTTTTTAAAAAGGAAAAATAATAGAAGTTTTTTTTTTTAAATGCAGTTTCATTGACAAAAGCGGCATTTCCACAAATCTTTCCTGAATTAAATTTTATTCACAGAGTCATAAAGCTGGTGCCAACTCTGCTACAGCTGCAGGCTGTGTATTTGCCAGGCCTGACTCTGTACCTTCTGTAGGATGAGCAAGCTGAAGTTCAAGGAAAGTTGAATGATGGACCCACAGGCACATCCGTGACTAGCACAGGTGAACTCGGATCCCAGAACCCCCTTACACAGAGGGATGCACTGAAATGAAAGTGACGAGGAGGCTGAATGCAAAGGCAATTGGGGCAGGGTCTTCATCAGATTGGATGGCTATAATACAGTACCATAGACTAGGTAGCTTATACACAACAGAATTTTTTTTCTCTATTTTTTCTTTCTTTCTCTCTTTCTTTCTTTCTTTCTTTCTTTCTTTCTTTCTTTCTTTCTTTCTTTCTTTCTTTCTTTCTTTCTTTCTTTCTTTCTTTCTTTCTTTCTTCTTTCTTCT